>NC_086317.1:309981145-310304895 GCF_036172605.1 Pelobates fuscus | reverse complement strand
GTGCCAGGAGCACACATATTCTAAACTCCCTACTGGGATTGTCTCTAAAACAAGTCGTTGAGGAACCAACTCGTAAAGAGGCCATACTAGATTTAGTGTTAACAAATGGAGATTTGGTATCAGATATTACTGTAGGTGAAAGTTTAGGATCCAGTGATCATCAGTCAGTGTGGTTTAATATAAGAACAGTGACTGAGTCACACCACACAAAAACAAAAGTTTTAGACTTTAGAAAAACAGACTTTTCAAAAATTAGAATATGTGTAAAGGAGTCATTATCAGACTGGAGCAATTTAAATGGAGTCCAAAAGAAATGGGATTATTTAAAAGTTGCACTACTGAAGGCAACAGAAAATTGCATTGGGCTTGTTAGTAAAAGCAAAAAATTCAAGAAACCACTGTGGTACTCCACAGATGTAGCCAAAATAGTAAAAAACAAAAAGTTAGCATTTAGTAATTATAAAAAAAACCCAGAGTGAGGAAGACAGAATGACCTATAAGATTAGGCAGAAAGAGGCTAAGCAAGTTATAAGAGCTTCCAAATCACACACAGAAGAGAAAATAGCACAGTCAGTAAAAAAGGGGGATAAAACCTTTTTTAGATACATAAATGAGAAAAGAAAAGTAAAACAAGGATTAGTTAGATTAAAAACAAAAGAAGGAAGGTATGTAGATGAGGATAAAGGTCTAGCTGACTGCCTCAATGAATATTTTTGTTCGGTATTTACAGATGAAAATGAAGGAAAGGGACCTCAGTTAAGAAAAAGGATAAATGAGTCATTTATTACACGTGAGTTTACAGAGGAAGAGGTTCTATTTCAACTGTCAAAAGTAAAGACAAATAAGTCAATGGGACCTGATGGAATACACCCAAAGCTATTAAAAGAGCTTAGTGGTGTACTAGCAAAACCATTAACAGATTTATTTAACCAATCATTGATAACAGGAGTAGTCCCAGAAGACTGGAAGTTAGCGAATGTTGTGCCCATTCACAAGAAAGGTAATAGGGAGGAGTCGGGCAACTATAGGCCAGTAAGCCTAACTTCAGTAGTGGGGAAAGTGATGGAAACCATGTTAAAGGATAGGATTGTTGAACATCTAAAAACACATGGATTTCAAGATCAGAGACAACATGGGTTTACTTCAGGGAGATCATGCCAAACTAATCTTGTTGATTTTTTTGATTGGGTAACTAAAATTATAGATCAGGGTGGTGCAGTAGACATTGCTTACCTAGATTTCAGTAAGGCTTTTGACACTGTTGCACATAGAAGGCTTATCAATAAACTAAAATCTTTGAGTTTGGAGTACCAGGAAAGGTTAAAGGATCTTAACATGTATAGCTTGGAGGAAAGATGAGACAGGGGGGATATGATAGAAACATTTAAATACATAAAGGGAATCAACACAGTAAAGGAGGAGACTATATTTAAAAGAAGAAAAACTACCACAACAAGAGGACATAGTCTTAAATTAGAGGGGCAAAGGTTTAAAAATAATACCAGGAAGTATTACTTTACTGAGAGGGTAGTGGATGCATGGAATAGCCTTCCATCTGAAGTGGTAGAGGTTAACACAGTAAAGGAGTTTAAGCATGCGTGGGATAGGCATAAGGCTATCCTTACTATAAGATAAGGCCAGGGACTAATGAAAGTATTTAGAAAACTGGGTAGACTAGATGGGCCGAATGGTTCTTATCTGCCGTCGCATTCTATGTTTCTATGTTTCTATTTAATGGAAACAATTGGAGTGTCATCTCTTACCAGGGCCAGAAGTAGCTCACCTTGTCATTAGCATTAGTAGGCCAGATTCCAGTGAAGAGGCTACTGTTACAATAGATTCCAAAGATGCAAATCCTCCCACATCTTAATAAGCCACAAGACCAAGGGATAATATATTGAAAATGTTTGGCAATAATTTGACAGCCTAATGAATAATGTCAGGAGTGCTTAACAGCATACTATAAACACCACCTTATAAGTAAAAATGTGCTTAATGACATATCCCTGTTACCTAACTAGCTACATATTAGAAAATGTAAACAAAACACAACTACTTTATCATAACAGCTCTTTATTAGTAAAAAAAATAGACATGAAATTAAACACAATGGTCCATCAAGACAATTTGAAAATAAGTCAAGATGCAATGTACATAAATATAAAAATACATGTAGCTACAATCTTGTTATGAAATATTACCCATTAAACTTTAAGTGTTGCTTTCAATAGATTATGCCAAGAGAGTGAAGACCACAGCCCCAACTTATTAGCTAGATGCCTTTTACACTGTGCCTTAAATTTAAAACCACCTGCCATATAATGTGTAGGGTCCTCTCGTGCTGCCAAAACAGTTCTGATGCATCAAGGCATGAACTACACAAGATCTCTGAATGTGTTCTTCTAGCACATTCCACAATTGCCAAATCAGATTGAAGTCTGGAGATTTTGGAGGCCAAGTCAACATCTTGCCTTGCCATTGCCAAAAAGGGGTGTAGGTGGTATGCAACAATCTCTAGGTTGGTGGTATGTGTCAAGGTAACATCAGCACGAATGCCAAGACCCAAGTTTTCCCCACAGAACATTGTCCAGAGCATTATACTGCCTCCACCTGTCTTCCTTTTTCCCAAAGTGCATACTGTTGCCAGCTCTTCCCCAGGTAAACATCGCAAACACACCTGGCTATGATTCATAAGACCAGACAACCTTCTTCCATTGCTCCATGGTCCAATTCTGATGCTCAAATCCTTACTGAAGGTGCTCTCGGTGGTGAACAGGATTCGTCATGGGCACTCTGACCGGTCTGTAGCTACGCAGCCCCATACACAGCAAAAGGCAAAGCACTGTGTGTTATGTCATCTTTATGTAAAGGCTAGCATTAAGTTTTTCAGCAACACAATAGTTCTTCTGTGTGGGATAGCCTTTGCTTTCCAAGTGCATCATTAAGCTTTAGGTACCCATGACCCTGGCATCAGTGCACCAGTTGTCTTTCCTTGCATCTTTTTGGTAGGTACTAATCAATGCACACTGGTAACAACACACAAGACTTGTCCTTTTGGAGATGCTTTCACCCAATTGTCAAGCCATCACTATTTGGCCCTTGTCAAAGTTAATCAGATCTTTTTTGCTTGCCCAATTATTCTGCTTCCAACACATGATATGATAAGGGGTGATATGACAGGGTGTTTGCATATCTGTGCTGATGATTTCATGACAGGCTGAGTGTGTGTGTGTGTAAAGGTAGTTTGCATGTGGAGAGGCAGTATTCCCCTGTCTTTTTTAATGGATTCTTATTGGAGGCCCTCCTCATGCTTTTGGCAGTGATGGGTGCTCTAATTCATATTCCCTGGTGGTCTGGTGGGCTTCCAGCTTAATCTGCCCTCTGACTGAGAGCAGACCAGGTGGGAGCATTTGCCAAGCACTACTCAAAGTCACAGGGCAGCCTGCCCTTCCCTCTCTTTATTGCCCTCCCGGTGTTTTGTCATAATCAGTTTCCTATCACCAGCCTGTGCTGTGTGCGGGGGGTGGGAGGTAAGGACATCTTAGCAGTACCTGCTCTGCTATTTGCAAAATCATGTAATCATGTAATCTAATCTAGTATACTAGATTGAGTGGCATGGTGCAGACCCACACAATCGTGTATTCTCACATGAAGTGGTTAAGAAACTATTTTGTTAGCTTTGAATTTGGTGTTTATCGAGTGAGTGTGTTGGATCTTGTATGTTTTATTAATTGTCTCCGGCGAACTAAGTTCTTGGCAAAAAGGTGGCAGATCTTCATTGGCTGCTAATGAAAAGTATGTTATTAGGGCTTAGAAAATGTAATAAATGCATTTTATTTTAAAATGATGAAATAATTGTATTAAAAATACATATTTTACACATAAGGTTTCCTGCTTATGAGCCTTAGTGTGATCATTATATGACATTTTACAGTGAAAGAAATAAAAATACACTAAACTAAGAGATTGTGCCATTTGTTGCATGCAAATATTGTATTGCCCTATGTAATAGAACATCTTCTGGACTATTTAGATAATAGGCCTAACAGAGGGGCCATAGAAGTCACAAATTTGATTGCAATGAATTACAGTGCTATCGTAAGTTCTCTCTAAAAAAAAAGAAAGATGTCTTTCTAAGTCAGAAAGAGTGCCTTCTGCAGAAATTCCCTTTGGCCTCTATCCACATAAAAAGCAATCTTGATTTTAAAACAGCCCATTTAAGATTTGGCAAAAGGCTATGGGTATCTAGAGTGGAGTTCAGTGAGCTTGATTAGGATGGAAAGAGCAGGGACAATGGAGCCTCAGGAGGTGGTAGTGATTAATTGAGAATGTGGGATCAGACGACGGGATGAGATAGATGAATCCTTGTGAGAAGTAAAAGGAAACAAATGCAGTTCTCAAAGAAAAGTAAAGTGAAGAAAGAAAAATCAACTTTGACAAAAAATCCCAATTATTTGTACACAGAGTCCATACAAACTATAGATTGATTATTTAATTAAACAAAAGTGTGTTGTCACATGGGGATACTTTGCCATCACAATCCATGCTAGATTTCCATGGTGATTTTCTATAATCTTCTATATGGTTACTAATTAAATTGTCTCTCTCTATGAAGTAAGAAGTAAAATCACTTTTTATCTTATTTCATTATATATTTATATTATATACTCCTTTATTTCTTCATCTGCAATGTTCGGCACTTTTTTTCAGAATTTCCAAAATGCTGATCAACTAATGTCTTAAAAAGTGTAATGATGGAAATCCCATCTATCTAGGAAGTTAGATTAATCCCTAGAAGGTCAATGTCCATTGATTATAAATAGTATACTAATAAGTGTGAAAAATTAATCAAACTCTGTGTTGAAAGCATTTACCCTTCACCTTCATAACCTCCCCCAAGTAATACAAATAATCTGCCCATTTGCTAAAAATGGAACTCCTTTTTATCATGTCTGGGAAGGCTATTCTTTTATGCTTAAATTATTTGACCAAGAATGCACATAACATGGAAGGTTTTATCCCTCTGCTGGAATTCACCTACTACAGCTAAGCTTTTCTCCAAATGTTATTTTTGGGTACAGGATTACTTACCTTAAAAGTACTCATGTGTGTCAAAATAGAAAACAAAGGGATTACCACCCCCACAATTTCCAGATGATACTCCCATCATTGAGAAAGCTCTCGCTTTTCATATTGTATTCATATTGTATTAGCAGCAATACATCTTATAACATTACATTGGTAAAGTGGTAAATGTACGTCACTATGGGAGTTGTTGGCTAGAATTGATACTAATTATTCTTTTGAAAATATGCTTATTTTTACTCTAAAAAAAATAAAATGTTTCATTTATAAAATGAAAAACAACAGAATTGTAAGTGGAAGATTATATCAATAAACCACCTTACTGTGAATGCAGCATGCACCAGAACTGTCGGACATAAATTGTGTTTTACAATAAAAGTTCCAACAAAATATACTTCTGAAATCTGCATTTGATTATCTGTGATGAGTGCCTCTCTCATATTATTGTACATTTTTTTCAACATAACAAAAGAAAATTCGAGTTTTGACAGTTCTAGATTGACTACTGCCAATAAATAATTATCAAAGTTATGGATAAGGTCCATCCTACAATCAGTCTCCTAGTAGAACACACATTTCAAGTTCTTGTACAACCCCATGTCCTTAACTAGTTCCATAGCATGTATAGTCATGACATGTTCTCAAAAGGACTTTTTTTTTTTTTAAAAGGCAAATACAGTGGGACCTCGGTTTACAAACGACTCGGTTAACATAATTTTCGGTTTACAAATGAAAATCCATTGAAAAAAATGCATCCGTTTACAAAAAATTTCCGCAATACAAAGCAAGTTTCCCAAGGATGCATTGCACCTGGGAGGTTTATAGCACTGTCCCCTGCATGCTGGAGCCTCGCCACATCGAGTGTGGAGGTGTTGGAGGTGTTCAAGCGGCTTTTGCATCCATTCTGGAGCCATTTGGGAAATTGTTTGCAGTTGTTTTGGGAATTTTTGGTGCATTTCTCAAACTGTGGAAAGGTAGGGAGCTGAGCTTTGTCGTTTGCATGCCTTTTATTGTGTGTTCTGCATTGTGGGTTGGTTTCCATGCCAGCTCATTTTGACTTTTTTTCTGACCTCCAGAACGGATTAATTGGTTTCCAATGCATTCCTATGGGAAACCGCATTTCGGTTTAAAAAAATTTTGCAATAAAAAACGTCCCGGAGAACGCATTAAATTTGTCCCACTGTAATTATATAATTGTATATAACCAATATTTAAACTGTTGTACTCTTATAGGTTTATTTACTAATGTCAGAATTCAAACATTAATTTAAAGTGAATTTCAAATTTAAAATCTAGCCTAAGTGAAAGCATAGGTTAGACTATTTTGACTTTAAATTTGAAATTAAATATGAATTCATACTTTAGTAAATATACCTGTCTTTGTTTGGCTTTTAAGAGTAATAGTTACAGTTTGCTACCAGGTTTACTAATCATGCAGGATATAGAATGGTAAATAGATAGATAATGATAAATATTTTTATGCTATATCTTATTTATACCATACATATACTTTTACACGCCAAAGGAAAATTAATGTCAGTAATAATCAGTAGGTTACAAACACCACACTGACACTCAGTTTGCTGTGATGATCTGGATGAGAATGATGATAAACAGTGCGGGGCTTCGTATCAATATCCTTAATTAACAAGGACATGCAGACTTCATTAAGTCACTTGATGAATGAAAAGCTGTAGGGGAGAAAGAGTTCCACACAAATGTAATTCTTTAAAACCAAATCAAATACATTCTCAATTGGGTTAATAAAGAAGTGAGAAATAAACAGGGTTTATCTAGTGTCCCATTGTGGTTTACGAGAATGTCTAGCTTCACTTATTTTCTTCATTAGATAATGTAGTTTAACAAGCAAATCACAGCAAGAAAGTGATATTACTGTTAGGATTTATTGGTGAATATTATCAAGATCCAGGGCTTAACGCATCAAGTCCTACATTACTAACCAGGCATTTTTTCCAAGATGGCAAAATTGAGTGCATGCCACAGTTTGGCTTGACAGAATTTTGGGAAGCGATTTGGGCAGCCAAAAAAAATGCAGAAAAAAATATGTTCATGTTTCTGCTGACATGGAAGAATAGCTACAATATTGCCTGGCCTAATGGCTACGCAATATCAGGCATTTTTGTCAATGCCAAATCTGTGGTGATAATATTAGATTATTTTATATCTGCCTGGATTAAAAAAAAAAAAAAAAGGAAGTGAGAGAATTTACTAATTGAATGTAATCTTGTATTAATGTAAAATAGAGAGCTAGAGTCATTTCCATTTGAAAAAAAGGGGATTTAGCCAAAAGTTATCCAGGAAAGAAAAAAGTCAGTGTCAATTGACCACCCACTCATTCCTTCCATCCTGAAAAGATTATAGCTTTCCCAAACATCCCGTCTGTAGCATCAGTGACTGCCCTTCAGTTTGGAAGAAACAGTGCCCTATCAGGTCCTCCCAACTGCATCTGCATTGATATCAGGCACTGCAAGGCTCAGTCAGGCAGTGCAAAACCATCACAGTGAAAGGCATTTTAAAAACCATTGAAAGCAGAAGAATAATTTTTTACATTGTTTATTTAGTGGTTTGAAATCATAATTGCACAAAAAACTACTGGTCCAATTCTAACACTGAAACGATATGCATATTTGCTTTTCTGAATACATATATTCTAGGTATTGGTAAAAAAAATGTAATCCCTGCTTTAGCCTCTACTATTTACACTGGAGTGCTAACTGGATCTTTTTTCAAATTATTTAAGCATACATAACATATGGTCATTAAACTGCATAAAACATGGATATAGTAAGTAACAATATATACATTGGATCGCTATTATGCTTTCTGTGATAGATGGTAAGTTATTCTGAGATCATTTTAGATATCTGAGTGATGATATGTTGAGGACCCACTGAGATTGTCACTAGCTTGTCACTCACATGGTTAAAATAGTATTTTCAGCAATGTCACCAATGTCAGCAATTCATGGTGTGCTAAGTAGAATCACAGGAGCTAGTGACATAATCTGGTGATAATAACACAGCAGTTTGTCTAAAGTGGCTTTCTTGCCAGAGCACATCTGTCCTTGTAGTTCACACTAATAAATTCTCACTTTCATGACATGTGCATATTATATCACCTAATCCTAAAATGTGAGTCTTGTTAGTAGGTGAACATTGTTTTTGACATGTGATACCTATCTTTCAAAATGCAAATGTATCAGAGATCATTAATGCAGGTGTTACACACGAAGTTATGTTGATGCGCGCGCGCGGTTGTGTGTATATCAAATATATAATTTGAATATGACCACATTCCCGGCATGCAATTATCCTAGCAATAATTAATTTAAACTCTGCAATATGTTCCCCTCCACCAATATGTTACTTTTAGAGCTAAGGAAGTGATGATCACAATCCTCATGTTTGCCTTAAAAGGTAAAATTTCCCTTCATAGGTGTTCAGATTACCCCTTTATCTCAACTCCTGTTTATTATAAATTGTGTTGAATTCTTCTCAGCACCAAAAATTAATCTAACGCTGCAATGAAAGCATCTACAATTCCTTCCCACAACATGATGACGCAGACTTTTTACTTAATACAAATGATGATCTGCAACCCTCATTAAAATATATCAGCTCATTACAGTACACTTTTACAAGAGTATGGTATATTTAAAAAAATATATAGATTTATAAAAAAAAACTGCGCATACATGCAAAACACATTTACAATGTTGGCTATAATAATGTCTGCATAATAAATTCATTTTTTTTGTTCTGATTTAAGGAGGATTTTTCATAATAATATTATTAGTATTTAGATATTTACTGAGGGGAATTTAACACTTGGCCATGTGCCTGTGTTACCACAATAATATTGTGTTTTTTTGTGGTTTCACACACATGAACACATAAAACACAATATTATTTTGTGGTGTATTTTATACACCTGATAGATGCTAATGGAGTAAACAAATGTGCTCATCTACATCTTTTAAATAGAGAAACACAACATAAATATACCTAGTTTTTTTGTGAAGTTACAGGGCCAAACAGAGACCAGCCCACTTTTTTTTTCAAACAAAATATCAATGGGGGTCTGTGTCTCATTGTGGGTTGTTTTAGCAGCCTGACAATTCAAATTCTATGAAAAAATAAATGTAAAAATGCTATTTTCAAAACTGGACTCTGCATAATATTCATGCAGTACAATATACAATACTACATGTACTTCCTTTAACACTTTCTTACTTAAGACACATTTATTAGTGTCTACATAAAGACTACAAGCATAATACTTTATAGGGACACACTAAGCATCAATACATGGAATAATGCCAGTCTAATTGATACAAAAAAAATGATTGGAAAAACCATTGAAAACACTTTTGTTTCACTTTATGAACTCTAGCAATGCATCTCCTGACTGTGGCTCACATAGCCTCCATGGAAAAAAATGGGTTCATTTGCAATCAGATCTGTCTGTATTATTTATAAGTTTATATCTCCTGCTCTGCTAATTGAACTTTAAAGGGGCGCTGTCACCGCCCTCACATTTGTTAATTTATTTCTTTATTAAATACTCATTTGGACTGTGTAGGAATTAAAATTTTAACCCAGTAAAGAGATATACATAGACAAAGAAGGGAATATGTTGTCACTGTATTTCTCCTCCACCTCACTTTCTTAGGCTCCGGGTGGAGTATAGGTGTCAATCACTTGAATTGGCTGTGTCTATGGAGGATCCCGTGGTCACGGTGGCTCTTTCATCAAACACATGCATCATTTACAGGCTCTAGCAGGCTATTAAGAAATCAGTAGATGTAAATTCTAAACTGAACACACAATTCAATAAGCAAAGCTAAAAAAAACAATTGAGCAGTGAGTATGTAGGGACATGATGTATTAAGCAAAACCAGTTTATTCAGCCTAAATAGTTTTGGTGCATAGAGTACCCCTTAAATGCACACGCATATGTACATTCCCACAACTGAGAAGGGGAAAAGGACAGGCAAAAAAAATCATATTAGGATGGGGTTGAATGAGTGTCTTTCAGTGGTGGGGCTTTGGGGGCTGAAGCCTTCGGATTGGGACTCTTTGGTTCTAGATGTCTACAGTTGGTGGAGGAAGCAGGAGGATATTGGTGTTTTATACTTTAAGTTTACATTACACAATTGCTTCTCAAAGCAGCTGCTTATCATAGAAACAATAATCAGCTGTATGGTGCCCCATCAGGCTTTTTAAGTAAAGGGGATGGTGCCCCACATGTGATTGCCATATGGGGCTGCTGAGGAATAGAATTATTGCTGGACACTGTTAGATACTGTGGATAGATTCCATTGAATACCTGGCAGCATGTGTTTGTTTCCAGCTAAGCTCTCATTGAGATACCAGAGGGCATCAGCAGCACACTGTGATAAGAGAAGAGATTATAACATAGAAAGGTGGGTGTATGACAAAACATGTCCCCCACCTCACTGTTAATGTAGGGGTCATTAAGTTTTCCTTTTGGCTCAAGCCCCAAGTGTTTCTGGAACCTAGCAATGCCCTGCATCCAATGCAGTAGCATGTGACAGCAGCATGGGCTAGGAAGCGGGCTAGGAAGCGCTGGCAAGGCACCAAATGATTAGCCCACATGGTGCCAAGGGATTTTCCTTTTAACTATCTACTGGCTGTCAGTGCTGCCAGTGGGCAAATAGTTGGTATTTTCAAAGTCCGTATCATGAAACAAATTAAACAATTTGTCCATTGGATGTTTTGAAACAATGAAACAATTTGTCCATTAGTTTTGTGATACATCCATTGGCCGTTTTAGTATTTCTGATAAATCGCAGATCATCCAAAATTCCGGTGAATCACCAAATGCACAAGTCTAACATTCATGTTTTCTATGTAGAATTAACTCTTGACTTCCTTTCTTCAACTGATGCAGTAATCTCTATTATCTCTAGATGGACAAGAAGAAGTCTTACTTGGTCCATTAAAATGCATCTAGTGATCATGTCATCTTCCAGAGACTGGTAGAATTTACTGTCTGTCTGGGAGTGTAAAATCCAATATTCTCAGAGAATCCGGGTCATGTATGTCCCTGTGCTGCCTTTAGATTTGGGGCCAAGCACTAGATATTGTCATTTACACTGTGCATGCAGTATGGAATTTTAAAATATAATCTCTCAATCAACATAAAAATATCTAAAAGAAAGTCTAAATCCCAGATAAACTACAGCTATGATATTGTGATATCGGCAATTCCTCATACTTTTTTAATCGAGATATCATTGTGACTCCAAAAATTCCTAGTGAAAAGAATAAGAGAAATAGATAGATTAACGGCTACTTAGATAAGTGGCTGGATATCTGCCAAAGTAAAAGTTGTTAAACTGGATTGATTTTTTTTTACAGCTTGCTAATAGCTCTCCTGAGTCAAGACACAACATTCAAAAATCATTGATAGTCTGAAAACATATCTTGTCCAGAAACACTATTACTAACTATTGTTTAAAGAGAGATTGTTCTGTTGTTGTTACTTTCAAAACACCACAAGCAAAACAAAAATATATGTGCAGGTACATAGGAAAGAATGGGATGATCAACGCCACCCACCAAACTTTTCACATGTCTCTTTTTATTGAGAAGTTTTCATAATTCTAATAACAATATATATAACAATACACATAACAACAGTACATGATATTTGTGATATACTGCTCATACAGTGGTGAAGTCCGTGATAGCATTAACCGTGAAGCATTAATTGTGAACAGAAGGAGTAACGTTAAAGAGCTCAATGGTCATATACAGCGGTACTATAACTTAACTGGAATCGCCCTCTCTTTCATCGGTGACATATACATAAGAAATTGGTGTACTATACATTTGTTCACATTTTTGGACATAGTCAGAATAATGAGTCATAGAATATAGTGATAACAAACTCCTCTAGTTCTTTTATAATACTGTATTGCCTGTTCCAGTATGGTATCAGATGTAATTCAGGTACCTGACCTCTAACTCCTGATCTCCACTTAGCAATCACTGACTCAGACTTATGTCCTATGCTGCTTGCTCAACCATCTATCCTATCTTCACACAAATTGTACCCTTGCAGAATGAGCTGTAGAAGCTTCTAAAATCATGCACTGTAAGAAGTGAGGTTGGGTTGATAATAATCAACTTGGATGGGAGGAGTGGGATTGGAGGGGATAGAGGGGGATTTTGTGCCCTTTGTGTAGAGATCAATTCTGTGAACCTATAACGGGCGGTATACACCTTTTACCATATCTTCATCTGCATCCCTGATGCCAACTTGAATTAGCTTCATGGTAAGGAGAGCAAACTGTAATGCTATACCAGTTTATGGTAGTACGTTATCAGTTCTTGTTTAACATGGTTAAAGTGCAGCACATCCTACCCAACTTTCTCATTTTTTTATAGGGATCATATTCATTCCATCTATGGGCAATTTGTTCATAGTGATAACTCGAGTCCACCCTAGTCCATACTTCAATTGTCGTGGGAACATTCGCCCCTTTCCATTGGCTAGCAACACTAGTTTTCGCAGCTTGAAGTATATGGAGTGTCACCATCTTATTCGGTGAGGTCCAAATTTCTGGTGCAATGTGTAACAGAAAGCATTCTGGTTGGAATCGGAGTGTGACTTTTGCAAATAGCTTCTTTTATCCTAACCCAGAATTTTGTTGTTAAAGTGGGGAAGTCCCAAAATATATGTTTCAGTGCACCTGTTGGATTTTGGCATCTCCAGCAAGCTGGTGATGTGGCCATGTATATTTTGGCTAACCTGGAGGGAAACCAGTACCACCTCATCAGGATCTTACAGTATGCCTTCCAGTGGGATAAGTCACTAAAGGTTGCCTTAGTGGCCTGTATGGCCTGTAGCCACATTGGAATGGGAAATTAGATGTTTAGATCTGTCTCCCATTGGAGCATATATGGAAGTTTGCAAGTAGCATCTGCATTAATTAGAGCATCGTAACATAGCAACAGCAGTTTAGTAGGTGATTTTTCACCGGCACAGCACTGGCCAAATGGTTTCATTTGGGAATCTTCACCTAATTGGATCTGCATTTTCGTTAGAGTATGCTTCACCCTGAGATAAGTAAATATTTCCCTCAAGGGCAGGGGGAATTCTACTTGCATGGATTGAAAGAGTTTTAGGCTTGACTCATCATGAAGTGAACCTAAGGTAGTGGCGCGACCTTTGATTCAGTTAGTAAGCAGTATATCTTGGGAGAGGGATGCAAGGGACTGTATAGGGGCTCTAGACGCCAAGCTTATAGGGCCTAACAGGCCGTGAGAACATTGTTTCCATTTTTTCAATAAACATTTTGAGCTTGCCAGTGTGGTCAGTGCCAGTGAGGTTCAATGCATGCCTCTTCCAAAGGAAGCCACACCGGAGTAGTGGGTGCGTCAGCACTGCTACACCACACTCCAGGTTAGAGGCTTTGTAGTACATCTTTACATTGGTATACAGAGTCCACCTTTTTTGCGAGGGGAACTAGGATAGGCAGCTTGCTACTCTGGGTATTTTTTTTTCCAGATGTGGGCACTGAACGTGGCTTGTATGTTGTGCAGTATCTTGTTAGGAACTGATATTGGGAGAATGCGGAAAAAAATATATAGGAAATGGGGTAGAGACATCATTTTAACAGTGTTGATTCGCCCTAGCTAGAAGATTTCCTTATCCTTCCAGTTATCTAGTTGTGTTTTTAACTTTTGCATAAGTGGAATGTGGTTTTCCTACAGTACTTGATGATGGAATTTTGGTAGCTTGATTCCTAACTATTTCAGGGAGGATTTCCTCCAATCAAATGGGTATGTTTGTTTTAGGCTAAGCAATGTTGTGTGGAATATACCTATTGAAAAAGCTTGAGTTTTGGTTGCATTGTTTTTGTAGAAGGAAACTCGACCATAACAGTCTAGAAGTGTTAAGAGATGGGATATAGATTGGTCTGGTTGGGTTAAAAACTGTAGAATGTGTGATACCCTGTTCCCCTATTGGCGTTTTGAGGCCAGTGATAGCGGTATGTGATTTGATATGGCGGATAAGAGGTTCTAGACATATGATAAATATTAACGGGGAAAGTGGACATCCTTGGCGCGGGCCATTAGAAATTGTGAAGGGTTTGGATAGAAACCCAGAGTTAAATACTTTTGCCATAAATTTTTTTTATAATGCCATTATGCTGAGAATGAAAGTTTCTGGAAACCCCATTTTTGAAAGTGTGGTTTGCATGTACTCCCAATTTAAGTGATCAAACGCTTTTTCAGCATCTAAAGCCAGTACCAAACTGCTTTGTTTACTTGATTTGGCCTAATTAATGTGATTTAAAAAGTGTCTGTTATTATCTTCTACTTGTCTACCCGGGAGGAATCTGACCTGCTCTACAGAGACTAACTGGGATAGAAATAATTTTATCCTTGACGCCAATTCATTAGCGTAGAGTTTGAAATCTGCATTCTGTAAGAAGATTGGTCTTAAATTGATGCAATCCGTGGGTTGCTTTCCCAGTTTGGGCAGGATTACAACATGGGCATCTAACATTTCTCGTGATAAGGAGCCAGTTTGCTTAATGCCGTTAAACAATTTGGTAAGGAAGGAAGTCAGCATAGGTTCCATTCTAATATAGTAATAATAAGAGAACCTGTCAGAATCTGGTGACTTGTTCTTCTTCTGTAAATGGGCTATCTAGCTTGTTGGCTTGTTGTTGGGTTTTGCATGGTAACTCATGTAAGAATAGGTCATGTAAGAATAGGTGTATTTCTTCTAATGAAGGTTAGTGTAGTGTGGTACCACTCTGCAAGTTGTAGAGTTTAGTGTAGTAAAGTGCCAGTTCATTCACTATATCATTTGGGTTAAAAAGTTTAACATTCAGGTTTGAATTTATATAAGGTATCTTGGTTTGTATATATCTATTTTTAAGTTTGTTCGCCAGCAATCTGCCTGCCTTATTTCCCTATGTGTAGTATCTCAGCTTGACAGCAGTTAAAGGACCACTATAGGCACCCAGACCACTTCAGCTCAATGAAGTGGTCTGTTGCCAGGTACCTCTAGTGTTACCCCTGCAGCTGTAAAAATAGCAGTTTTAGAGAAATTGCTATGTTTACATTAGGGTTAATCCAGACTAGTGATGTACCGAACTGTCCACCGGCGAACAGTTCCCGGCGAACTTATCGTGTTCGCGTTCGCCGCGGCGGGCGGACACATGCGCAGTTCGATCCGCCCCCTATTCGTCATCATTGGGCAAACTTTGACCCTGTGCCTCTCGGTCAGCAGACACATTCCACCCAATCAGCAGCACTCCCTCCCTTCCACACCCTCCAACCTCCCTCCCAGCATCCATTTTCGATTCATTCTGAAGCTGCATGCTTAGTGAGAGGAGGGAAAGATTAGCTGCTGCTGATTAGATAGGGAAATTGATAGCTAGGCTAGGGTATTCAGTGTCCACTACAATCCTGAAGGACTCATCTGATCTCTGCTGTAAGGACAGCACCCCAAAAAGCCCTTTTTAGGGCTAGAACATCAGGCTGCTTTTTTTTTTTTTTCCTGTGTAATGTATTTGCAGGTGCCTGCCTGCCAGCTTCTGTGTGAGGTTCACATTGGATACTGTGCCCACTTGCCCAGTGCCACCACTCATATCTGTTTTTACAATAGCTTAAGCTTTAGATTAAAAAAAATATATTTTTTTTCACTGTAATAGAAGAGCAGTTGCCTGCCTGCCAGCTTCTGTGTGAGGTTCACATTGGATACTGTGCCCACTTGCCCAGTGCCACCACTCATATCTGTTTTTACAATAGCTTAAGCTTTAGATTTAAAAGAAATATTTTTTTTTCACTGTAATAGAAGAGCAGTTGCCTGCCTGCCAGCTTCTGTGTCAGGCTGGATGCCTTGCCCATTTGCACAGTCAGTGCCACCACTCATATCTGTTTTTACAATAGGTTAAGCTTTAGATTTAAAAGAAATATTTTTTTTTCACTGTAATAGAAGAGCAGTTGCCTGCCTGCCAGCTTCTGTGTCAGGCTGGATGCCTTGCCCATTTGCACAATCAGTGCCACCACTCATATCTGTTTTTACAATAGGTTAAGCTTTAGATTTAAAAGAAATATTTTTTTTTCACTGTAATAGAAGAGCAGTTGCCTGCCTGCCAGCTTCTGTGTGAGGTTCACATTGGATACTGTGCCCACTTGCCCAGTGCCACCACTCATATCTGTTTTTACAATAGGTTAAGCTTTAGATTTAAAAGAAATAATTTTTTTTCACTGTAATAGAAGAGCAGTTAGTTGTCTGCAAGCGTCTGGGTGTCAGGCCTCCTTCAGCGTGTGCTCTGCAGACCTGTGCCAGCATACTTTGACAGTTGCCAATCATATCTGGTGTCTCTTTAGCGTGCTTTTACAAAGAAAAAAGGTTTCCAGTGTAAGCTAATAGCAGCCAGTCAGTGTCCTTCAAGCGGCTCTGTCAGGCCTACAGTGTGTGCTCTCCAGAACTGTTCAAGTGCACATTGCCAATCATATCTGGTGTCTCTATAGCATGCTTTTACAAAGAAAAAAGGTTTCCAGTGTAAGCTAATAGCAGCCAGTCGGTGTCCTTCAAGCGGCTCTGTCAGGCCTCTTGCCCAGTGCCACCACTCATATCTGTTTTTACAATAGCTTAAGCTTTAGATTTAAAATAAAAAAAAAAATGTCACTGTAATAGAAGAGCAGTTAGTTGTCTGCAAGCGTCTGGGTGTCAGGCCTCCTTCAGCGTGTGCTCTGCAGACCTGTGCCAGCATGCTTTGACAGTTGCCAATCATATCTGGTGTTTCTTTAGCGTGCTTTTACAAAGAAAAAAGGTTTCCAGTGTAAGCTAATAGCAGCCAGTCAGTGTCCTTCAAGCGGCTCTGTCAGGCCTACAGTGTGTGCTCTCCAGAACTGCTCAAGTGCACATTGCCAATCATATCTGGTGTCTCTATAGCGTGTTTTTAAAACCAAAATTTTGTTTCCACTGTAATAGAAGAGCAGTTGCCTGCCTGCCAGCTTCTGTGTGAGGTTCACAGTGGATACTGTGCCCTCTTGCCCAGTGCCACCACTCATATCTGTTTTTACAATAGCTTAAGCTTTAGATTTAAAATAAATATTTTTTTTTCACTGTAATAGAAGAGCAGTTAGTTGTCTGCAAGCGTCTGGGTGTCAGGCCTCCTTCAGCGTGTGCTCTGCGGACCTGTGCCAGCGTGCTTTGACAGTTGCCAATCATATCTGGTGTCTCTTTAGCGTGCTTTTACAAAGAAAAAAGGTTTCCAATGTAAGCTAATAGCAGCCAGTCAGTGTCCTTCAAGCGGCTCTGTCAGGCCTACAGTGTGTGCTCTCCAGAACTGTTCAAGTGCACATTGCCAATCATATCTGGTGTCTCTATAGCGTGTTTTTAAAACCAAAATTTTGTTTCCACTGTAATAGAAGAGCAGTTGCCTGCCTGCCAGCTTCTGTGTGAGGTTCACAGTGGATACTGTGCCCTCTTGCCCAGTGCCACCACTCATTTCTGTTTTTACAATAGCTTAAGCTTTAGATTTAAAATAAATAATTTTTTTTCACTGTAATAGAAGAGCAGTTAGTTGTCTGCAAGCGTCTGGGTGTCAGGCCTCCTTCAGCGTGTGCTCTGCAGACCTGTGCCAGCGTGCTTTGACAGTTGCCAATCATATCTGGTGTCTCTTTAGCGTGCTTTTACAAAGAAAAAAGGTTTCCAGTGTAAGCTAATAGCAGCCAGTCAGTGTCCTTCAAGCGGCTCTGTCAGGCCTACAGTGTGTGCTCTCCAGAACTGTTCAAGTGCACATTGCCAATCATATCTGGTGTCTCTATAGCGTGTTTTTAAAACCAAAATTTTGTTTCCAATGTAATAGAAGAGCAGTTGCCTGCCTGCCAGCTTCTGTGTGAGGTTCACAGTGGATACTGTGCCCTCTTGCCCAGTGCCACCACTCATATCTGTTTTTACAATAGCTTAAGCTTTAGATTTAAAATAAAAAAATTTTTTCACTGTAATAGAAGAGCAGTTAGTTGTCTGCAAGCGTCTGGGTGTCAGGCCTCCTTCAGCGTGTGCTCTTCAGACCTGTGCCAGCGTGCTTTGACAGTTGCCAATCATATCTGGTGTCTCTTTAGCGTGCTTTTACAAAGAAAAAAGGTTTCCAGTGTAAGCTAATAGCAGCCAGTCAGTGTCCTTCAAGCGGCTCTGTCAGGCCTACAGTGTGTGCTCTCCAGAACTGTTCAAGTGCACATTGCCAATCATATCTGGTGTCTCTATAGCGTGTTTTTAAAACCAAAATTTTGTTTCCACTGTAATAGAAGAGCAGTTGCCTGCCTGCCAGCTTCTGTGTGAGGTTCACAGTGGATACTGTGCCCTCTTGCCCAGTGCCACCACTCATATCTTTTGTGGTGAGGCTTTACAGGACAGAGTGCTTCTCCACGGGACATGTTAACTCACAGGCAGCTGGCTCATCAAGGAACCAGAGCAGCTTGAACGAGGTGACCTTGCTCGGGTCCCAGGTGTGCGGTTCCTAAAATGGCTGCCATATACACGTCCACTGATAGGAGACGCGGAAGGTATTAAACTGAAATGAACAATACTCCACTCCTATCAGTAGGTCCGTCCCATTGTGATTTATGCCCCCCACCCACCGCGCAGGGATGGGGGCCGGGGGGGAGGAAAGTAGGCCCCCCCATTGTGATTTATGGCCCCCACCCACCGCGCAGGGGTGGGGGCCGAGGGGGGAGGACAGTAGGTCCCCCCATTGTGATTTATGGCCCCCACCCACCGCGCAGGGGTTGGGGAGGACAGTAGCTCCCCCCAGTGTGTATCATGGGCTTTGAGGACAGGTGTCAATCCATACCTGCCAAGTGACCCTATGTAGGGGGAACCGTCTCTATTCTGCTCTATGTCAGTGTGTATCATGGTCTCTGTGGACGGGGAACAGTCTCTATTCTGCTCTGTGTCAGTGTTTATCATGGTCTATGTGGACAGGGAACAGTCTCTATTCTGCTCTGTGTCAGTGTGTATCAGGGGTTTTGAGGACAGGTGTCAATCCATATCTGCCAAGTGACCCTATGTAGGAGGAACAGTCCCTATTCTGCTCTGTGTCAGTGTGTATCAGGGGTTTTGAGGACAGGTGTCAATCCATATCTGCCAAGTGACCCTATGTAGGGGGAACAGTCTCTATTCTGCTCTGTGTCATTGTGTATCATGGTCTCTGTGGACGGGGAACAGTCTCTATTCTGCTCTGTGTCAGTGTGTATCATGGTCTCTGTGGACAGGGAACAGTCTCTATTCTGCTCTGTGTCAGTGTGTATCAGGGGCTTTGAGGACAGGTGTCAATCCATATCTGCCAAGTGACCCTATGTAGGAGGAACAGTCCCTATTCTGCTCTGTGTCAGTGTGTATCATGGTCTCTGTGGACGGGGAACAGTCTCTATTCTGCTCTGTGTCAGAGTGTATCATGGTCTCTGTGGACAGGGAACAGTCTCTATTCTGCTCTGTGTCAGTGTGTATCAGGGGTTTTGAGGACAGGTGTCAATCCATATCTGCCAAGTGACCCTATGTAGGAGGAACAGTCCCTATTCTGCTCTGTGTCAGTGTGTATCAGGGGTTTTGAGGACAGGTGTCAATCCATATCTGCCAAGTGACCCTATGTAGGGGGAACAGTCTCTATTCTGCTCTGTGTCAGTGTGTATCATGGTCTCTGTGGACGGGGAACAGTCTCTATTCTGCTCTGTGTCAGTGTGTGTCATGGTCTCTGTGGACAGGGAACAGTCTCTATTCTGCTCTGTGTCAGTGTGTATCAGGGGCTTTGAGGACAGGTGTCAATCCATATCTGCCAAGTGACCCTATGTAGGGGGAACAGTCCCTATTCTGCTCTGTGGGAGGAGGATGAACGGGAAATGAGTAGCTCGGCATCCAACCTTGTGTAAATGGGGTCTTTCATGCTGTCGTGCCTTTTGAGGGACCCTCGTATAAAAAGGCTGAAGGAGAACAACCTGTGCTGGGTGTCCACACTACTAGACCCCGGTCTCTATTCTGCTCTGTGTCAGTGTGTATCAGGGGTTTTGAGGACAGGTGTCAATCCATATCTGCCAAGTGACCCTATGTAGGAGGAACAGTCCCTATTCTGCTCTGTGTCAGTGTGTATCAGGGGTTTTGAGGACAGGTGTCAATCCATATCTGCCAAGTGACCCTATGTAGGGGGAACAGTCTCTATTCTGCTCTGTGTCAGTGTGTATCATGGTCTCTGTGGACGGGGAACAGTCTCTATTCTGCTCTGTGTCAGTGTGTATCATGGTCTCTGTGGACAGGGAACAGTCTCTATTCTGCTCTGTGTCAGTGTGTATCAGGGGTTTTGAGGACAGGTGTCAATCCATATCTGCCAAGTGACCCTATGTAGGGGGAACAGTCTCTATTCTGCTCTGTGTCAGTGTGTATCATGGTCTCTGTGGACGGGGAACAGTCTCTATTCTGCTCTGTGTCAGTGTGTATCATGGTCTCTGTGGACAGGGAACAGTCTCTATTCTGCTCTGTGTCAGTGTGTATCAGGGGCTTTGAGGACAGGTGTCAATCCATATCTGCCAAGTGACCCTATGTAGGGGGAACAGTCCCTATTCTGCTCTGTGTGAGGAGGATGAACGGGAAATGAGTAGTTCGGCATCCAACCTTGTGCAAATGGGGTCTTTCATGCTGTCGTGCCTGTTGAGGGACCCTCGTATAAAAAGGCTGAAGGAGAACAACCTGTGCTGGGTGTCCACACTACTAGACCCCGGTCTCTATTCTGCTCTGTGTCAGTGTGTATCAGGGGTTTTGAGGACAGGTGTCAATCCATATCTGCCAAGTGACCCTATGTAGGAGGAACAGTCCCTATTCTGCTCTGTGTCAGTGTTTATCAGGGGTTTTGAGGACAGGTGTCAATCCATATCTGCCAAGTGACCCTATGTAGGGGGAACGGTCTCTATTCTGCTCTGTGTCAGTGTGTATCATGGTCTCTGTGGACGGGGAACAGTCTCTATTCTGCTCTGTGTCAGTGTGTATCATGGTCTCTGTGGACAGGGAACAGTCTATATTCTGCTCTGTGTCAGTGTGTATCATGGTCTCTGTGGACAGGGAACAGTCTCTATTCTGCTCTGTGTCAGTGTGTATCAGGGTCTCTGAGGACAGGTGTCAATCCATATCTGCCAAGTGACCCTATGTAGGGGGAACAGTCTTTATTCTGCTCTGTGTCAGTGTGTATCAGGGATTATTAGGATAGGTGTCAATCCATATCTGCCAAGTGACCCTATGTAGGGGGAACAGTCCCTATTCTGCTCTGTGTCAGTGTGTATCAGGGATTTGACTATCTTTATTCAGATTCAAAAATTACAATTCCAGGAAAAATTTAACAAACATTTACAAGAACATGTTATGCACATCATAGAAACAACGTGAACCTCTTTAAAGCCACAAACTTAAGACAAAAAATACGTACACACAATGTGTAAGGGTTTGAAAGAATATTCTGAATCCTTACATGTTTACTTTATCGTTTGTTTGATTTTTGTGAACCATATATAAACTACAAGCAGCGTGAAAACTATAAAAACTCAAGTGGCCATGCTGATCAAATTAAAAAGTATGCTTTACACAGCGTATAAGGGTGATGTCACAGCACAACGGGGATCTAACAGGGGAAGAGGTGAAAGTCATCCTCCCCCTCCCACGACCCCGCCATATCTGCCAAGTGACCCTATGTAGGGGTAACAGTCTCTATTCTGCTCTGTATCAGTGTGTATCATGGTCTCTGAGGACGGGGAACAGTCCCTATTCTGCTCTGTGTCAGTGTGTATCAGGGGTTTTGAGGACAGGTGTCAATCCATATCTGCCAAGTGACCCTATGTAGGGGGAACAGTCCCTATTATGCTCTGTGTCAGTGTGTATCAGGGATCATTAGGATTGGTGTCAATCCATATCTGCCAAGTGACCCTATGTAGGGGGAACAGTCCCTATTCTGCTCTGTGTGAGGAGGAGGAACGGGAAATGAGTAGCTCGGCATCCAACCTTGTGCAAATGTGGTCTTTCATGCTGTCGTGCCTGTTGAGGGACCCTCGTATAAAAAGGCTGAAGGAGAACAACCTGTGCTGGGTGTCCATGCTACTAGACCCCCGGTCTCTATTCTGCTCTGTGTTAGTGTGTATCAGGGGTTTTGAGGACAAGTGTCAATCCATATTTGCCAAGTGACCCTATGTAGGAGGAACAGTCCCTATTCTGCTCTGTGTCAGTGTGTATCAGGGGTTTTGAGGACAGGTGTCAATCCATATTTGCCAAGTGACCCTATGTAGGGGGAACAGTCTCTATTCTGCTCTGTGTCAGTGTGTATCATGGTCTCTGTGGACGGGGAACAGTCTCTATTCTGCTCTGTGTCAGTGTGTATCATGGTCTCTGTGGACAGGGAACAGTCTCTATTCTGCTCTGTGTCAGTGTGTATCAGGGGTTTTGAGGACAGGTGTCAATCCATATCTGACAAGTGACCCTATGTAGGGGGAACAGTCTCTATTCTGCTCTGTGTCAGTGTGTATCAGGGATCATTAGGATAGGTGTCAATCCATATCTGCCAAGTGACCCTATGTAGGGGGAACAGTCCCTATTCTGCTCTGTGTCAGTGTGTATCAGGGATTTGACTATCTTTATTCAGATTCAAAAATTACAATTCCAGGAAAAATTTAACAAACATTTACAAGAACATGTTATGCACATCATAGAAACAACGTGAACCTCTTTAAAGCCACAAACTTAAGACAAAAAATACGTACACACAATGTGTAAGGGTTTGAAAGAATATTCTGAATCCTTACATGTTTACTTTATCGTTTGTTTGATTTTTGTGAACCATATATAAACTACAAGCAGCGTGAAAACTATAAAAACTCAAGTGGCCATGCTGATCAAATTAAAAAGTATGCTTTACACAGCGTATAAGGGTGATGTCACAGCACAACGGGAATCTAACAGGGGAAGAGGTGAAAGTCATCCTCCCCCTCCCACGATCCCGCCATATCTGCCAAGTGACCCTATGTAGGGGGAACAGTCTCTATTCTGCTCTGTGTCAGTGTGTATCATGGTCTCTGAGGACGGGGAACAGTCTCTATACTGCACTGTGTCAGTGTGTATCAGGGGCTTTGAGGACAGGTGTCAATGTTAGGTGATTTCTGCCCTTTATGGATTAAAAGCAGTCTCTGCATCAACTGTGTAATTTTCCATGGGAGTTTTGCCATGGATCCCCCTCCGGCATGCCACAGTCCAGGTGTTAGTCCCCTTGAAACAACTTTTCCATCACTTTTGTGGCCAGAAAGAGTCCCTGTTGGTTTTAAAATTCGCCTGCCCATTGAAGTCAATGGCGGTTCGCGCGGTTCGCGCGGTTCGCCGGTTCGCGAACATTTGCGGAAGTTCGCGTTCGCCGTTCGCGAACTGAAAATTTCGGGTTCGCGACAACACTAATCCAGACTCAAGTGGCCTTTATAAGCCTTCCCCCGCCCTGCAGAGCTCAGTCTGCGCGGAGCCCTCGCCGGGTGAACATGGATTATTTTTTTTGCGCTCGTTTTTTTTTTTTATTGTGTCGGTTATTATGGTTTTTTATTTGACCTTTTTGGGGGCTGAAAAAAGAAGATTTAGAAGAAAGAAAACATTGAATGGTAAGTTTTTTTTTTTTTACAGGTACTTAGTTAAAGGTCCCCCCCTCATTATTTTTAGGGTGAGGGGGGTAGGTAGGGGGTTCATTTTTTGGGGGGGCGGGGGTGACTAGGGGTTTGGGGACCCCTAGTCACCTGGGGGAGACACATTTTTTTTAGGGCCCTTAGGTCCCTTTCGAGTATTTAGGGCCCCCACGCTAAGGGGTGGGGGCCAGGAGGAGGACATTAGGTCCCCCCCTTTTTAGTATTTAGGGCCCCCACCCGCCGCTCAGGGTTGGGGGCCGGCAGGGGAGGACATTAGGTCCCCCCCTTTTTAGTATTTAGGGCCCCCACCCGCCGCTCAGGGGTGGGGGCCAGGGGGAGGACCTTAGGTCCCCCCTTTTTAGTATTTAGGGCCCCCACCCGCCGCTCAGGGGTGGGGGCCGGGGGGGGACATTAGGTCCCCCCCTTTTTAGTATTTAGGGCCCCCACCCGCCGCTAAGGGGTGGGGGTCAGGGGGGAGGAACTTAGGTCCCCCCTTTTTAGTATTTAGGGCCCCCACCCACTGCTCAGGGGTGGGGGCCAGGGGGGAGGACCTTAGGTCCCTTTTAGTATTTAGGGCCCCCACCCACCGCTCAGGGGTGGGGACCAGGGGGAGGCCTTAGGTCCCCCCCTTTTTAGTATTTAGGGCCCCCACCCGCCGCTCAGGGGTGGGGGCCAGGGGGGAGGACATTAGGTTCCCCCCATTGTGATTTATGGCCCCCACCCACCACGCAGGGGTGGGGGCGGGGAGGGAGGACAGTAGGTCCCCCCCTCATTATTTTTATGGCCCCCACCCACCATGCAGTGGTGGGTCCCCCCCCTCATTATCTTTATGGCCCCCACCCGCCGCCCAGGGGTGGGGGCCGGGGAGAGGGCAGTAGGTCCCCTCCCCCATTGTAATTTATGGCCCCCACCCGTCGCACAGGGGTGGGAGCCTATAGGTTTTTTATTTTGTGTTTTTGCCACTGGCTGCTCACTGCTTACTAGACATGCCCCTACTCGCGGTATAGCGAGTAGGGGCAGAATTTACTAATACTAAGTAATCTTTACTTAGTATTAGTAAATGTGGCTGAAAGACCAATTTAGGCCTTTCAGCCTTTTAGTAGATAACTCCCTAATACCGTGGGAATTAGGGAGTTATCTACTAAGCGACTGCAAGATGCAGCCGCGGATCGGAGTTTGCATGCCACAGTCCAGGTGTTAGTCCCCTTGAAACAACTTGTGGGTTTTAAAATTCGCCTGCCTATTGAAGTCCATGGCAGTTCGCCCGTTTCGCAGGTTCGCAAACATTTGCCGAAATTCGCGTTCGCCGTTTGCGAACCGAAAATGTTATGTTCGCGACATCACTAAACATGATATCTTTCCTTCTACTTGTATATCCCAATGACCAGGACAGTGTTATGCTCATGAAAGTGAAATTTTTACATTTTTTTTTACCATCATCTACAGAATTTTTATACAATGCAGCATGATTTCAGTTTCTTTGTGTTTTACAGTTGTGTGGAATCTAAAACCACCACTTTTAATTTCACGTCAGCTTCAAAATACAACCGCAACAGGAATGTAGAGATTTACATTAGAATTTTAGGAAAATAATTTCAAATACCTGATGTCAAAACAACTTCCACATCTATTGCATTTACTATGCTGACAAAATCTATTTGTTCTTGGAGGATCTTGATTACATTGATTTGGAATTTTAATTACATCATCCATCTGTCTGCAACTTTGGATGTTGTGATTGCATGTAGTAGGTTAGGAATGTATTAAATTCACACCTTCTTTAAAAAAAAAAAAAAAAAAAGAAGAAGACAGATTGCTTATACGGTAAGAGTCCACTAAGAACCCTGTCAAATAAAAAAAAAAAAACGAGACGTTAGAAATCTTTATCTAGTTATCTACCTGACAAATAAAGAAACACACTGATGGTAAATATGCATATACCAACCTCATATTAGGTCATATCTGCATCCGTTTCAAAACATTCACTGATAAGATTTTCATCAAAGCTTAAAGTTGGCATAACTGGCAATATATTTGCATATCTTACATATGGTTATATTGCACCTTATTAAAATTCATCATGTCATTGAGAAATAATTTGTGTGTGTATTTCAATTTTACAACCACTGATAAATACATGCCCTAGGTTTGGATAAGATGCTTCTTCAATAAATTGAGAAAAATGCCCTACAGCATGTTTTTACTTTTGCTATCAGAATAATTGAATGGTGTCTGGCTATGTAAGGCTGCCCCTAATTTGAAAGGAATTCAAGCATCTACATTTGCAGATAAAAACAGGTTATATTAAAGCCTTTTAGTTTGTCTCTAAAATTTAAATATCCACCCATTTATAGATTTAAATAAAAAACAAAGGCCAAAACCATTACAGCTAGATGTACATGATAGAGTACACTTGGACAGAATCGCTATTTTGAAGATAACTTGGAAAGTATATTAATAAATTATGATCAGAATTAAAATTAATAAAACATATGATGACAGCCAAACTGGAAACTGAAGATATTGACAAACTGATATGAAATAATTAGCAGATTTATAGTTTATAAAGCAGGTACCCTATGATCTGATAAAAGTACACCCAGTGTATCACTGATGATTTGATTATTTGTGTTTTTAGCATGAATTATGCAGAAAATAGTATATATTTCCATTTACTAATGATTTACTATGCTTTGCAAATAACTCCTTAATGAATTATGAGGAAGGAAATGACATATTCTTTTGTATTTTTAACATATATCAGCAATATTTAAATATTTAAAGTCCTATTTAAAAAAAAAAAAATTAAAACAATCAATTACAAGTATCATAATGAAATGAGATCAGTAGATAGAGTGCAATGCTTGACTTAACAACAAATACATGATTATAGGGAGAATGTGGACAGGGATTCCACAGCTAACTGTAAGGGCAGGAAGGTAATAAAGGAAGACCATTCCTATTTTTTTTTAATTGACAAATTAACTTATTCTTTGTATTTGTTTTGTCTGAAGGACATGGTTCAAGGAACCAATGAGCGTGCTGATCATCTTATCTTATCACCAATTTTAACACATTTAAACCAATTATAAAGCTTGTAATGGGCAAATACACAAACTGAGACCTCCTCTTACACTGAAAGAAAAGATTATTTCCCCAAGGTCAAATTGGACCGAGATCAAGATTTGGGGGATTCTACCCAAAGTCTTAAATACTTCCCATCAGTTGTAACTTTTAATGATTAGAAGCAAATTATGTGGAATGGTTCATTGTAATGCAGCAGACTGAAGAAGCTTAGAGCGGTTTGGTGTATATTGAATTTCTTAAGCATTCAGTCTTTCTGTCTTGCTGCGTTACCTTGAGATCGGCATGGTTTTAGTTAAACACAAACTCATGGTTAATTTAGTTATTACTTTTATCAGCAGATGCTAGGTTATAGCAATAACACATTTAGAAAACAGTTCTGATAATTAGTAAAAATGTTAAACCTTAAGGTTCTATAACCTTAAGAGTTATACATAGGTTGAAAAATACAACAGATAAAAGGTATCCAGAGGCTAATCACTGAATTCACTAATTACTTAAGTTTTCTAATCTACCTCTGAATTAAGTAAAACATATTCTGAAGTTTTCCTAATGTTCTCACACTTGTGCAGACGGTAAAAGGTTTTTTAATTCATGGGGGTCTGTTGGACCTCTATTTGCCAGAGAAGATCTGCTCAGTAGTCCCATTTATCTCCTCACCCATGTGGGACAGGTTAGGGGTTTATTGACTAATGTCTGGGCATCCTTTGGACCCGTTATCAGTCACAGGAACCATGGCTTCATCCTATTCCCAGACCCTGTGTGGTGGGTTGTGGGTTAAAGCTTTGTAGAAGTTGGGTTAGCTTGTGTTCCATCTACTTCCCCTAGCAGCAGTGTCCCTACATTCTCCTCTGTGTATACAGTACCTAAATTAAATAACTATTTTTGAAAATAAAAACACATTAAATACACAACATTATCTAAATAAAATATTGGCCATTTACATTAGTCCATTTGTAACCTCTATAACCACATATACCTCAGGTTAAGCAGGATATTCTGGATTACCGTAGTACCTAGGGAACTAGACATTCCCCAATAATAGCTATTACAAAATAAGATAAGTGATAAAAGGTCAACTGTAAATATACAAATAGGCTGTAAACACTGATTGTCAGGGAAACCCTCAGCCCCTTACTCATACAAAGAAAACAAACAGCGCAAAATACAAATACAGGTTGTTTCAAATAACAAGTCCAATAAATCCAAGAGTGGTTGAGGATTTTCTTGCTGATAACCGACCACACTTCAGACAATTGTGGATTTATGAAAAAAAACAAAAACCCAGAGAATAACCTGTCATAGTGCAGATTGTCTCGTGCTAGGTGCAGGACATACAACAAAACTATATGGTCAGACACAAAAGTAGGTGAATGTCAAATATACTTTAATGGTAAAAACAGATATATAAAACAATACAACATGTTTTGCTAAACAGAGGGCTTCTTCAACTGTTTTACATATGGTAAAACACGTTGTGTTTTACTATATTGCTTGGAAAAACACGTTGTGTTGTTTTATAAATCTGTTTTTAGCATTGCAGTATATTTGGTATTTATCTATTTCAGTGTGTGTGACCATTTATTACACTTTTTATCCTTTTAAAGATGTTTTCACTTTTTATTGTTCCTGGCACATATATTTAACCATTCCCTGGATAATCTACTCTATATTATATCCTTGGTGGGATCATACCACCTAAGTGCTAATATTTGAGCAGTGTTACTGCTCTACCAAGTGTGAGCAGACCATCATTATTATTGTCTTGCATATATACCTGGTATGCTTAGAGACTGACCTATAGATCTACATATGCATCAGTAGGGATTGTACCCATGTATGCTGTATTACTTGGAGCTGGTTTATAGCTCTAACAAATGTGAGTGTTAGATCATATATTTTTGTTGTATCTACTGCACCTAGCACAAGACAGTCTGCACTATCACCGGTTATTCTCAATTTTATTACATAAGTCCACAAATATCTGAAGTCTGGACGGTTATCAGCAAGAAAATCCTCAAGCAGTCTTGGATTTGTTGGCCTTATTATTTGGCGCAACCTGTATTTGTATTTTGTATACCTCAATAATATTAGTACTTTAGAGAGTGGCCCAATTTGTGCCAGATGACTGGGAACCCTTCATTATTCTAAGCAGGTACAATTGGCGCTCAGAGACTAGATCTCACTAAGCAAGATTCAAAATGTACCAAGTGAACATTCCAACACTGCATGTGTACATGACCCTGTAAATATATAATTAATTTTAATGAATGACATTGCCTGATGTATAAGGTCTTTCACAGACATTGAGTTGTGAAGAGTCAACAAATTACTTTCAAAACTGAGGACAACATATTATTTAAATTCAATATTTTGGTCATGATTACTAAGCCATTTGTCAACAAACAACAAATCATTATGTAGTGGATTGATCCCAAAATATCCCAAAAGTGCATGATGCCTATGCATAGTACAAAGTATGCACTATGAAATAGTTACTGGCTCATTTCAATCTCTTCTGAAATATGGAAAATTTACAACTGTCATATATAAAGAAGAAGCCTCCTGTACATGGATATTTTCAGTGGTGAATTTGGAAAGGCTTGGTGACCTGTGGAAGAAGTTGAGAACCCATCCACTGGAGCTGCCATAGACACCCTAGTGGAAATCAACTAGCATTTATCTCAACACAGTGATTACCTAATGGGATTTCTGCTGTTCACATGTCAGAATTGCGCTGGCTGTAAAATTGCCAGTGAAATAATCACAGTAAATATGCCACTCAAAGCTATTCCCTATCATATTTGGTATTGTAATCAATACAACAAATGACCCTACGTGTCTAAAAATTCAGATTTTGATCACGATGCTTGAGCAAATAATCCTTTAATCATTACATGTGCCTTTTAATTGACATTGTTTCCTAATTTGTAGATGCAGCATGTAATCTGAAGAATGACACAGAAACGTACTCCACAATGGCAGCACATTTATAGTTTTGAATGACAAATGCAAACATATATTCTCCAATAATAACATATCAAGTACAAGGCGGAGCAGAGTGCATCAAACCGGTTTATTCACTAAATGTATAAACAACAAAGTATATTATTGAAGGCAAATATTGAGCTTTTAATGACACATCCAATAAGACTTTATTATCATCTATTAGCTCCCATCCAAGTTCCAGGGAAAAGCTTAATGAGCATCATATATCAGTCTGTCTAACGTCCTCAAACAAGCAACTCACCTAATCCTTTTTTGTTTACCTTTATCTGCAGAATTAGCTACTGATCTTCTCTTCTGCCATACTGGCGGTACTAATAGTAATAGTGAACCAATTTATAAACCCATTAGTGACACATTTTGCAGGAGATAAAAACAGTCAAAATTATCTGGCAGCAATTAATCTTAATGGCTGTATGCAGTAAACAGCAATGGGCTAATTTCAGCTCTGTCAGCCCCATCAAACAATCCCACATTAGGAAGCTTTTCACAGATCCATTAAGCATATTCAGAACAACAACGAATTCAACGCTGAAGGCATATACACTAAACATTACAACAGTGATCTTCTGAAGCCATCATTATCTCTTAAACAGTACATCCCTCATGTATTATCATTATGGGGTACATTAGAAATACTTTGATTAAACTCCCTTAATTCATAACAGACAGCTGCAGACCATTTATGCAGTTAATCTCAACACAAGAATGACTGAGGAAATATTAAAAAAAAAAATAGGAGTCTGTAAACTGGATGTCACTGCGTTTCAAGATGTAAAAATCGGGACGCCCTTTTAAACTAAGAAAATATACTCTTATTTATTTTGCACTTATTTTATAATTTGATAATGAAGCACATACAAATAGAATGTCACCACGCAAATTGAACAAAATCAGGGAAATTACATTACAAACTGTTATCGTGGTTTGGAAAAACATTTGGGATCTGTCTGTCTGTCTGTCTGTCTGTCTGTCTGTCTGTCTATCTCACTAACTCCTGAATATAATTTTGTCTGTAACATTCAGGCAGTGCAGTGTTTTGCATCTCAGAGGCAAGACTCACACTAAGGAAATAGTCTTATTTAGTAGTTTATTTACTAAGCAGCCTGACAGATTTACTAACAGATAACTACATTTAAGTTAAATAGCCATAGTGGAAATTTTGTGATTTGTTTTCCACTGTGTCCAAACTAGCTACTTTATAAATACAGAGTTCTAGAGAAACGTTGTTTTATATAATTCAATACCAGCGATTAGAATATTGAAAATTCTAGTCTATACGTTATAACTTGTTGATTTTTTTTGTTAGAGACACAACATTAATATAAATAACTGCATTGTTTTAGTTGTTATTGACTATGTTGCACTGCAATAGGATTTAACAAACTTGCTCATCTAAAAGGACCTTTATTTTTTCACTCAGAGATAGTAACAGCTTTTTATAAAATTTTATCACACAAAACAAACATTATTTGTAGGCTAGAAAAATATCAGGTTTTATGCGTACATTATATTCTGCTGTGACCTTTTGTTCGCAGTCTGGAAATAGTTTTGCTTAACAACATGAAAATGTTAAACAAGCTGGGATTTTTCTCGGGGTCCTAAAAGAAAGTACATATATGTGTTACTTTTGCAAAGGTATTTATTTTTCTCATTTGCATACTGAAGCTCTATTTGGGACACTACTCATTCTAAAAAGAGAATTCCTATGAGGATTATATAAAGACGGTATTTTTTTTCTGTACTTTTTGATTCATAAAACCAATAATGTGCTTTAATGTAATATGACGTAATATGCAATAAACATGAGGATATAGTGTGTCATTGTGCTTTAATAAATGATAAGTGAAAAAGAATTTAAAAGTATTGAAACCTATTGCTAAAATGACTACAGGAACTGTAAGAGAGTGGTACATTTTAAGCATATAATGTGAGGTATTCTATCATAATGGTTTTTAATATTCTTTTTGAAAGCACAACAGCATACACAGATTTGGGAGCGATAGGAAGGCATTATAAAGGAGTTGTTCAATAAGACTTTGTGGGAGAGGAATGCTGCAGTCAAGACTTAGCTACATCAAAGGAGCATTCAGTCACAACTTGTGTCCTGCATTGTGTTTGATTGTAGGACCTCTCACCTGGACCAGGATTTCAAGTTCTAGGTCTGCACTGAGTGTAGTGGTGTTGTGGAGACATTCTCAGACACCGAGTGTAGTGGTATTCCGGAGACAGGCTTGGAGACTATGGTGAGGCCTAATAGAAAGCAGTTGTTGCTGGGGGATTCTATCATAAGACATGTGGAGCTGGACAATGGTGGTCTTGTGAAATGTCTTCCCGGAGCTATTGCTCACAAAGACAGGAGACGTATTTGTAATATTGTTAAGCGAGCAAAGCCGGAAGGGGAATTGGATGTACTTGTCCATCTAGGGACAAATGACTTGGCTCGCAATGAGGTTTCAGAGGTAAAATAAGTATTTTGTGTTTTTGCCAATGATATATGGCAGGTTGCTTCCACACTGTCATTCTCTGAAGTTCTGCCTGTGTATAACACTCATATTAGGGACTTTAATGTGTGGCTTGGTGAATGGTGTCGGGAGCAAGGATTTGGCTTCATTTCGCATGGTAGCTCTGTTTGTAATAGAAATAAACTGTACAAAAAAGATGGTTTGCATTTTTCTCAAAAGAGAATAAATGTTCTCAGTGAGCAGTTCAGAGGTTTTGCTAGGATGTATTTAAACTAGGAGGGGGGGGGGGGGCAAAAGGGTGATAAAACATCAATCCAATTGTTCCCCCAAAATAAGGACATAAGGTGCCTGTAACAATTGTGTTAAAAATGCTAAGCTTAGCGTCATGACTACAAATGCTCGCAGTTTAAGGAATAAGATCCATGAACTTGTGGCAATAATGGCAACTGATAATGTAGATGTAGTCATGTTACTGAGACATGGTATAATGAGAAACATGACTGGGACATAGCAATACCAGGGTACTCTTTATATAGAAAAGATAGGGAAGGCAAGAGAGGGGGAGGGGTGGCATAAATGTATATGTGAAAGATATGCGTAAAATCTAGCCTAATGAAAGTTAGTAAGCCGAACATAGAGTCTGTTTGGGTTATGTTACAATTTGGTAATCACACAGTAACTTGTGTAGGTGTGATTTATAGGACCCCAGGACAAATAGAAGAGTTATATAGTCTACTAGTTGAGGAAATGACTAGCTAAAATGACAATGAAGGGGAAAGTTATCATCATGGGTGACTTTAATCTTCCTGATGTGAACGGGAAATCCAAAATAACTGCTTGTGCCAGGAGCACACATAATCTAAACTCCCTACTGGGATTGTCTCTAAAACAAGTCATTGAGGAGTCAACTCGTAAAGAAACCATACTAGATTTAGTGTAAACAAATGGAGATTTGGTATCAGATATTACTGTATGTGAAAGTTTAGGATCCAGTGATCATCAGTAAGTTTGGTTTATTATAAGAACAGTGACTGAGTCAAACCACACAAAAACAAAAGTTTTAGACTTTTCTAAAATTAGAATATGTGTAAAGGAGTAATAATCAGACAGAAGCATTTTAAATGGAGTCCATGAGAAATGGGATTGTTTAAAAGTAGCACTGCTGAAGGCAACAGAAAATTAGGCTTGTAAGTAAAAGCAAAAAATTCAAGAAACCACTGTGGTACTCCGCAGATGTGGCCAAAATAGTAAAACACAAAAAGTTAGCATTTAGTAATTATTAAAAAAAAAAACAGAGTGAAGAAGACAGAATGCTCTATAAGATTAGGCAGAAAGAGGCTAAGCAAGTTAAAAGAGCTTCCAAATAACACACAGAAGAGAAAATAGCACAGTCAGTAAAAAAAGGGGACAAAACATTTTTTAGATACATAAATGAGAAAAGGAAAGTAAAACAAGGATTAGTAAGATTAAAAACAAAAGAAGGAAGGTATGTAGAAGAGGATAAAGGCATAGCTGACTGCCTCAATGAATATGTTTGTTCAGTATTTACAGATGAAAATAAAGGAAAGGGGCCCCAGTTAGGAAAAAAGACAAATTAACCATTTGTTACATGTGAGTTTACAGAGGAAGAGGTTCTATTTTAGCTGTCAAATGTAAAGAAAAATAAGTCAATGGTACCTGATGGAATACACCCAAAGTTATTAAAAGCTTAGGGGTGTACTAGCAAAACCATTAACAGATTTATTTCACCAATCATTGTTAACAGGAGTAGCCCTAGGAGATTAGCAAATGTTGTGCCCTTTCACAAGAAAGGTAGTAGGGAGAAGTCCGTCAACTATAGGCCAATAAGCCTTACTTCAGTAGTGGGGAAAGTAATGGAAATCATGTTAAAGGATAGGATTGTTGAACATCTAAAATCACATGGATTTCAAGATCAGAGACAACATGGGTTTACTTCAGGGAGATCATGCCAAACTAATCTTATTGATTTTTTTTGATTGGGTAACTAAAATAATAGATCAGGGTGGTGCAGTAGACATTGCTTACTTAGATTTCAGTAAGGCTTTTGACACTGTTGCACATAGAAGGCTTATCCATGAACTGAAATCTTTAAGTTTGGATTCCAATATTGTTGAATGGGTAAGGCAGTGGCTGAGTGACAGGCAACAGAGGGTTGTAGTCAATGGAGTATATTCAAAACATGGGCTTGTCACCAGTGGGGTACCTCAGGAATCTGTACTTGGACCCATTCTCTTTCATATTTTTATTAGTGATATTGGGTCTTGATGGTAAGGTATGTCTTTTTGCTGACGATACTAAGATATGTAACAGGGTTGATGTTCCAGGAGGGATAAGCCAAAAGGCAAATGATTTAGGTAAACTAGAAAAATGGTCAGAGTTGTGGCAGCTGACATTTAATGTGGATCAGTGCCAGGTAATGCATCTTGGATGTAAAAACCCAAGGGCAGAGTATAGAATATTTGATAGAGTCCTAACCTCCACATCTGAGGAAAGGGATTTAGGGGTGATTATTTCTGATGATTTAAAGGTAGGCAGGCAATGTAACAGAGCAGCAGGAAATGCTAGCAGAATGCTTGGTTGTATAGTGAGAGGTATTAGCAGTAGAAAGAGGGAAGTGCTCATGCCATTGTACAGAACACTGGTGAGACCTCACTTGGAGTATTGTACACAGTACTGAATAGACATGTGCAATTCGTTTCGGTCTGAATTTGAATTCGGCTGAATTTCGGCAATTTGCTTCTGAATGTCCGAATTGCGGGAGTGCCAAATTTCGGAAGCGCCGAACCGAATTGGCGAAGTGCCGAATTGCGGAAGTGCCAAATTTTGGAAGTGTCGAATTGAATTGCTGAAGTGCCAAATTGCCGAAATTCAGAGGTACCAAACCAAACCAAATAGCCGAAGTGCAGAATTTCGGAAGTGCTGAAGTGCTTCGGATTTCTGAAAAGTGACAAAACAGGAGAGGGAGGGAAAATTAATGGAATGATGACAGGAATCTTACCCTATCCCAACCCTAACACTAACCCTACCCCTACTAGGGTTAGGGGTAGGGTTAGGAGTAGGTTTAGGGGTAGGGCTAGGGTTAAGGATAGGGGTAGGGTTAGGGATAGGGATAGGGTTAGGGTTGAGGTTAGGGATTAGGTGTAGGGGTTAGGTCAGGGGTAGGGTTAGGGTTGGGATTAGGTTAAGGGTAAGGTTAGGGGTTAGATATGGGGTAAGGTTAGGGGTTGGGTTAGGGGTAGGGTCAGGGGTAGGGTTAGGGGTAGGGTTAGGCTTAGGGAATTGCCAAAGTCCCGAAGTGCCGATGTTCTGAAGTCCTGAAGTGCCATAGTCCCGAAGTGTCGAAATCCCGAATTGCTGAAGTCCCGAACTTCGGATTGCCGAGCCGAACCGAAATGCCAGAGTGCCGAATTCCCGAATTTCGGAAGTGCTGAACCAAAGTGCCGAAGTGTTGAATTGACGAAGTCCCGAATTTCGGAAGTGCCGAAGCGTACCACATTTTTTTCCCATGCACATCCCTAGTACTGGAGACCGTATCTCTAGAAGGATATCGATACTTTAGGGAGAGTTCAGAGAAGGGCTACTAAACTGGTTCATGGATTGCAGGATAAAACTTACAAGGAAAGGTTAAAGGAACTTAACATGTATAGCTTGGAGGAAAGACGAGACACGGAAGATATGATAGAAACATTTAAATACATAAGGGGAATCAACACAGTAAAGGAGGAGACTATATTTAAAAGAAGAAAAACTACCACAACAAGAGCACATAGTCTTAAATCAGAGGAGCAAAGGTTTAAATATAATATTAGGAAGTATTACTTTACTGAGAGGGTAGTGGATGCATGGAATAGGCTTCCCACTGAAGTGGTAGAGGTTAACACTAGTGATGTCCTGAACAGTTCGCTGGCGAATAGTTCCTGACGAACATAGCTTGTTCGCGTTCGTCACGGATGGCGAACATATGCGATGTTCGGTCCGCCCCCTATTCATCATCATTGAGTAAACTTTTACCCTTTACCTCACAGTCAGCAGACACATTCCAGCCAATCAGCAGCAGACCCTCCCTCCCAGACCTTCCCACCTCCTAGACAGCATACAATTTAGATTAATTCTGAAGCTGGATTCTTTTTTTTTTTGTGTTTGTGTTTATTATACATTATCCTCCATAGCAGTAACCTGTGTTTATTATACATTATCCCCCATAGACAGTAACCTTTGTTTATTATATATTATCCCCCATAGCCAGTAACCTGTGTTTATTATACATTATCCTCCCATAGCCAGTAACCTGTGCTTATTATACATTATCCCCCCCACAACCAGTAACTTGTGTTTATTATACATTATCCCCCACAACCAGTAACCTGTGTTTATTATACATTATCCCCCCATAGACAGTAACCTGTGTTTATTATACATTATCCTCCCCATAGCCAGTAACCTGTGTTTATTATACATTATCCCCCCATAGCCAGTAACCTGTGTTTATTATACATTATCCTTCCCATAGCCAGTAACCTGTGTTTATTATACATTATCCCCCCGTAGCCAGTAACCTGTGTTTATTATACATTATCCCCCATAGTCATTTATCGTTGGACCTAGGCAGCATGATGTCTTAGGCCGGCTAAGAGAGTGAGTGAGTGAATAATATAATATATATGTTCAGAAACATATTAGTAATATATGTAAATCGGGTTCATGCAAAGAGGGTGAAAAGGTATTAAAAAAAACTTATTGCATCAAATTTACAAAGCCAAACTTTGAAATGCTTTCCTCATTTCTTCAGGCATAAAAATTATTGTCTTATTCGAATTGGCTCAGTATAGCAGTGAGTCCAAATAGCCTAACTGTACCGAACGGTGACCACCCAGCCGTTCGTCAATTAGGTCAATTAGTTGCGGTTAACCACAGTTTCTAGGAGGTTAACAGGCTACACACTCCCATTGCATGTGGTCTGGCCATTCGGCAGTTTAATCGGTAAAATAAAAGGAAATAAATAGGGCTAAATGCACAAACGGCATACAAAAAAAGGGCACTGGTAGCCACAAAACTGGGGTTTTGTCAGTTACTTACTACACAGTAAAAGATATATAAAAAAAATATGATATAGACTTAGCCGCGTGCACTGACCACAGTGATCGGTCACGTGGCCCGCCTGGCACTAGGGGCACGGCTCGAGTCACGAGCTTGCTCTTAAAGGGGCAGTGGGAGCCAAAAGTTGAATCTGGCTCCCATTGGCCCACGTCATTCCAGCACCCCCACACACGAACGTTTTGGGGGCGTTGGCATGACGTGGGCCAACCACTGGTGTAACAGTAGTGTACATTAAAAAAAAACTAGAAATTCGACTGTGAAATAATAGCAGTCAGTTTCCTTCACACGTGTGCGTTTCAGGGCCTGCCAGGGCACAGTGTCACACCAGTGCAACTCATATCTGGTGTAACAGTAGTGTACATTTAAAAAAAAAATACAGGGGGCTTGTTGTCACCTTTCGGGGACCCTTGGTGTTGTATGTGGCTGGGTGGAGGAAGAGACCTTCAATGACATCAGTGAGGACAAGGAACGGGACATGGCTAGCTTGGTATCCAACCTTGTGCAAATGGGGAGTTTGCGGTTGTGCCAATGGACTGTTTGTGGTTGTTTGCGGTGCGTTAAACCGGGAGTTTGGTCTGTCACTGTGAAGCGGGCGTAACCCTTACACTACCTGATCGATAAAACATCATACCTGATGTTTTAAAGCACGTTATTCCAAACAATTTAGGAATGTTAGGTGATTTATGCCCTTTATGGATTAAAACCAGACTCTGCATCAACTATGTAATTTTCCATGGGAGTTTTGCCATGAATCCCCCTCCGGCATGCCACAGTCCAGGTGTTAGTCCCCTTGAAACAACTTTTCCATCACTATTGTGGCCAGAAAGAGTCCCTGTGGGTTTTAAAATTCGCCTGCCTATTGAAGTCTATGGCGGTTCGCCGGGTTCGCCCGTTCGCGAACATTTGCGGAAGTTCGCGTTCGCCGTTCGCTAACCGAAAAATTTATGTTCGCGACATCACTAGTTAACACAGTATTATTATTAGTATTTTTATTATTATTATTATTATTGCCATTTATATAGTGCCAATAGATTCCGTAGCGCTTTACAATATTATGAGAGGGGGACACAGTAAAGGAGTTAAACCCTTAAGGACCAAACTTCTGGAATTAAAGGGAATCATACCTGTGGGTGGTAGCAACATGTGACGAAACACATGCACCAATTCTCTACCCGCCAATTTCTATAGTTTTTAAACATCAACAGGGAACCCAGGAACATCGAATCTACCTACCCGGTTAAAGGAGCCACGCTATTAGTGGTGAAACGCGTTCCGGTTTAAGGACATTGCTGCCTATTTTATTTTATTTATTTTATAGATTTGTTATAATAAATTTATTTTTTAGACTCCGACCCTGGTTCCCGCATTTCATCTTCCACAGATGGGAGTGCAGTCCCAATCTGTACAACGCCTAACTATTGAGTCATATCTTTTGACTCCATATTTGTGAGTACCCATTTGGGATTTTTTATTGTATACTCTACTAGTACCAGCAATACTGTGCAATTGTTTGTACATTTATTCTCCGCACAGAATAAGATCCATATCAGCAATAGGGGAGGGTCTCCTATACGGACCCAGAAACTATTCAAACTAGAGCTGGGTCAATAGCTCTCCATTTGTGATTGCATATACATTTAATTCATACTATACCACTCTGTCATATAAGTGCCGAAGGTTGCCTATCCCTGATCTATGCCATGTCTAATTGTCTCTTGTAGATGCCTAGAGATTTAACAGACAACTAAAATTATCCTCCTATTGAATTAAAAGGTGATTAATTCATTTATTCATTTATATAAGCGCTACATTCCCTCTTTTTTGTTTGTATATTGTACTTGTGACATTGTAAGGAATCACATGAATGTAGAGCAGCTAATTATAATATTATTAGCCACATATGTTTGTAGATTAGGATTCCTAAAAAATAGGCACTGGTCCTTACCTGTATTTTTCTAAAAGGGAATCATGACATGTCACACATGTCATGTGTCCTTAAGGAGTTAAGCATGCATGGGATAGGCATATGGCTATTCTAACTATAAGATAAGGCAAGGGACTAATGAAAGTATTTATTTAGAAAATTGGGCAGACTAGATGGGCTGAATGGTTCTTATATGCCGTCACATTCTATGTTTCTATACATGCAGACTGGTCTTGCACCTTGCACTTTTAGCATGAATCACCTGGGGAAAACGAGTACAAATTATTAAGGGTCACTCCAGTTGTAACTGTACATAATAAAGTGCATCTGTAATTATGAAGATGGATATCTGGCAATGTGTAAGTGCCATTGAGGAAGCAAATAGGTGCCAGGAAGAGGAGATGCCCATGGTACCAGGACTAAGTATAGTAATGTTCAGGTGGGGTAGATGTTGCATGTTGAGTTTCTGTTTGTTAGTGTATTTACCCAAAAACAATTCCTTTAGGAACAGCTCATCATCAAACTCTTCATAGATAGCTGCATGATACAGCGTACATTATGTGAATACATAGAGTGGGTGGAATTATTTGCAATTTCTGTGTAGGTGCTCTTGATCTTTGAGGGGGTCTTGAGATGCTCCCCTCTCATGCTGAACAGGTATGATATGCACCACAATTCCATGCTGTTGATGTTATTGCTTCTTCTGCAGCTGCTCCAGTATCAGCACAAAACTGGATCCATAGTTCCTGGGTTGGTAACTGACCTGCCTGCTGGCAATTTAATGTAACAGTTTGTTGCTTTATTCCTACATAAGAGTGAGGTTGTATGCAGTTAGAGCTGACTGTGGATATATCTGGTGAGAGACCTAACTGTGGCTGTATCCATTAAAAACTGAGCATGGCTATATCCAGCAAGCTGTATTAAACTATTTTATTAAACATACCTATTACAGCCCACTAAAGAAGAAGCTAGTAGTAGCGAAGCAGTTTGGCATCGACTTTATTGGAACAGCTTGTCAAGGTGCAATATATAAATATATAAAACTATTTATTGTTTTATCAACTGGATTTAAAAAAAAAATGTTCTCTAAGCTCCATTGTTGTCACCACTGATCTCCAGGTCCAGGAGTTATCTGAGGGGGAGTGTCACCACACAATCTGGCACAAAATCTTTTAACCTTAGAAAAAGGAATCTAAAGGCTCTGTTGAATGTGAGCTGATTCACATAATTTCATCAACTATGTGCTTTTTTTTTTTTTGTCTCATTTGAGTAATTAAAAAGGAGGTGAGGTGCTGCTCAAAAAGCACAAAGGCATACACTACTGAGCCAATTGGTGTGGTTTCTTAAAGCACTCCACTATTTTAAAAAAAGGTTGTTCACTTATACTACCTTTTTGAACCTGTAATAATTTATTAATGTTGGATGAAAGGTATCCCGTGTGGGTATTTAAGAGCTGATTTTTTTAGGGGAAAAAAATGTAAGCACTATATTGTGATAGACATTTCTTCTTTGTAAGGAGGTTACTGTTTGCTTACTGCATAAATTAATAAGAGACCACGGACCAGACTAATTTTTTAGACCAATACACATTAAATAATACTTTTCAAATAACATATGTTTTGCCATTAAATTAACTTAACTACTCAAGCCAGTAATTTATTGTAAACCTAAGTGCCTTATACCATCAATAAACTATTTATTTTCCCTATATACCTTAGCCAAAGAGGATACCTTTTGCCAATGACTATGCAGTCTGACTGTCTCAGAGCTCACGTCAAGTAGGTGCTTCAAAACTGCTCAGAAACAAGTATTCTGCCAAGCTACCTACTTAAACCTAACAAATCCACCAACCAGCGGCAACTCCAGTATATGATGCCAACTCCAGTGCTAAGTGCAAACAGTGAAACAGTGGTATGACTGACAGCTGAGGGGTGGGTGGCTCTAACAAGGTTAATTTATAAAAGTGCTCTTCACATATAAAGTACTTCAGCAAGCTCAACAACTTGGGCCAAATTTCCCATAAGGCCATCAATTTCACAGCCTTATGGCAGCAGGCAAGGGAGAGTGGTCAAGGTCAGTGGGGAGATCAAAGATCTCTATTATCGGCCAGCCCATTCTCACACCAAGGAGGCCCATGGAGTCTTTTTTGTGGTCTGCACCCCTGGAAGGCAGATTGAGCTAAAAGCATTGCCATAGCTTCCAGCATGCCAAGTTGCTCAAGTCTGGACAGGAATTTGTACATGCACTTGATCACAGTTGCCCTAGTGATCATAGGGAGAAGTGAGCTGAGCACATCGGCAGAAAGGTGTTCATGATGGATGAGGAAGAGAAAATGCAGGCACCGTGAGAAGTCAGGAATAGAGAGGCTTGTTTAAATGCACCCAGTTACACCTATATCAAAGAGCCCAACCATCACTCCCTTTATGAGGTTCCCCCATAGTATGTGAATAGGAGATAGGGCTTCGGCTTTCATTCTGAGGCCCCCAACTCAGGGTACGCTCCTTCATTTGTAGGTTTATGCAGCCTATTTAACACATCTTTTATATTGATTTGTTTTTACCTATGCCCCCAACATACACAACAGCCCTTATCTTTCCCTCAACGCACACACACAACAGTCAACCTCAAACACTACACTACAGTCCTTATGCCCCTGCACACATACAACATACACTACAACCCCAATTTGTCACCCCCACACATTACTACCCGTACACACTAAAGCTCCAGCTCCTCCAAAACAAACACTTAAGCCCCAATTCATCCCCCAGCACAAACTACAGCCAATATTTCTCCAAACACACACTTTGTCAGTAAATACACTAAAGCCTTTATGCACAGACACACATACACAGACACACATACAACAGATCCTATCTACATACAGCCCCAATTCACATATACACACATAAAATACCACAAGCAGCCCCATCCACGAACACAACCCCACAACAGCCTCCCCCTACATCCACAAATACACAAACAGCATTTCTCCCATACATGCAACCCTTTAATCAGCCTCCCCTCCTCACACAACCCCACAAACATACATCCCACAGTATATACTATAACCCTTTATATCACAACTATAAAAACAACTATAACCTCACTCAAGCTTTTAATCCTCCAAACACTAAATGCTCTAGTTAATCTAACTTTGATGTTTACCACTCTAAACTTTATTCCCCTCCCCCCTCCCCATCTAAACTAACCACTTCTAACAATGCCTTTAACCATATATACATTTACACAATGGCATACACTTACTATACTTAAAGATTTAAACTCACTTTATATGCTTTTTTGTTCTTTTGTTTGTTTGTTTTTGGGAGGAGCAGAATTATGTGCCAACAGACAGCTGACATGTAAATTTGGCCATGCAAAAGCACACTTACAAATTTAATGTTCATTTGAGAGCTCCAAGCGCCTTGCTTTGTTCCAGCAGGTGAAACAAACCACAGAATGTAGAAAATATATTTGTATTATTTTGTATGCTTATTGCTTTACACACACAGACACACCTTGCAGGAATTCTTGAATGGCCAGACAGCTGTTTACATTAAGAATGTATAACCTCACAGTGAAATGAAGAACTGCTGTAGTAATTAGCTAACCATTCTGTAATGTCGGTAATGGCAGAAGAATGTGTGCATGATAGCCCAACACATCATTAAGACTCCAATTGTTATTTAATGTGGAACAATCATCTTTCTGATCTTCAACATATGCACTTAAGTAATTATATTTTGTCGCTCATTGCCTCTGTCAACTGCCGCTACTAAAATGTTTCAGTTACATTATATGTTATTCTTCAATATATTATATTGAATTCTAGTATTGGATCAGAACACTCAATTTGTGAATTTTGTTGAACATTTTGTTTCAGAATAACAGTTAGTATATTTTAGAGCGAACAAAGTAATTAATTCATTAATTTCTGCAAGCTCATTTAATAAGTCGTCGTAAAGAGTAAATGAATATTATGTAAGTTTTTTTTTTATTGATTTGCAATGCATCTAATGTAGGTCATTTATTTATTGTTTTTTTTTATTTTTATCAAATACTAATTGATATGATGTAAAGAGTATACAAGGCCATCCCACTAGTTTACGTCGAATTGTAAGTGACTTGACCTAAACCGAAACTCTCCCAACACTTCTTATCTGGGGTACCTTGTTGCAGTTCAGATAATGCTGACATGAACTTCTGAATTATCCATCCAACCCAGTGCTCAAATTTCCCCAGTGCTCTCAGTCTTTCATTTTCATCCAAGTTTTGGCATCTATCCATGGATAATACAGATGTTCGGGGTGACAGAGATTGTGCCCAAGACTTATTGCTCCATAACTTCTACACTGAGCTGTACTAGATGTGGTACTTATTTTGCCACTTTAGAGGTAACTCTTCATAAATGCGTAGCTAAAATAGTAACAAACATTTACATAGAATTCCTCCTTATAAACAAAACTAAAACATAATATTGAAGACATTATGCTCTGGGCTAAGCCAATGCATTTCTGTATCACATATGCTTTAGATGAGGATGATTAGCAAGATATTTGTGGCTGTTTCTCCCAAAAGTTCGTTTGCATAATGAGTCTAAAATAAGATTGAATAAAAACTAATGCATCCCACATATTTGATAAAAACTTGTTGGCCTAATCACAGAACATTTTTAATTCAAGCTATGATACATCATTGCAATGTTTTCACATTGGCAAAATATAACATAATAGTTGGCAACACGAGCAAAATGCAAAAGAAGAGCGTTTTTCATATCATAACATGGTAATTAGTCTTTTTTTCCCAATATAGGACCTCAGATTAAACCCAATGCAAACGCATAGCCCCACACTTAGCAAATTTGCACCAAAGCCAGTCCTTTTGTCTTCCAATTCAGTCACACTATATGCTGAGATTGTGTCTTTGAAAGATCCTTACTAACACCTGAGTTTTTGGCTTGCCCCATGACTCCCTCTTGAGACTTCTCAAGGTGGAGGGCAGTGCTGAGAGAGTAACTTCCTCATGACTCACAGAACTGATGAATGGAGAAGCAGGACCATGGCCAGTAGTTATCTGATTTATAACATAGTTGGGGGCTTGAAACACCTGAGCTAACCCAGAGATATAGCCACTGCTAAAAGTGTTCATGCTCATTAAGTGCTTCAAAATAGGTCTCCAAAGCTTTCATGGGTCTTGCGCCTAGCTGCAGCACGAGTGAGTGGTCAAGTAAGTGGTCAAGTCATGGTATCACTTCTGTAGAAATTACTATATTTTCCATATATTTTTGTAGTCTCTGAAGTGGATACAAGGATAACTGTCACCTGTCTCATGGGAGTGCAATCAATGTTAATGTCTCTGATAAGGTTCTGACTGCTTGAACTTGGAAAGTTCCAAGTTTTGCGCTCTCCATAATTTTAAAGGGTAATCCAGAAGGTGACCCCTTTGCTCACGGTGCCTAGAGAGATATCAGCTATGCCTCACTGATGAGGCCTAACAAGGCTGAAACGATCATTTGGGGTTGCTGTGTCTCTCATGCAGAGGGAACTTGCTGGCATTTCGGATCTGGACTGCCCGTATGGGTGGGACCAGTCTGATATGTTTTAGATGTTCTCTCTGTAATGGCACAAGATGAGCTAAAACCAGCTTGAGATCTGAGCAGGGACCCACCGAAGGGCAGGCTATTTCAGCTGCTGCCCGTTCTCAATTAACTCATATAATTAGTTTGCTGTGATTCGCTGAATAGTTAGTATTGAAATATATAATTATATTAATATATATTACTTTAAGAAATATGAAGTACTAACCCCTTCACTATAATTATTTTTTGATGAAATTAAGTAAAATGGCTATTCACTAAACCATTGATTTACTAAACCATAGATTTTCATATTCTAGTCCAAAATAGATGACGAGTAAACTATGATTCCAGCTCAATTATTTTGGTCTCGAAGGACAAGTTTGGGCACCATAACAACTTAATTGAATTAAAGTTGCTATGGTGCCAGGAGGTCCCTGGCAGTGGCTCAACTTTAGGCGTTTAACCGCATATCTATGTTCACACTGTCCCCTTGTCCTTCTGCTTTCTGAAATCCTAGATAACGGAAGGTTGAGGCAACATTGCGCAGGTGTGCCGCTGATTGGCTTGCAGAGGTCAGCTGAGGCTCTAAGCCAATCAGTAGCTCCACATTGTGTATATGCAAATACAAAGTCAATAAAAAAAATGGAAAAGATTGAAGAATGTAGTAAGCATAGAGCCACATATTTACTTACATAATTGAATTTAGAATTTTAAGCCAAAGTCAGTTAAGCTTCCAGTATGGTTATTTTAGCATAAAATGTGAAATTCACTTTGCTTTCACTTTTAATTCTTGATAAATCACACTTTAGTGAACAAGAAATAGAGATGTACTTGAGTCCTCTAGAAGAAATAGTTTTCTCTTCAATTTATTTATTTATCTCGATCTTTAACCCCACAAATCCCCCAGATCACAATTCTCATTTTGACAGAGTAAATGGACACCTTTAGATAAAAACAAAACAAAAAAGTAAACAACAAAAAAGGTGATATGATTTTAATGCTCTAGAAACCTGGGATTTACTTTTTATTCATCTCTGATAAAACATATCCTGAATATTGTTGTATTAGTGTCAATGAATCATCCTAACTGAAAAATATTCCAGTGTGTATTATTATTATGTTATTATTTATATAGCGCCAACAAATTCAGCAGCGCTTTACAGTGGGTGGACGAACACGTATATGGAAGTCTAAATGTATTTTGATTGTCTTTTGTTCATCCGATTTTACATCATTATAAAAAAAATATTTTTTATTTTTTTTTACATACAAAATGACTTTATAATTGCACTCCTCTTAACACTATAAAAATTAGATAGGTAAAAATAAATTGTATTATTATTATTGAGTTTGAAGCACAGGAAGGATTAATGCTTAAAATCATGTTTTTGTTGCTGTGATAATGCTTTTCGGATGTCAACAATTGTGCTGCTTCCTACCTATCCACCAAGGAAAACCTTTAATTTTTCCTTTTTAATTTATAGATCCATGTACTGTGTGGATTGTTTGAACAATCGTGTCAGCTATATTTTACTTTACTTTATGAAAAGTTTCAAAATTTAATTAAGGGTCAAGTACTGCCGGTACATAAATGCAACAGCTAAAATATATTTCTGATCACTCTGAAGACTGCAATCATGAAAATTATTATCATTGAATAAAACTGGTCTCAGTGATGGGGACTGGGAGATGGAATCTGTGTTAGTCAGCCATAATTTACATAATAATGAGTTCCTTGCTTTTCATCAGCACCTTTTGTTTGTACAGTGCTTTCAGCTACAGTAAACTGTCAAAATGTCAATCCTCTCCAATCAGTTAGAAAATATCAACAGTAAACAAGGCTCAGAGAGAAATTCTCAGAATGCAGCGGCTAAAGGAAAAAAAAGAAATTCTAGTTGGTAGGAACAATGTTCAATTGTCATATTTTTTTAACCCTGGAAACTAAATATATAAAATAGTGAAAGGACTGGAAAACACTGGCGGTATTGCAAAATGCAATAATTTCCTTTTAGGTTAAGCCATTAAGAAAATAATATCAATAGGCTTACCTATAGTATATTACATGTTAATTTAAATGTATGAAATGTATTATATGTCTGTGTGCATCCGTTTGGAAACTAGAAAGACAGATATGAAATATCCCTTTGGCTTCATGCAGTTCTGTCACTCTGTCTAATCTACATCACAGCGGTTCTCGTGGACAAAAAGCACATTAAATCAATCCAAGGATAAATAAATACCTTTTTTATATAGTTTACAAATGTAAATATGGAAGAGTCTGTTTTGACATATTTGAAAATCACGCACTTGTGCGCTCCATGCGATCAAGAAGAGCATCATAACAGAAAACCCGTCAGATGTAGGAACCACAACATTCAGAAAGACAGCCAACCCAGCCTGAAATTGTATTCTATGTCTTCTCATTACCTTACTCCTTACTCACATAGTACAATGCAAACTTTATCGCATGAGTACATATTGATGCCCCCCCTGGCTGTATCCACAAACCAGACAGACACTCAGTCAGAACCACAACTTTTCTCCCAAGCAGGTCAAAAGTCTTCAAGGTTCTGGCCTAAAACTGATATTAATGACTAACGGATAAAGATTCATTTCTGGTCTATTGAAATATAATGCTGAAATAAGACAAAATAAGCACATCCCATTTTAATTTGTCCAGAGTACCATTTAAGATATAAGTCAATTTAAATATATTGGAATCTTTATGGTAACTGGAGCCACACAGCCGAGAAAATCGAGAAACTAAACATTTTTAGAAAATTAATTTGCTTAAATACTTCTACCCCAAATGATGCCTTTTAAAGGTAATGAAGATTGGATATTAGGTACGCCATGTCAAGGTGCATAGTGAGGACTTATGTTTGTTTCTATTTCATAGTTTAGTGTTTTGGGAAGTGACTTTAAAATTAAAGTATTTGGTAAGCAGAATATGGGGCATTTGCACACAAGCTAAATGTATTGGTATAAAGCCATTAATATTTATAAAGTGGCAACAAATTCCACAGCACTATACAATTATTGCTTGTAGGAACCCCCAATGAAGGCAGTCAAATGCCATTTGTGTTGCGTAATCCCTGCCTGCATCTGACAAAGTCCACCTAGATGCTATGAATGAGATTCTGGTTAATGGCCCCAGTCAATTAGCATTGATAGTTGCACAGAGTTTTAAAGTGGTTCCATGAAATGGCTGCCAGGTTTTAATAATGCAATGATCGTGGACATCAAGGACTCTCCTCTGAGGGTACCTGCTTAAAGAGCATCATCACAAACTCTACATAAGTACCTATGTGCCATTAAATGTTTTGTAATATAAGATATTAATTAAACTGCCTAAACTTGGTAATGTATAATTGGAAAGGTGGAAATGTCAGCTGCTACTTCCAATGATACAGGACTGATACTTGAGGAAGATGGGAGCTGAGGAAATTTGCGTTTACCAGTTGACACATTGATAATATGATTATATAAAATCCCATAATAAGAGGATAATAATTCCTGTTTGCATTGATTTACTATATCATGACCTCTGTCCTAGTTAAGATAAGCCATCTTAGATGGCCATCTGTCTGTGCCATAACTTGGCTGCTAACATTCTACTGACCTTGTATCCCAGTGTGTAGTAGGCTGAGTTAAGTTTATTAACATAGTACCTTGCTGACTATAACATGGCAATGGGTCGGGGATCTAAATAATTAAACAAGGGGAAGTCTAGTTTCCCCACTCCAACTCCATCCAAGCAGCAGTGGGTGTGTTTCCTAAGTGATAAAACAAAGGGTGGCCCGAAATTATAATTGCCATTGTCAACCTCCCCAGATGGCTAGGGTTCCCAATCCCCTTGCCACCCCCGTTAACATAACTTAATCCTACCTACCCCCTCACCATAATTATAGTGAGGATGGCCATTAAAACTATCATCTGAAGTGTTCTTCCTTGCAAATTTTCAGTCCCAAAAAAGGCCAAATAAAAAAAACAAAATCCATGGATGCAGTCCAAAGAATAATTTAAAATAATGACTCCACACCGTATGAGGCTTCAAGGTGGGAAAATCCTTTATAATGGTTTTCCTAACAGGCAAGTCCTCGCTAGCAATTGGGTAGGAATGGTTGCCCAGTTGCTAGTTTTAAACATTTAGTAAATATGATCCCTCCTGCAAATAGGAGCACGGAGGGGGGGAGGTGGCGGGGGGGGGGGTTGGGGGGTTAAATCCTCCTGTATAGTAATGTGGGGGTCTTACCGAACCCAATAAGTTATTTTTAAATCTATTTATCTATTTATTTATTCTTTTACTTTTTTTTACGTGGCAGCTTGCTTGCAATGGCTGACCAGCCTCCGCATCATAAAACTTCATTGCACCAATGGTTTTGTAAGTATTTGTAAGTATTTGCGGCAGGCATTTTTTAAAATCCAGGGCTGGATTTGACACATTTGACACATTTTGGTGCGGATTCATCTGGAAAAAAATCTGGACCGAATACAGGCCCGTTCGATGCGTGAATTGCAAAAGCTGGACATTGTTTAATAGCATAAGCAATGTCTACATTTTGCAGTCTGAATGGTCCATATACAGTCCAATGTTTTTTTTTTCCATTTTTTGGTACGGTGCTAATTGAACTTTAAAGGGACACTCCAGGCACCCAGACCACTTCTGCCCTTTGTAGTTGTCTGGGTGCCAACTCCCACTACCCTTAACCCTGCAACTGTAAATATTGCAGTTTTCATAAACTGCAATATTTACATTGCAGGGTTAACTCCTCCTCTAGTGGCTGTCTACTATACAGCCACTAGAGGGCACTTCCTGGTTTATAGCACAGGTTTTCTGTGCTATAGCGTCGCTGGACGTACTCACGCTATGTGAGGACCTCCAGCGTCGCTAAATTCCCCATAGGAAAGCATTGAAAGCATTTTCAATGCTTTCCTATGGAGAGGTCTAATGCACGTGCGTGGCATTGCCGCACATGCGCATTAGGTCGCCCCCGCCGGATGACATAGGCGGGGGAAAAACATGGGCGGACCCTAAACCTAAACCACGGCGCTGGTCTCAGGTAAGTCCCTGAAGGGGCTCTAACCCCTTCAGCAACATGAGATGGGGGGTGGGAGGGAGAGGGGACCTGCAGTGCCACGAAAACGGTTTGTTTTCCTGGCACTGGAGTGTCCCTTTGATGAATAATCTTATAAGTATTTTTCTTGGATTTTGGAATACATGTGCATGCCTGCTCATTCTCAGATTTGTGTTTGTTAAAAATTATAATGTTTCAATTCATCAGCCCATGCCACTCATTCCTCATTGTGTTTTTAAACTAGCTCGGCCCAAGTTTCCCAAATTTTAAATGGTAGAGTGCACAGAAGTTTTGGTACTTAAAATACTTAGAAATTCTCTACATATTGTTTCTCATCAGTATCAGGAACATGTGTTCTAGCTGTTGTGTAGGGCAGGACTTCAACATTTCTCCTCAAATTTCTCCTCATTGCCGAGTTAAAAATGTGCCCTGGCATGTAGACATTCACCCCTGGTGATCATACTATGGCTTGCAGTAAGTAAAAATATTTAAGGTCTGGCTAGTAGCATATGATTTCAAGTTGTAAGCCATAGTAGTGAACCTCACGTTATGTGGTCATTAGAATGATATATCTGTCCTGAGGATTGACTAATCACTGGACCAAGTAAAAGGTAAAGGCTTTTCAAGGGCTCATAGTCTACTTCTTTTTGAGTTGCGTATTAAATCCTTAACATTTAAATAAAATATGAACTGGCAGAGAATTTCAGTTGCCTTGGTCAGGGGTTATGACCCCTCTTAATACATAAATGATATAAATATGAAATTTTAATGTTGGATCAAGCAGTGAAATGAATGATCAATGGAAACAGTGCAGTGAACCTTTTGAAATGTGAAGGAATAAAACTGGGGTTAAAAAGCTGAAAAAACGTATTGTCAAACTGAATTGTTTAATACTACATGAAGGTGTAAGCATTACATCTACAGACCTTATAATATGGAGACTAAAGGGGTGCATCTATTTAAATTTGGCATTAATGGCTATGGGAGAATACAGTATAATAAAAAAAGTAAGAAAATAATGAGGTGTCATGCAATAATAATGCGACCTATTATATATATTTTATGTAAGCCACATTATGGCAAACCTAAAAATTACATCCATTGCATAGAAAGCTGTGGGCCATTGTGGGCTATTTACTAATAGAGATTGTTCATCTTTCTGTTAATTGTAGTTGCCTATCTCCATCTTGGAAGTTCATGAGCCTTCTCCACCAATATGGAATATTGTTCTCTTGTAGAGCTTCACTCATTTGATTTAAGGTTCTCCAAATCTTTCTCTTGCTGGGGAAAATAACTAAAAGTAGATGTATATGCTTATATTTTGAAAGATATGCTTCTTGGTTTATGTTTGCTTTTATTCTTAAGTTCCTTATATGGAAGAAAAGAAGCTACATCGATATATCTTGTTTTGGTTTTTTTCAATCAGATTTTTCAACTTATACCATATACAGCGAATTCTGAGTGTTTACTGGGTGTTAATAGATACAGTGATGTTCCTGGTGCTAAATGCCTCAATAAATTCACAGTATAAGATGCTAGTTATGCCATCATTATGGACTCTGGAACTTCGTGTGACGTACCCTGGAGATCCCAAATGCTACCTTGTTTCAGAACAACACAGTCCTCACTTTGGAGCTGAAGGTGCTGAATAGTTTTATTACATAATTTTGTAGATTTCAGCAATAGCAGTGTCCAGATAGTTATGGATGTCTCTATCTACTTGGGAGCAAAGTAGAATTGCTGCCATTGCTCACAAGACACCACGCAATCTATCTAGTATTTTATTCTGTATAAAAATAAGCATATTTAATACTAACAGATTTTTTTTTTTATATTTAATTGAATGTTCTGCTTTATATAAAGTCAATATTATACATACAATCACCAAGATTAGATGTTAATATTAAGGCTATGTTCACAGATTTATTTTACGTATGCAGATGGAGAATGGATTTTATACGTGGGAACATTTCCTATTTAATAATGTGACAATTGGGACCAAAGCATAAGATTGTCAAATATGTTTTTTATATGGTGTCCGTAGTACCACAGACAGGATAATTAAATTTCTAGCCCTTTGAAGATATGTCCATTTTTCCCTTGGCACGGTTAATTCCTTTTTCCCTGCATATGTGCAAATGCTAATTGCACGTCAGCTACATAAATTCTAATATACTGTCATATACTTTCTCTATTCTGATCATGAGGATAAAAACAGAGCATACAAAATGCAAAAACTATTCACAGAAATACACATACTGTGAATCAACATTAGTCAAATATTTACTTGTGAAAAGTTGATATGCATATTTTAAGCCATTTTCTTAATAAAAATATTTATGAAATAAAAGCCTTCAGCACTGTTTGTTGTTATTAGACCGGGAAACAATCTGACTGTGAAATTACATTTAATAAATAAAAAAAGACAATCTAATTGTTTCAATGTTATTTTTTTTCTTGAATACAGTTTGCAGTAGTTAACAAAATGAGATTTAATTTCTTAGCATTTGTTTTTTTTATACATGGTAAACAAAAGTCATTGACCTTTGATTTATACCAAATATTTGACCCCATGCTGATTCCTTTGAGATGTTGCTTAACTCACTTTAGTTTAATTTATAATATTATAATTTATTTTGTTTTTTGCTTTCATATCAATCGAAAGATATCATAAGACAAAGTAGGGACTATTTTGTCTTATAGTAAACATTTGAGTAGACAAAACCTGACAAAAGGCAGTGCTGCTGCTATCAAGTTTCATCACTTCCTACATCTGTTGCTAGCAATGGCTCTCAGTTGAAGGCATTGTCTCATTCATGGCAAAACAATATCTATGGAGGCTTTTTAAGAGCTCATAAAACCTTCATAGACCTCAATGTTGAAGACTACAGCACAATATAGGTTCCTAGCAGATGAAAAAGATGGCGTTGCCCACGAGGGACAGTGTCAGGTAAGTATAACTCATCTTCTCTGCATTCATGGTGACAGCGATGATCATCCGAGTTCTTTCAAAAATATACGTAGACTCCTTTCCAAACAAGGAACTCATTGTTGCTATGAAAAAAAATATATAAAATACCTATTAGTGGAGAGCTAAGAAATAATTCTATCAGGCCTGTTTAGGGGTACTTTAAACTTACCCTGCAAATACAGTGTTGAAATATACTCGAAGATGCATAAAATGACAAGAAAAAAACAAACAAAATAATAGTACAGATGGTATAAAAAAGTTCTAGTCTAATATGAAACAAAAAGCTAGAACCACTCACATGTTCTGGAGCCAATATAATTATGTGAATAGGGGGAGGACGGGTCAGGAGACATGTTTTTTTCAGGAAAGGTACTACACTGGCATGTTTAGGGTCAGCAGGGACAATGCCAAAAGAGAGAGAGCAGTTGAATATGTGTGTTAAGGAAGGCACAAGTCAAGGGGAGAGAGATCTGATAAGGTGAGATGGGACAGGATCAAGAGGGCCAGTGGTGGGGTGAGAGGAAAGGAGAAGTGCAGCATCCTCTTGTTCAGTAGCCAAGGAGAAAGTCTGAAGGGTAGGAAAGGCATGATCTACGTATGGTTGAGAGAGAGAACTGCAAGGTGGGCAGAATTCTTTCCTTAGCTTTTCAATTTTGTCGGTAAAGTAGCATGCAAAGCTATTGGCTGTAAAGTTAGTTTGAAGGGTGGCCACAGCAGGGCAAAGAAGAGAGTTAAAGGAGTTCAAGACACGCTTGGGATTGCGGGAGCATGAACTAATGAGAGGAAAAGTGTGACTGTTTGGCGAGGGCAAGGGCTGCACTGTATGAACACAATATGAATCTATAATGGAGAAAGTCTGACTGGGTGCGAGACTTCCTCCAGGAGCGTTCAGCACAACGGGAGCAACTTTGCAGGTAGCGTGTTGATTTAGTATGCCACGGATGGGGGCATGTCCTCATCAATGTGCATGTTTGGAGTGGGTCTGCAGTGTTCAAGGCCGGGGTGAGGATAGTGTTATATGTGGAGATGTCCAGTGAGGGACAGAAGAGGGAAGAGTTGGATAGGAGTTGTGAATCAATATCAGCTGACAGATTCTGGAGGTCAATGGAATTAAGGTTCCTCCTGAGTTGAGGGGGGTTAGGCTGAGGTTGTTGGGTGAGGGGGTACTCGAGAGCAAACGATAAGAGATGGTGATTAGAGAGAGGAATGGAGTGTTGCAGATATTAGATACTGTACATGCATAAGAGAAAATTAGGTCAAGGGTATTGCCAGCTACATGGGTGGGAGAATTAGCCCACTGCGATAGCTCAATGGAGGAAGTAATTGAAAGTAGTTTAGAGGCTGCTGAGGTCAAAAATGGGTTAATGGGAATATTGAAGTCCCTGAGAATTAGGGATGGAATATTAGAAGAGAGCAAGTAGGGTAGCCAGGCAGCAAAGTGGTCAAGGAAGAGGAGATGGGGACCAGGGGGATGATAAATAACGGCAATGTTAGCAGAGAAGGGTTTGAAAAGGCAAATTGAATTAATTTCAAATTATGGGAAAGAGAGGGAAGCGTGTTTGCAAAGTTTTAAAGGAGCAGTGGGGAAAAAGCAGAAATCCTACACCGCCACCTTTACTCTCAGCTTGTCTTGGGTTGTGGGTAAAGTGAAGACCACCAAAGGATAGTGAGGCAGGGTAGTAGTATAAGAGGGAGAAAGCCATGTTTCTGTTAGTGCAAGTAGGTTTAGGGAGTGTGAGATAAATAGGTCATGGATAGAAGTTGATTTAACAGTGCTGCACACAGAGCGTGCATTCCAGAGGGCAGCTTATATATATATATATATATATATATATATGTGTGTGTGTGTGTGTGTGTGTGTGAAATTAACTCTCCTACTGCTGAATTATTGCATTTCTATGCTTTACATACAAATCCATAGCAAACTCAATTTAGTATGGTAAGAACATTTACTTATAGCTGCTCCTCAACTTTCTATCTCTTTTTCTGCCAGATTCTCTTTTATCTCCCAATCATTTTTTTCACCCATTCGGGTATATATGCTGCTGTCTCTCTACTAGTCTGTAGTTTGTAGTGAAGGCTATATGTGATGATTCTAGTGTGTTGTGTATGGGGCCACTGTGTTTGTTTTCTGGGGGACTGTGTTATCTGTGTATGTTTGCAGTCTGTACATGTTGTATGTATTTGTAGGCTTTGTGGATTTTGTGTTTTGATGGCTGTGTGTTGTGTTAGAAGAGAGGGGAGCTATATTTGCAGGCCAAGAACTTCCTCATTACAGTCAGGGTCCATAGGGCTGGTTAGTCAAATCATTTTATCTTTCTATCAGCCCATGGAGTGGCACTATAAAGTACCACATACACTAATTGTGGCTCCTTGTGAAGTATCTTATCACTCAGAATGAGAAATGTTGAGAAATGTTGATGTTTGTAGCAAATTAAACGATATGAGCAATTTTGGACAACAAGCTTTAGTTAATACAACACATAAAAGATTAGATAAAACGGCACTGGAAATAGTATTGCTGGTAAGCTGGTAAGATATAAGTATTCACTTTACCAGTAGTGTATGTGCCTTCTAATCTCGGAAAAAACATTTTGGGCTGAATTGTAATTTAATTGAATTTGGGTCAATTGGGTGATTATGAATTCCTGAACTCTGAGACAAAATATACCTGAATCGTGAACTAACTGAACCATGCAGGGCCAAAATGTTCGGTTTCAGGTTGTGATTCGGAATTCTGCTCATGGCACCAATAAAAGATCTGATTGATGGGGAAAAAAGATTTTTGATGGCTAGGGGCAGTCACTAAATGATTTTATTTATTTTATTCACAGATCAAGTGAAAAGTGAGCAATAGAGGGAATAAAAGTAGGAGCAGTAAAAATCTATATTTATATGTTTATATAACATTTAATTATCGATTTTTTTTTTACTGGTCCAACTGTTTGTCTCTCTATTGGTATCTTATTCTCATCTGATCTGTGAACCACATTTCAGAAAATGCTCCTATCAGTGTATTGCAAATATACATATATAATATTTTATTGTGTATATATTTAGCAGCACACCGATTGACTTGTTTTCATGGCCTGTTTTTTGTTCTGCTGCTATTGGTTTCTGAATTGGAAGCTCGTTTCTGAAATTATGTTGCTTGTTTACCTAGCATGAGCCACCTAGCAAGATAATTCTAAAAATAAGGCGAGCATAGAAGAGGATACTAATCATAAAGAGCAAACAATTATCATAGCAACTGGATGTGGATTAAACGGCTTATAACATTCTCAAACTGCCACACCTGACAACATTTCATCTGGTAAAGATGATAAAAGAAAAATAAAGATCTTGGCTGTCAAACATTGCCTCCTAAAAGACATTGAAACGATCATCAGTTCTTAACAGTTAAAAACTAGGAGTAATTATAGAAGCAAACAAAGCTAAAACAGCAGACAAAAACTATGACAAAAACTGCATTCCTGCCTCCAAAGTTCCAGATTCTTTTCTCAGCATATGAAAAGTGAGATGTAACGCTCAGTGTGTGTCTGTGTATGAATGTGTTTGTGTGTGCTTGTGTGTGTGTGGGACATTTGTATTGACATATATAGTTCATTGTAAATAAAATATTTCTGGCAGGTGCTGTTGCCTTTGCTTTCTCTCTTTAACCCCTTAAGGACCAAACTTCTGGAATAAAAGGGAATCGTGATATGTCACACATGTCATGTGTCCTTAAGGGGTTAATATATATGTTTCTCATTTAAATATTGCATATCACTATAAATACACAATTTAAAATGGTACAAGATACAAGATATGAAACATCCATCTCTTATAGAGACCCAGACTGTTTCATGATGAATAAAGACTCTGTGTTATGCTTATTAGGTTTGTAAACTTCATGATATTGAAAAACTTTAAAATTTATTTGAAATCAAAAAGATTTTTTCTGGCATCGTGCCAACTCACTAAATTATCTCTACTGTAGTCACATGTCTAGAATAAGAAAAGTTTAATGCTTACGATATTCAGGATCAAAAAAAATGCCACAAAAAAGCAAACATTATAGGAAGTACCATCAATACTTGTAAATCTAATAAATACTAGTTTCCTGGAAAGTTATTCTAGAAGGTATGTTATTTTCAACAAAAAAAACCCACTATTTTTAAACAGCAATATATTTTTTTCTAAATATATTTTCATGTTTTTCAATTTTTCATTGTGAGAGCCTAGCATAGTGTGAAGTTTGTGTGCAGAGTAAGGGGACTGTGAAGAGGTGGTGGTGTATCAAAAAGGGAAAACAATCTTGCCTCTTATGCAGAAGGATAAATGTAAGGCAATACAGCAGATCACTAGTAATTACCCTGACACATCATGCAGTGCAGACTTTGTACTAAAAGGTAAAGCAGAAGTTGATGTACTCCTTGGTAAATGCATCAATGCCTGAATCCATTAGAAATTTAAGTGAGGTGGGAACTCACTGTATAGATTTTTTATTACTAAATTCGGAAGCAGTACAGAGAATATTTAAATGAGAAAATAATTCACGGTACTGAGCAAACAATAATAAGAAAAAGAGTGTGAAAAAGCTAAATAAAAGAGATGCCTTGGCTATGCACGTTCTGTGAGTGCGTGGATAAATGGTAAAAGCCATAGAAAATACGATGCAGAAAAAAAGCATAGTAAAGGAAACAAGAGCTAAAAGGCAACTATTTAGCAGCTGTCTCTATGACCTTTAACTGCATCCATGGTAACTGGGATAAAGATGGAGTTGCATTTTATTATTCTCACACCCACCATGTTAAGCCTGTGAATCCCATTGCAATTTAATGGCTGAAATCAGAAGGCAGATCTGTGTTCATTGGACCAGTGCCGACACCCTCTTAGCTAATGAGTGCAATAAACATTTTTATGCCAGAAACCAATGCAAGTGGAAATATTATGCCATACAGGGATATATATGTACATACACATAGCACAGAGAGATGATCAGAATTTCAGGGCATGACTATTTACACTGAAATTTGTTTCGGCTACAAGCATTTCATTCAGGCTTACTTATGAAATTATTTGCACGTTAATGTAAAGAAGTTAGATACATGGGTCATAATGAATTAAAATATTATAACGCTGTTTTACTGTGCACTAAAAGAGAAAAAAAATCAAGAATTACTGAATAATTTCTAAAAATAAGGTTTGTTCCCAAAAAATAAATCTAGATTGGTCCAAGAACTGCATTGTTTGTTTGCTCATCGAGGACTCGTTATAACTGACCAATCTTGGAGGCTAATCACAATTATACCGAATGCTTATTCAAGCTAAAAACTCAAAGGAATTGAGTTGCTCAAAGTTATGCATTGAAAGCAATGCTAAAGCAGCTCAAGGGTAAATATATTTCGCTTAATAGTAGTTACTTGTACCATGGCAGATTTTAAATAAATGCCTACATTTTACTTAGAAAATATTTTAGTGTAGTTACAGAGATAGTTATACAGAACCTATTACACACTTTAAGCTCTACTTCAAGCTTCAGGGGATGAGTAATCATAATATAAAAAAACATAATGTTAAAAATCTGTGGAGTGACTCTTCTCTTTACTTAATAGAAAAAGATATTACTGAACTGAACCAATGTTAGGGTATTGACTTACACATTGCATGACCAGAGAGAAAGTGTCCAGCTCCCAAAGCAGCCCCAATTTGGCTGTCCTTCCTGTAGGCTATTAATTAATTGTATCTCTTATGAGTATAATTTGCACAGAGGAAGAGACCTGATGCCTAGCTGGAGAAAAGCACCCTCCAGTACATACCTAATAGGCTGGTAGAAATTGCATAGGGAAATGACAAGCAATCATCATTAACTACAGGAGAGATAAAAGAAATTGGTTTGCGCTAATAATACAGAAAATAGGCAGCGGCCTTACAGAGGGTAACCCTCTAACCCTCTATGGTAGAAATGTACAACAAGAAAGAGAAAGGCTGCTCCAAATGACAATAAAAAATAAATACAAATAAAAAAGTACAAATACAAATAAAAATTAATTGTCCCAATAAATATCAGAGGGTAAGTTGGCTTTTCCACAAATTCCGCTGGTAAGGTATATTCTCTGTTTATAGTAGTTCTGACCGTCTCGTGATATGAAAAACACAAGAAGAGAGGACCAATCGTGTGGAGGGTAAAAGCTGAATAATAATAAATAAATAATAAATATTACACTCACATTTCAATGAGCTATAGCCAGCTCAAGTCTAACAGGCGTACAGCGTAATAATCCCCGCTTGTAGGATATATGGATGCTCTTTCCGGAAAATGATAATGTCCAACTCTCAGAAGAAGGGGGAAAATAAAACAGCAAATAGTGTTCTCTGATAATACGATGGAATAGTTGATAAAAAATGAGATAAAATATACTCACAAGTGGAGTGCAGATATCGCTGCACTCTGGATATAGCGTTGGTGGTATAATCCCCACCTCAGGATAAGTAGATAAGTAAAATGCCAGGAAAAGGATAAATAAAATAAATATGTGTATAAAAATATATATAGTGGCACAGTAATATAGCCAAAAATATTTATTATATAAAATACACAATATTTAAAACCATTAACGCGTTTCACCACTAGGGTTTTACCATTTTGATAAAACCCTAGTGGTGAAACGCGTTAATGGTTTTAAATATTGTGTATTTTATATAATCCTAAGATTGGGTTGTATTCATGTCTCGGGTCTTTCATTTAGATTAGGGGCAGCTTCGGTCTCCTTCAACACTGACACTCCAGTGCATATTATTAAAAGATTGGGCAGATGGAAATCCTCAGTCTACAACCGATATATTCCTCATCCCGAGAAAGAAATGAGGAAAGCTTTTAAAAGTTTGGCTTTTGTAAATTTGATGCAATAAGTGTGTTTTTCTCTAATACCTTTTCACCCTCTTTGCATGAACCTGATTTACATATATTACTAATATGTTTCTGAACATATATATTATATTATTCACTCACTCACTCACTCTCTGGGCCGGCCTAAGATATCATGCTGCCTAGGTCCAACAATAAATGACTATAGGGGATAATAAACACAGGTTACTGGCTATGGGGGGGGGGGGGGTGGGGATAATGTATAATAAACACAGGTTACTGGCTATAGGGGGATAATGTATAATAAACACAGGTTACTGGCTATGGGGGGATAATGTATAATAAACACAGGTTACTGGCTATGGGGAGGATAATGTGTAATAAACACAGGTTACTGGCTATGGGGGGATAATGTATAATAAACACAGGTTACTGGCTATGGGAGGGATAATGTATAATAAACACAGGTTACTGGCTATGGGGGGATAATGTATAATACACACAGGTTACTGGCTATGGGAGGATAATGTATAATAAACACAGGTTACTGGCTATGGGGGGATAATGTATAATAAACACAGGTTACTGGCTATGGGGGGATAATGTATAATAAGCACAGGTTACTGGCTATGGGAGGATAAAGTATAATAAGCACAGGTTACTGGCTATGGGAGGATAATGCATAATTAACACAGGTTACTTGCTATGGGATGGATAATGTATATTAAACACAGGTTACTGGTTGTGGGGGGATAATGTATAATAAACACAGGTTACTGGTTGTGGGGGATAATGTATAATAAACAGAGGTTACTGGCTATGGGGGATAATGTATAATTAACACAGGTTACTGGATATGGGAGGGATAATGTATAATAAACACAGGTTACTGGCTATGGGGGGATAATGTATAATAAACACAGGTTACTGGCTATGGGAGTGATAATGTATAATAAACACAGGTTACTGGCTATGGGGGATAATGTATAATAAACACAGGTTACTGGCTATGGGGAGGATAATGTATAATAAACACAGGTTACTGGCTATGGGAGGGATAATGTATAATAAACACAGGTTACTGGCTATGGAGGGATAATTTATAACAAACACAGGTTACTGGCTATGGGGAGGATAATGTATAATAAACACAGGTTACTAGCTATGGGGGAGAATGTATAATAAACACAGGTTACTGGCTATGGGGGGATAATGTATAATAAACACAGGTTACTGGCTATGGGAGTGATAATGTAGAATAAACACAGGTTACTGGCTATGGGGGATAATGTATAATAAACACAGGTTACTGGCTATGGGGAGGATAATGTATAATAAACACAGGCTACTGGCTATGGGAGGGATAATGTATAATAAACACAGGTTACTGGCTATGGGAGATAATGTATAATACACACAGGTTACTGGCTATGGGAGGATAATGTATAATAAACACAGGTTACTTGCTATGGGGGGATAATGTATAATAAGCACAGGTTACTGGCTATGGGAGGATAATGTATAATAAACACAGGTTACGGGCTATGGGGGATAAAGTATAATAAGCACAGGTTACTGGCTATGGGAGGATAATGCATAATTAACACAGGTTACTGGCTATGGGATGGATAATGTATAATAAACACAGGTTACTGGCTATGGGAGGATAATGTATAATAAACACAGGTTACTGGCTATGGGAGGGATAATGTATAATAAACACAGGTTACTGGCTATGGGGGATAATGTATAATTAACACAGGTTACTGGCTATAGGGAGGATAATGTATAATAAACACAGGTTACTTGCTATGGGGGGATAATGTATAATAAGCACAGGTTACTGGCTATGGGAGGATAATGTATAATAAACACAGGTTACGGGCTATGGGGGGATAATGTATAATAAACACAGGTTACTGGCTATGGGGGATAATGTATAATTAACACAGGTTACTGGCTATAGGGAGGATAATGTATAATAAACACAGGTTACTTGCTATGGGAGGGATAATGTATAATAAACACAGGTTACTGGCTATGGGGGATAATGTATAATAAACACAGGTTACTGGCTATAGGGAGGATAATGTATAATAAACACAGGTTACTGGCTATGGGAGGGATAATGTATAATAAACACAGGTTACTGGCTATGGGGGGATAATGTATAATAAACACAGGTTACTGGCTATGGGGAGGATAATGTGTAATAAACAAAGGTTACTGGCTATGGGAGATAATGTATAATACACACAGGTTACTGGCTATGGGAGGATAATGTATAATAAACACAGGTTACTGGCTATGGGAGGATAATGTATAATAAACACAGGTTACTTGCTATGGGGGGATAATGTATGATAAACACAGGTTACTGGCTATAGGGAGGATAATGTATAATAAACACAGGTTACTGGCTATGGGGAGGATAATGCATAATAAACACAGGTTACTGGCTACGGGGGGATAATGTATAATAAACACATGTTACTGGTTGTGGGGGGATAATGTATAATAAACACAGGTTACTGGTTGTGAGGGGATAATGTATAATAAACACAGGTTACTGGCTATGGGGGAGATAATGTATAATAAACACAGGTTACTGGCTATGGGGGGATAATGTATAATAAACACAGGTTACTGGCTATGGGAGGATAATGTATACTAAACACAGGTTACTGGCTATGGGAGGATAATGTATAATAATGAAAGGTTACTGGTTTTGGGGGATAATGTATAATAAACACAGGTTACTGGTTGTGGGGGGATAATGTATAATAAACACAGGTTACTGGTTGTGGGGGGATAATGTATAATAAACACAGGTTACTGGCTATGGGGGAGATAATGTATAATAAACACAGGTTACTGGCTATGGGAGGATAATGTATAATAAACACAGGTTACTGGCTATGGGGGGTAATGTATAATAAACACAGGTTACTGGCTATGGGGAGGATAAGGTATAATAAACACACGTTACTGGCTATGGGGGGATAATGCATAATACACACAGGTTACTGGTTGTGGGGGGATAATGTATAATAAACACACGTTACTGGCTATGGGGGGATAATGTATAATAAACACAAGTTACTGGTTGTGGGGGATAATGTATAATATACACAGGTTACTGGTTGTGGGGGGATAATGTATAATAAACACAGGTTACTGGCTATGGGGGAGATAATGTATAATAAACACAGGTTACTGGCTATGGGAGGATAATGTATAGTAAACACAGGGGCTATGGGGGAGATTATGTATAATAAGCACAGGTTACTGGCTATGGGGGGGATAATGTATAATAAACACAGTTTACTGGCTGTGGGGGGATAATATATAATAAACACAGGTTACTGGCTATGGGGGAGATAATGTATAATAAACACAGGATACTGGCTATGGGAGGATAATGTATAGTAAACACAGGTTACTGGCTATGGTAGGATAATGTATAATAAACACAGGTTACTGGCTATGGGAGAGATAATGTATAATAAGCACAGGTTACTGACTATGGGGGATAATGTATAATAAACCCAGGTTACTGGCTATGGAGGATAATGTATAATAAACACACAAAAAAAAACCAAAAAAAAGGAATGCAGCTTCAGAATTAGTCTAAATTGTATGCTGTCTAGGAGGTGGGAGGGTCTGGGAGGGAGGGTCTGCTGCTGATTGGCTGGAATGTGTCTGCTGACTGTGAGGTACAGGGTCAAAGTTTACTCAATGTTGACGAATTGGGGGGCGGACCGAACATCGCATATGTTCGCCATTCGTGGCGTACGCGAACACGCTATGTTCGCCAGGAACTATTCGCTGGCGAACCGTTCGGGACATCACTAGTGATCAACACAGAAATGACTTGAAACAAAACAAGCTGAAATGTTATAATTCATAAAGTTATAAAGTATAACATTTTACATCTTATAATTGTATTTTATCATAACAGACAGAAACATTTCAGGCTCATCTCACGTGATAAAAATGCCTTGCAGGTAATGAGCCTTAATGTTATCCTTTTGAAATGTCCCAATATTTCCACCTTACGGCGGTTGATCAACACACATCCAGGGATGTTTGAGAGTTGCATTATTTCCTTCTGTATTATAAATGTTTGCTTTCTTTGCAGAATATACACAGAATTTTTCTACGGGCCTATATATATATATATATATATATATATATATATTGGGAATTACCTTTTCAGAAGAAATAAATCAACTGCACTTCTTTTGTTTGCTTCGAAATCCAGCATAGGCAACATTTGCCAAGTCTGTGTGCTTTGTAATTAAAATAAATAGACAATATCATAATACCGATATTTTTGTCATGTTTGAATAAATTTACTGGCAGGTAGTTTTTGGTTAATATGTGCCGATTATCATCTGCTTTACATTTGTATAGGAATACTGTCCTGCCTTCCATTGGAAAATGTGTATATATTCATACACCATCAATGAGTTATGTTGATATTACGTGTTATAAATCCTCTTTCTACAGTTTTGTGTGAACACTTGAAAGTTTCTGCAAGACTCTATCTTGCATTCTGCCAAGGATTCTTAAAGGTCTGTAAATATTGCTATATGGCCTTTGTTCCAATTTCTGTATCTTTATGGTTTTCTTTTTGCGAAGCCCTCTAGATCAGCTTCAGGCATGAGAGATGTCTTCTAGCTAAAGTTGTGGTATAGCTTTTGTACGTGTGACCCACTTGTCAATCACAAGCCTAAGTTAACAACATTCAGTAGTTTGCTAGCAGCTATCCGAGGTTCTGTAATTGTGAAGCTAAGATGGTTCATGACAGCTGTCCAAGGTGCTGCATATTCTAGACTACTATTGTACCTGGTATGTATTTATGTATTAATATACTATTCAGTGCTACTGTCATTGAGATTATTTACAAATTTTTTTTTATTTGTACAAGTATTCTTATCTACAGCAAACAATTGAAATAAATATCAATTAACGGCAAATTTACAACATAATGTCCCTCAATGTTGATAATATGTTGCTAGAGAAGAAAGGGAATGTAATAAATATTCTGCGCCATGGAATAATGTAATATGATCTATTGTATTATATCAAATTGGGTCAAACATTTATTACTGTCCAGAATAATGTTTCTTTCTCATTCTTTGTGTGACACCTTTTATGATCTGCACAATTACATTTATAAATAATATATTTCATAAATATGTAATCTATAAATATTGATTTTTTTTTTTACTGCCTCTTCTGTTTATCCCTTTATTGGCTACTTTTTTCTCTTGACCCCAAAGGCAGAAAATGCTCCAATAAGTTTACTGTAAATATCTACATAATAGTATATTATGTATATATTTAGCAGCACACTGATTGGTCCAATTTCATGCCCTTTTTTAATTCTGAAATTCTGTCTCACCGAACCAATATTTGCCTGAAATTTGAGTGTCCTGAAAAATGTTCTATTTTGCAAAAGTATAAATGGTTCCGTAGAGCATGATTTTTCTCTAGTACTAACTAATTTTTTTACCATTTCATTTATCGCTGGAAACCAGGCGCACCCTTCATCTGTCCAACCTTTTCTGGGAAGCTCCCACCCTTCCTGATAATGCTCTCACAATCTGTTCCCACCTCCTATAACCTCTGATCCAGTACCAGCACTTTATTTAGTCTACCTCAATACAAAAAGAAAGTGTCCGATCTTCATTTTCCTACAGAGCACCACAATTATGGTATGACCTCCTGCACTCTTTCAAATATTCCCCAAGGCTAAAGATCCCTCTCTACATATCTCTAAACAGAATGCACCTGCCATGGTTGATTATATATTTCTTACCTGTTCTGTGTTCCATTTTGTATATATGTTGTGCATTGATTTTGTTTTTGTATTTTATTGTTCCTTAGTGTAACAATGCAAAGTTTTGTGGACCCATGACATGCTTAAAATCGAGGGAAATATTGTATAAAAAAATAAATAAATCAATCAATAAATCTCATTTCCTCTAAACTCAAGAGATACAATTTGTGTTCTGTTCAGTTCTATACTTCGGGACTGTAGAGGCTTCGTAGTTGAGTTGTTACTCCACTGGCTGGAACATAGGTGGAATCTGTAACCTGCTTGTTTAGTCTGACGCGTTTCGTGGGAGTCAGCCCCACTTCTTCAGAGATGGAAGCCTCTACAGTCCCAGACCGGGAGGTCTGCAATATTCACCTCTCAGAGCGAGGTCTGAGACGCACGCCGTCTTTACCGGCAGCCGGCAACTGGAAAGAGGAAAGTGTTTACACCATCCGCAACCATCTGAACCGGTCCTTGAGGCTGACTCCTATCACTCACATCCACTGTGCTGGTAACCATTTTGAATTTCGTTCCTGACTTATATTTTTTATCTATATATATTTTTAAATTGTGAATAAACTGGTTTTTATCTTCACCCAGTTTTTATTATTTCAATTATTGTTCTAGTGGCTTTTTATAGCGATATAACAATTATATTGTACTGCAGGGATCAGTTTTTGCAATACTGTTGCTTATGCCTTACAAGGTTTATATCTTTTCACTAAAAGTATATAACTTGGTGTTTATTCCATATGTTCTGCCTATAGCAGTTTTTAAAGGTATACACACCATACATATTGGTTGCACTCTATCTTAGTTTCTCACTGTCTCTTTATAGAGATAGCGTTCTCTTTGAAGAATTTTTATCACTTTTTTCATATTTATGACTTTAATTTCCACATTATCAATAGATCACTATTTTTATGTGTTAGCCATTTTTTGCCAGTCAGCTCCTGGATCACGTACACTGCACTTAGGGTGTTACCCTTCATTTTATCTTTGGATAGGTTTTTAGGTGAAACCCTATTTTCATCCAGTTTTGAGCGACCATCCAAGAGTCTGACTCCCCCATTCCTGTGTGTTGCATTAGGCATACCAGATCTTTTTGTTCTTACTAATTAAAAGTAATTTGAAATTGGACAGACTAGATGGGCCAAATGGTTATTATCTGCCGTCTCATTCTATGTTTCTATGTTTCTATGTAAAATGAAATTGTACGTATAAAAGGTTAATCCTCCTACACAACAGTTTTTGTTTGTCCTCAGACATACAGTATTTCTTGTTAAAATTAAAATAACAATCATTTTTGCCACCTTCCCATGTTCACCATGGGTCTCCCATACACTAATCAGCCAATCATTATCTAAAGATCCCAGTAAACAGACTAACTGGGATAGGTTAAAAAATATTATTTGAACCACAATGTGGAATTACACAATGTACCAAGGAATCTACAATAGAAGAGACTGGATACAATATTATATTCTTCCCAATGATATGGAATAGACTGTCTATTATCAAAATGTAAATCACATATAAAAAACTTTAAAAAGATCCCACCGCAGAGATTAAAAAAGAATATCAGGCCTTTTTAGAAAAGGGGCAAAAAAACAACATCCTGAATAAGGGAGATCTTGCTTTTTTATCATTTGATCACCCTAGGATACCAGTGATTTATATATTGTCAAACTTATATAAATCCTCCTGGCTGCCCAATAATATCAGGCATCAACTCTGTACTATGCCCCCTATCACAATACATCGACTTTCATCTTCAGCTATTAGTAAAGGGTTGCCCCTCATATCTACAAGACTTGATGAGTCTTCTTAATATTTTAAACAATTTTAAATGGGAAGATGACTATCTTTTAATTACCTGCGATGTGACCAACCTATATACAAATATAGCGCATGAGAAAGGCTGTGAAGCGACAAATTATTTTCTTAGAGAATCTAACAAATACATTGAAGCCCAAGGTAATTTCATTTTTGATGGTTTCCAAATGATTTTAGAAAATAATTATTTTTGGTTTGAAGGGGATTTTTACATGCAAGTCAGAGGTACAGCAATGGGGACCAGGTTTGCACCGAGTTATGCCAACCTATTTATGGCATACTGGGGAAGAACTTTCATCTTAGGTGCAAACCTGGTCTTTTATAAGAGATACATCAATGATATTTTTATAATTTGGAAAGGATTCAGTTACCTTTTTTATACCTTTTTTTAATTTTCTTAACACGAACAATTGTGGAATTCGTTTAACAAAAAGTGTGAGCAATAGGAGTATCGATTTTTTAGATTTACATATTCATATTTTTAACAATATTCTAATGGCTCTCACTTTTTTTTAAACAAGTTGATGTGAACAGCTATATTGAGATTAAAAACTGCCCAAATCAACCATGACTGTCCTATATACCTAGGGGACAATTATTGAGACTGCGAAGAATTTGTTCAAATCAAGGCAGATATTTAAAAAAAAAACAATTTGTACAAAAGGGTTATAGTGACAAATTCTTAGTCACCAATATTGAAAATATTGCATCACTAGATAGATCTTTCCTTTTAGAGTATAAGAAAAAGAAGACAGAGAAAACAACAAATCCGTAACCCTTTCATTTTCAATTACTCAAGTAATATAGGTACCATTTGTGACAAAGTGCCCTTCGCCACTTGTGCCTGGAGGGGACTACTGGCTAGCCTCCTGCCTTCCGACTATGGCCCCTGTGCTCATAGCTGTATTTTCCCCTGCAGAAAGTTTTATTTGTGTATTTCTGCATATTTCTGACTTTCAGTATGTGAGTAGTGCTACCCCAGATAGCTATGCCATGGAGCCTATTCGTGTAACGAAAGACTATGGAAAAGAATTTGGCTCCATGGCGATTGAATTGTATGTATGTGATCTGAGCGCCATTCAATAATAATGTGCACTCAGATCTAAGCTATCTGGGGATATGTTGCATGTATATGTTTTATGTAGTAATTGTAACATTGTGTAATTTTATGTCCTTTTTGTAACCATGTGGTTAATGGAGTCTTGCCTCTGTCCTGAGACGTAATTTTATTACTTCCCAATTATCTCCAGGATAGAGAGGAGGGATTGTGATGTCACTGTGGGAGTGTTTTGTTTGTGTTGTCTGTGATTGGTTGTACTGTGTCCCACCCTGTGGGATGTCCCCTTGCATGGGGACTTGCATAAAAGCCAGTGTGTGGTCATTAAAATCAGATCATCTTGAACCTTTCTTGAAGCCTTGGCTCATGTTTGGGGGAAGGGATACCTACACTCTGGGGATTGCTATAATCACTTACTCCCCAGAGTAAGCTCTCGCAATAGCTTGATTTGTTCCTCTCTCACCCACTGGGAGCTGGATCCTGGTCGTGGATCCAGGGTGGGTAGAGGCGGCGAGACCCCGGCGCAGCTGCATCACTGGAAGTGGGGTCTGCAGTGCTGATGGTGTCGGTTGGAGTGCTTGGAGTCCTCAGCGAGCACAAGGCGGATCGATTAGCGGAGGTACTCAGTTGGAGTGCCAGCATTCCGTCACACCATTAACAAAATTTATAAATAAAAAGTGGCATATTTTACAAGAAGAAGAAGAAGTACAAGAATACATAGGTTCTAAACTCAGATTTATATTTAGGGGGGGACCGAAATATTAAACAGATTTTAACCAACAGCTTTTTAGAAAAAAGGATTTTAGACAATACTTATTTTTTAACATACCGGTCAAAAAATCAACTAGGTTTTTTTCACTGTGGTATGTGCAATGCATGTAAAATATGGATATATCAAATAATAATGTAACAGTATTTAGCTCATTCGTTACAAAGAAAGAATTTAAAATTAAATATGTGATTACATGCCACTCGAGCAATGTAATATATCTACTTAATTGTACATGTGGATTCCAATATATTGGAAAACCATCAAGACCCATAAAAATTAGAATGGGTGAACATATATGGAATATAAAGAAAGGATTTGTAAACCATAGTGTATCCAAACACTTTTTAGAAAAACATAGCTTAGATCCAACATTTTAAAATTTTTGTGCAATAGAAAAAGTTAATTTACACTGGAGCAGGGGAAACCTCCCCCAAAAATTAAGCACCCAGGAGGTTAAATGGATTTTTGAAATGAGCAGCTTAACACTTATGGGTCTTAATATTGACTTTAAAATAAATAGTATTTTATAAGAGATTTTTATCTTTATTTTTACATGGTTTTATCTTTTATATGTCGTTCAGATAACCTTTTTATAATTCACTTTATGTCTATCTTTATTCCTGCACTTTCTCTGCATTTCTCTATATCACATACTGTTGTGAATTGGGATGTATGCTAGTAGGAACTAGTTCATTTATTTTTTATATGAGCACATTATGTATAAGAGAGACTTGTTTAATTCATATATTTGTGCTGCATTTTAATATACTTTCTTCTCATTATATTATATATTTCCATTTATGACATGAACTGTGGGCACATTTGTACATGTGCCCTGTTTCAAAACGGACGATCGGGAAGCAACTTCCAACTAGTGATCACGAGAGCAATCACTCACCACTGGAAATACGGCATCACATATATCACAGGAAATTACGTATTGGCACATCCCAACGAGACGAGCTTAAGTTCAGCCGCCATTGAAAACAATGTAAAGGAAAGAAAAAAAAGGGGGTGTGGAAAGGAGGTTACACGCATACCATGGACATCTTGGGGAAGGAAAGAACACTATGTTCAAGACCTGATGTACAGCCATATTGGGGTTGGCAAGATGCTTCTGGTCTTGACCATATTTGGTTGTGGGTGTTTTTTTTTGTACACATATGTTTTAAATTGCACAATTATCTGGTATACTCTCTGAAATATAAAGCCAAATATGTTCAGTCTGAAAAGTATATGCACCTGAGGAAGACCTATTTTAATGGATGAAATGCGTTGTGCTACTTTTGTTTTTGTTTTTAATAATTTGTTAATACATTTTTATCTAATACTTATCCTGGACTCTGGAGTTCCTGTGCCATAACAGTGCTGAGTTTATGAGGGCTATTTCTGGAAAATTCCACTATATATCTCATTGATGAGATGAAAAGCACCATAAGTACCCAGGCAACTTTTAATGGGCTCTGAAAATTGTGAGTTTGAAGAGATATTCTTACATATATACAATCTCACATATACAGTTTACACTATGTGTGTTTTTTTAATTCATTTCAATATAGGTTTAAAAATATTATCAATGTGTTGGTTAATAAAGAAATAATAAGTGTAAGGTAAACCAAATAACCTTTTTCTGTGTGTGCAAATCACCTTTTCTGTTCTTTTACTCCATCATTCGGGAGTGTCTTTCCCTGAACAGCGCTCTCCTGGCTTGTCTGAGCAGGCAACGGTACATTTTTCACAGGATTCGCGAGGTAAAGTATCCAACATAGAGTTCCACGCACTTGACGACCAAGTACCGCTGCCTGCTTTCGGGAGACAAAATGGCCGTCATTTACTAGAGCAAGTGTGTTCGGTTAAATGAATAGTTGCCACCCAGAGAAAGCACTTAAGTTAGTGGTTTCTTTGAAGTTAACGAGCCAGGGGGGTGGTCGGTGTTCAGTAGTTTGAAAGTACCAAACCAGGGGAAACCATAGGGGATTCTTATCCAACTCTTATCACTGCTAAATCGAATGGCCACTACTCTATCCTAATTCTCCTCGCCCTTTCTGCTGCTTTTGACACTATTGATTATCATCCTCCGTAATCTCGGTCTACGAGATACCACTCTCTCATGGTGCTCTTCCTACCTCTCCCAGCGCTCATTCAGTGTTTCTTTCTCTGGCTCCGTCTCTTCTCCCCAATCCCTCTCTATTGGTGTTCCCTAAGTGTCTGTTTTTTGGTCCCCTGTTTTTCTTAATCTCCCCTGTCTCCCTTGGTAAACTCATCAGCTCCTTAACCCCTTAAGGACCAAACTTCTGGAATAAAAGGGAATCATGACATGTCACACATGTCATGTGTCCTTAAGGGGTTAAGCTTCCAGTATCATTTCTATGCGGGTGACACACAAATGTATCTGATCTCCCCTGAGTTTTCACCACCCCTCTTGACTCATGTCTCTGACTGCCTCTCTGCTATTTCCAACTGGATGGCTGCTCATTTCCGTAAACTGAACCTGTCCAAAACAGAACTTCTAGTCTTCCCTCCCTCAAGTGTTGCTACTCCCTTGTATGTGTCTCTCCAAGTCAATGGCGCTACCATCCGCTCTACCTCTAAGGCTCGCTGCCTAGGTGTTCTCTTTGACTCCGACCTCTCCTTCACCCCTTGTGTCCAATCAATCGCCAAATCCTGCCACTTCCATCTCAAAAACATTGTGTGCATCCGACTCTATTTAACGCCAGATATAGCAAAGGTGCTTGTCCATGCTGATGTCCTCTCTTGCCTTGAGTACTGTGATATGCTTCTCAGTGGTCTTATGTGCCCCCAATAGTGATGTACCGAACTGTTCGCTGGCGAATAGTTCCCGGCGAACATAGCATGTTCGCGTCCGCCACCGCGGGCGAACACATGCGGTGTTCGGTCCGCCCCCTATTCGTCATCATTGAGTAAACTTTGACCCTGTACCTCACAGTCAGCAGACACATTACAGCCAATCAGCAGCACACCCTCCCTAGCAGACCCTCCCACCTACTGGACAGCATCCATTTTAGATTAATTCGGAAGCTGCAACCATTTTTTATTTTTTTTTCAATTTATTATTTTTTTTTTTAGTGCATATAAATGTTACAAGTAGATACTACCCCCAGACACTCTGTGTTACTGCAGATACTCCCTCCAGACACCCTGTGTTACTGCAGATACTACCCCCAGACACTCTGTGTTACTGCAGATACTCCCTCCAGACACTGACACAGAGCAGAATAGGGACTGTTCCCCCTACATAGGGTCACTTGGCAGATATGGATTGACACCTATCCTAAGGATCCCTGATAAACACTGACACGGAGCCCTCCATGGGTGAAGATGGATTAATTTTTTTTGTGCTCGGGTTTTTTATTTTATTTTTAAGTTCGACGGGTATGATGGCTTTTTATTTGGCCTTTTTTGGGGCAAAAAAATGAAGATTTTAGAAGAAGAAGACGTTGAATAGTAAGTTGAATTTTACTTTACAGGGTAGTAATTTTATTCCCCCTTCACTATTTTTTAGGGTGAGGGGGGTAGGTAGGGGCTTTTTTATTTGGTTGTGTGACTAGGGGCTTGGGGACACACACTGCATACACACTATACACACACTGCACACACTATACACACACTACACACAATATACACACACTATACACACAATATACACACACACTGTACACACTATACACACACTGTACACACTATGCACACACACACTACACACACTGCATACACACTGCACACACTACACACACACTGCACACACTATACACACTATACACACACTACACACAGTACACACACACACTGTACACACTATGCACACACTGCATACACTATGCACACACTATACACACACACTACATACACACTGCACACATTATACACACACTACACACACTATACACACAATATACACACACACTGTACACACTATGCACACACTGCACACACTGCATACACTATACACACACACTACACACACTGCATACACACACTATACACACTCTATACACACACTACACACTATACACACTATACACACACACTATACACACTCACTATACACACAATATACACACACTGTACACACTATACACACTCACTATACACACAATATACACACACTTTACACAATATACACACACTGCATAAACATACATTAAAAAAAATTGCAGCTGTTTTTTACATTTCAAAGTTGGGGAGGGGGGTGCCAAATAAAGGATCCGCCCCGGGTGCCAAATGCTCCAGGTACGCCCCTGTATAGAGGGGAGCCATGTTACTCTGTATATAGAGAGGAGCCATGTTTACACTGTATATAGAGGGGAGCCATGTTACTCTGTATATAGAGGGGAGCCATGTTACTCTGTATATAGAGAGGAGCCATGTTTACACTGTATATAGAGGGGAGCCATGTTACTCTGTATATAGAGGGGAGCCATGTTACTCTGTATATAGAGAGGAGCCATGTTTACACTGTATATAGAGGGGAGCCATGTTACTCTGTATATAGAGGGGAGCCATGTTACACTGTATATAGAGGGAGCCATGTTACTCTGTATATAGAGGGAGCCATGTTACTCTGTATATAGAGGGAGCCATGTTTACTCTGTATATAGAGGACTGTTTGCGGTGCGTTAAACGGGGAGTTTGGTCTGTCACTGTGAAGCGGGCGTAACCCTTACACTACCTGATCGATACAACATCATACCTGATGTTTTAAAGCACGTTATTCCAAACAATTTAGGAATGTTAGGTGATTTCTGCCCTTTATGGATTAAAACCAGACTCTGCATCAACTATGTCATTTTCCATGGGAGTTTTGCCATGGATCCCCCTCCGGCATGCCACAGTCCAGGTGTTAGTCCCCTTGAAACAACTTTTCCATCACTATTGTGGCTAGAAAGAGTCCCTGTGTGTTTTAAAATTCGCCTGTCCATTGAAGTCTATGGCGGTTCGCACGGTTCGCCCGTTCGCGAACATTTGCGGAAGTTCGCGTTCGCCGTTCGCGAACCGAAAATTTCGGGTTCGCGACAACACTAGCCCCCAACTTGCCCTGTTACTGTCTATAATGAAAGTGACGGCGAGGCTCATATTCCTGTCCACCTCCCATGCCTTCAGCCTTTGTCGGTCCCTACAGTGGCTTCCTGTAAGATATATGACCCAATTTAAGATCCTGATACTTGCTTACAAATCTCTACACAATGCTGCTCTAACCTACTTATCCTCACAAATACACAACTGTGTCTCATCTCGGCCTCTACGATCTGATGGCAAATCGGAAGAATGCACAAGTCTCCAGATTGTATTCCCTGACTCCAGATCCTTTGTCTTGATGCTTGGTCTAAAACTTGGGAATTCAATCTGGGTTATGTGTTCCGTCCCCTACATTTAATTCCTTGCCCAATGAAGAAAATCAGAATGAAAATAAGTATTAGCAAACATCTCAATCTAGATAAGGAGAGCTTTGCACCCCCTCCTGCACAAGTTAGCTGTACAGCATCTGTGGAAACTTCATCCAGATCTCCTAGTCCAAGGCACAGCTGTTCTTACGAACCCATCTTGTTGTACTCTAGGGGCCAAGTTTTTGAACAGTCTCTGTTATTGAATCATGGATTATAAAATAATCTGGTAGAAACTTTTATAAAATCTAGGAAGTCGTCAAGTTCTTCTTGTTATCACAGAATATAGAAAGCTTTTTAAACCTGGTCTCATCTGAAATCTTTTGATTTCCTTCATCCCTTCCACCTACAAGTCTTGACATTTCTTCAGTCAGGCTTGACAAAGGACTAGCTCTATGCACTCTGAAAGTCCAAGCATTAGCTTTGTCCACTCTCTTGGACTTCACAACCACTCCTAGCTAGATACTTTAAGGCTGCTATGATGATCAAGGATCCTAGCCGAAATGCCTCTCCTCCATGGTTCCTCCCTCTGGTTCTCAACTCTTTAACACAGGCTTCCCTAAACTCTGGCCCTCCAGATGTTGCTGAACTACAACTCCCATAATTCTCAGCCAATCTATTTCATTCATAGAATCATGGGAGTTGTAGTTCAACAACATCTAGAGGGCTGGAGTTACATAGTTACATAGTTACATAGTTACATAGCTGAAAAGAGACTTGCGTCCATCAAGTTTATGGAAGTGAAACCCCTTAAGGACCAAACTTCTGGAATAAAAGGTAATCATGACATGTCACACATGTCATGTGTCCTTAAGGGGTTAACAGAACCACAATATCCCCCACTGAATGAGTAAAACATCCAGTTTGTGACTTATAAGACAGTATTTCTGGTTACAATATCAACTGCAAAATGCATCTCTGAACTTCAATCATTCTCATCCCAAGATTCCCACACTTTGATATTGCTAAAAAAAAAAAAAACAGGAAAAGAAAACTACATTAGGTATGATGTAAATTTTCATTATTGTTTTGAAATTATTTTTAGTGTTGTTTAATCCTACTATTATTTTTAATTAACTTGTAGAAACATTATTTTGTGCACTGTACACTAAGGACATTTGTTCTGATCTTTTAAGGTTCTCAACTGCTCCTCCAAGCTGTATTGGACATGTCAGAGATTCATGTGTTTCAATAATGCTTTTACTCTATAGCAAACTAAGGAGACTGACATCAAGACAGCTATATTCTCACCTCCCACTTCTCACTAAAATTAATTTAGAAAAATATTGCAGTTAACCTAATAAAGAGAATGTAAAACATGGCTGTTTTTGGTCAGTTAGAAAATATATTTTAATTGATTATTTTAAAATATGTTTTTAATGGAGACTGCTTGCAGGGGCACTGCTGTCACAAACTGACAGCTGAAACACCCCCACGTGTAAAAAGACCATTACAACTTTTTTCTGCAAGAATCTCAGAATTCCTGCAGATAATATTCATAGTTTAATGTAGATCATCTTTAATTACAGTACAGTTGATGTTTACATAAAATGTAAGACTCCATTTAATTTCTCACCACCGTTAAGATAGGAGAAGTGTAATTTTTCCGTGTCAGCAGTACTCATAAGATGGTCATTTGCCTCCTTAAATTCAGGAAAAACTTTCAGTGAAAAACACTCAAACATTTGCAATACTAATGCATTATATCAGAGAACTCTTTCTTGAAATGTCCTTAAAGTGGTCATGTTTAGTCTGCACTTTTTGCAAGGATTTATGAAAAGACATTATATTTTATACTTGTATGAGTGAGACCACAAGGTCCCTTAGATAGTCTTGTGCATATTCAATGAGTTCCTATAGCCATTTACTGTGCATTGTGCAAGAAGGTGTAATTTCCCATTAGGCATTGCTAGTGAAAACTGATGTGAAATGGCAAAGCAAGGCTGGGAAAATTACAGAGTATTCTGGTTTTGCCATTTCCCATGACATAGAGGAGCTTATGGAGGGGACCACGATTCTTGGGGCAAAGTGGTAAAGAAAAAGCAGTCACCATGCAAACCAACAAAATATATCTCAACATTCAGCATTTTGCACCCAAAATAACACATGCTCTGCTTTGGTTAGTTTCTGAAAATGTTTGTAATTTGTAGAAATTGTATTGCAATGGAATTCCAGAGAAATTACAACGCAAGCAGTTAATTTGTACAGAGATTCTATTGTTGCGAAATGCCAATGTTTAAATAGCTTAGTAAATAAAAGCAGTTTTCATTTCCAAAAATTGCTATTTTTATTGGTTGCATAATGCCGTTGATTCTGTCCTCTGAAAAATAATTTTGCCCATTAACTTTTTTGCATGATTTTTTTTGTTCAAATAAATCCTTCAATATGACTGGGAAAGATAGATTTTCCTCTCAGCAAACAAGAGGTCAGCTGCCAATAGAGAAAGATATGATAACGTGTTCCATCAAGGTCCTAACATTTTTCCTTTAGCTTTGTGGAGTAACGGCACAGTGGCATGCATGATTTGAGATAAAAGTGTGAGCTATTTTGCCGGTTGTATAAACATGCACTCATGAATCTAAAGGTCAGATATAAAATCACTCATAATTGTTTTCAATTATATGTCAATTTTTATCTTCTCTCTAACATTTTAGACTACAAAGGAAAAGTAAATGAAATACCCATTGTAGCTATCACATGTGTCTGCTTATTAAAATATAGGTGATTAGTTTTTCAAAAAGAGCTTTGTTCTTTTTCATTTTTTTTACAATGATTGGATATAGCACAAAAGCCAACCAAATCTCAGTATCATACGCATTAATGTGTCTTAATCAAAGAAAAAAGTTAACTTCCTCTTTGAATATCATTTCATTTGTGGAACTTTGCAATTGAAACATTTCTAAATCTGAAATTAATAATTAGCTTTTGATTCTTTGGATTCGGTGCAAAATGAGACTAGAATGAGCATAACTAAGGTTCACTTATCAAATAGCCATGATGCATCTTGGTAGTTATGATGTCTATAGACAACTCACGTTTCATTAGAACTATAACTAAAAATATCAAGGTATCAACATGCAGCGTATCTCCAGTGAAATGTATGATGATTTGCTAATTTCTTAATTTAATTTACAGACTAATAACAGTAAAACATATGCACAAGCGGAATCTGAATTGTCATACTTGTCCTCTGCTTAGGTACCGATGGGCACATCTGCTACAATTTAGTAAAGCCTTTTAAATTTTGGAAGAAAAAATCACAACTATGTTGGTACGTACATAACTATAACTAGAGTAGAGTGGCACAGCTGCAAACACTATGGAAAGTGTTATATAACTAGACGTTGCAGTATTATTCATTGTATGGAATATAAGCTAATGCTGCCCTGACATTCTTCCACACTCATTTTTGAGCTCTTTTGACTACAGGACATCTAGCATTACATGTTTGCTAAAATAGGCCTCCGATTAATGTTGTTAGATAAGCTTTTAAAATGATTAAATATGTTTGGATAAACTATTTTACATTTTTAATATTTTGATATTTTTGATACATGATATTTTTGTTTATATTTCAAATTTTGAAATAATTCATTTTACATGTGTATTTAAAAATATTAAATCGTTTCAAAAGTATATCCAACAATATTCAATCTAGGCCATAGTTTGATATAACCATGTGATATAACCAAGAAATAATGTTCTCCCAGTACCATTTGAAATGGTTCAGATGTGCCTAAGGCGTTTTGTGATTTATATTGTTAAATTCATAATATAAAATTATTACTAAGACACAGTTACTAGTTCTAGAATAATGTATTTACTTCTAGTACCACTATTACCACTATTTTACTATATACAAAAAAAACTACAAAGTATTTACAATATAATGCACCCCAAGCCTTGAGTGCTGTCCATTATCTGTAAACAAATGATCTATTTAAGTGGTATAATAATATATAATATTAATTGAAAGTGCTCATTAGATGGAATTATACACTGATTAGCCACAACATTCAAACCACTGACAGGTGAAGTGAATAACATTGATTGTATTGTTACAATTGCACCTGTCAGAGGGTGGGATGCATTAGGCAGCAAGTGAACAGTCATTTCTTGAATTTAATGTGTTGGAAGCAGGAGAAATGGGCAAGCACAAAGATCTGAGTGACTTTGACAAGGGCCAAAATAGTGATGGCTAGATGACTGGGTAAGAGCAAAATACTAGTGCATAGTTCCCAGTATGCAGTAATTAGTACCTAACACAATTGGTGCAAGGAAGGACAACCAGTAAACCTGAATCAGGGTCATGGGCACCCAAGGCTCATTGATGTATGTGGAGAGTGAAGGCTAGCCCGTCTTGTCTGATTACACATAAGAGCTACTGTGGCTCAAATTGATGAAAATGCTTGCCATGACAAAAAAGTGTCGGAACACACAATACATCTGCATGGGGCCGTGTAGCTGCAGACTGGTAAATGTGCCCATGATGATTCCTGTTCACCAATGAGAGGGGATGTGAGCTTTAGAAATTAACCATAGAGCAATAGAAGAAGATTGCCTGGTCTGATGAATCACATTTCTTTGAGATCAGGTGGATGGCTGGGTGCGTGTGCATCGTTTATCTGGGGAAGAGATGACAGCAGAATGCACTATGGAAAAAAGGCAGGTAAGTGGAGGCAGTGTTATACTCTGGCAATTTTCTGCTAGGGAACCTTGGCCCTGACATTCATGTGGATGTTATTTTGACATGTACCACCTACCTAGAGATTGTTTCAGTCCACATACAACCCTTCTTGATAATTGTGTTCCCTGATGGCAATGGACTCTTTTAGCAGGATAATGCACCCTGCCACATTACAAAAATTGTTCAGGAACAGGTTTGACGAACAAGACAAAGAGTTCAAGGTGTTGCCATGGTCTCCAAATTCCCCAGTTCTCAATCTGAGTGAGCAACTATGGGATGTGCTGGAACAACAAATCCATCCCACAATGCAACTTGCAGGACTTAAATGACATGACACATTCAGACATCTTGGGGAGTCCATGCCTCAATCCATCACAGCTGTCTTAGCAGCACAAGGTGGGCCCATACAATATTAGGCAGGTCATTTTCATGTTGTGGCTCATCAATGTATGTGTCTCTATCTTCCCTTATATTTTCGTTTTTGCATTCACTTAATGTTTCAGCCAAAATAAAGACATTTGCATTATTGTGTGAAATGTTATGTATAATGTGCTTTTATCACATCCCTTTTAGATTAGCTTTAGAAGGAACCTTACGCTATTTTCTATTTCTTGTGTATTCTGTAAATCTACTTTTCCGTTACTATCATGTAACTCTAAAATTTTAATAGTGACACTCCAAACATTTTAATTACTCTTTTCAATGGAAAAACAGGTTTGATCATTTAAAGTTTGTCATTAAACAAAAATCACTTGAGTGTACTGTCTGTCTTATCATATTGGAAAACATTAATGCTAAGTTATGACTATGTTATTGATAACAGAGATAGTAAGCACAAGCAAAAGCACCTGTATGCTGATGACACCCAGATATATCTCTCCTTTCCGGACCTCTCCCCTAACGTCCTGCAACGTGTTACTGCTTGCCTTTCTTCCATCTCTGACTGAATGCCCTCCCGCTTTCTGAAACTCAGTCTCTCTAAAACTGAACTCCTTGTCTTTCCTCCTCCTAATACTGATCCTCCTCTTTCGCTGTCCATTCAAGTTAGTGGTATTCACATCAGTCCATCCTTGCAAGCACGCTGTCTTGGCATCATACTTGATTTTGGCCCCACCTTTGAGCATCCAGTATGTTGCCAAATTCTGTAGATTCCATCTTAAAAACATAGAAAGATGCTACCAAGGAGCTTGCCCATGTTCTAGTAATTTCCTGCATGGATTATTGTAACCCTCTCCTAATTGGTCTTCCCAAAAGCCGTATTGCCCCACTACAGTCTGTAATGAATGCTGCCACCTGACTGATTTTCCTTTCTAGTCTGTCCTCTCACACCTCACCCCTCTGTCAGTTCTTACATTGGCTTCCTGTATCCTATAGGAGTGAATTCAAAGTGCTATCCCATACCTATAACGCACTGAACAACTCTAGCCCATCTTATATCTCTTCACAGATCCATAGGTATGCCTCTTCTTGGTCTCTCTGCTCTGCCCGTGACCTTCTCCTGTCCGCTGCTTGCACCTGTCTGGCCAATTTGCGCTTGCAGGACTTCTGGCGGGCGGCTCCCTTCCTATGGAATAGCCTGCTTACCGCCATCAGACTCTCCCCTAGTCTTCAATCATTTAAGAAGTGCCTTAAAATCCATCTCTTTAGGAAAGCTTATGGCCTCCCAGAGTAACCTCTACCTCACATACCTGTCTCTTGCTCTCTCCTAAAGGGCTGCACTTTACTCTCTCCTCCAGCTCTGCTTCACTCCCAACTTATTTGGTTGCTATTTCCTGTCCTTTTGTGTTTTATACCCCACCTTCTATAGATGTAAAGCTTGTTTGAGCAGGGTCCTCTTCAACCTATCGTTCCTGTAAGTTTTCTTGTAATTGTCCTATTCAAAGTTAAATCCCCCCTCTCATAATATTGTAAAGCACTATGGACTCTGTTGGCGCTATATAAATGGCAATAATAATAATAATTAATATGAATCTTTGTTATATTACATCACTTAAAGGGAAACTCCAGTGCCAGGAAAACAATCCGCTTTCCTGGCACTGGAGGTACCCTCTCCCTCCCACCCCCCAATCCCCGGTTACTAAAGGTGTGAAAACCCCTTCAGTCACTTACCTGAAGCAGTGACGATGTCCCTCGTCGCTGTCTCCTCCTCCGCACCGCTCCTCCCTCTGATTCCGTCAGCCGGTGGGCGAGACTGATCCCGCCCACCGGCCGGGGAGACCTAATGCGCATTAGCGCTCCCCATAGGAAAGCATTGAAAAAGATTTTCAATGCTTTCCTATGGGGAAATGAGTGACGCTGGAGGTCCTCACACAGCGTGAGGACGTCCAGCGACGCTCTAGCAAAGAAAATCTTTGCTAGAAATCAGGAAGTGAGCTCTAGTGGCTGTCTAGTAGACAGCCATTAGAGGTGGAGTTAACCCTGCAAGGTAATTATTGCAGTTTATAAAAAAGTAGTAGTGGGAGTTGGCACCCAGACCACTCCAATGGGCAGAAGTGGTCTGGGTGCCTGGAGTGTCCCTTTAATGTTATCCTTGTAAAAGACCCACTGTTTTCTATTTAATATTCAGGAAGTTGTGCAAAGTCTTTAACCTCAGAGCACCTGTGAGGATATTTAACTATTTTTAACCCAACGTTTTTGAGCCATTGGTTGTTAAGTTTGATTTCGAGAGGAATTACATTTTCCAATAATTTGCAGGTTTAATAGTATATGAGAGCACACATAAACGATACAAATAACATTGTACTAGGTCTATCCTACTCTGCATTGCTTTAGTCTTCAATACCTTCATTGCTCATCCTCTGCATGTGTAGGTCGAAATGTTATAAAAGGTGACTATCAACCCTATGATACATCTTGTAGCTGTCCAGCTCAAAACCCACTGAGAGGCACAAAGGACATTTTTTGATGGTCTTCTGGACCTCCTTTGTTTACTACTTATAGTTTTATTGTTCAGATCTTAATATATAGACACAGTTTATGCTATCATAAATGGAAACTACACTTTTTATAAAGATAAATACACATAGCAACCACTAAGAAGATAAATATTAAGTGCAATAAGAGACACATCATACAGGTATCCATTTAAGTTTTCATTATGTTTTCTAAGGAATTAAGTAGGGCACACATAAAAATAAAATAATGCAAAGCAATGGTGGCATCAGAGCCAGAGTCCCAATGACTAATAATGAAAATAAATATCTTGTGGAGATCACTAAAACGTTAGAGCCATAATTGAGCCAAAGCCATATATACAACTAAAACACCACCCTTTAGGGAAAGGCAATTAGTTTATACCATCAATAGGGTGGATGTGTCATTGGTAGGAAAGTCTCTGGATTCTTAGAGTGCACTTTCAAGGGCCTTATAGGTTTTTGGATGAGGAAAGCAAACCAACATTCTAAAAAACACATATGTCCCTTTAATGTCGAGGCATATATACATGGATGTCTTTTTGTGTCCAGTATTAGTCCATTTCACAAACTGGGGGTAATGCATATGCCTGTCTTGATTTTAGTTAAGTTGGCTGTCACGCTGTACCTTCCAGAAAATTCCTATTGAAGAGTGATGAGGATCAGCTAATAGGTTCTTTCCTGTTTGAGTGTAACTTCTCCCATTGCGAGGATGTAGGATCTGAGGCACCTTTATTACTAGATGGTAAAAGCCAGACAATGATGGGCCTGAGTCCTACCAGCAGACATTTTTTAATTTTTGGTTTCCAAGGGAGAGGTTTTCAGACTCAGACCTAGTCCTACAAGGAGCTCACTATCCTGTGTCATAATATTAACCAGTGAGACAGACAATCTGGTCTCTATTAGTAATTGCTGAGTATGTAAATTAGTTTCATTTTCAGTACCATGGGGGAGGGCAGCACATATCACTGCTCTCCACTGCGTCACTGAAACTGTAACTTTGTACTAGCAAGGATTGCCCAGTGAGATCCTACTATTGCTCTCGCTAGGCATTGCATTTACCCAATAAAAGCCTGTTGTTTTTTGAGCCTTTGAATCAGTGGCACCATTTAATGAATTGAAAATGGTGGTTCATTTTATTTTATTTCTTATGTGGCCTTTATGCACCGGACAGAAGACTTTACTAATTGGAATTGCTGCAAAGTTACATCATATTATAAATATACATTTTATATACAACTTTGCCAACCTTGCTGGAAAAAACAGTCTGTTGGGATCTAGTAAATAGAGCTGTAAGTGTGAGATTATCAATCTATCTTTAATGTATCATCTGTACCTATTTATCTGTATGTCTGTCTAAATATTAACAGCTGCTGCCCATGAACATAGCTCTCCCATGAGCAAAGATTAGGGCCTATCTGTCTGTCTGTGTCTAATTGTCTGTCTGTCTGTCGATAGATATACACACATAGGTATATATTTAATCTCTGAGCATGCTGAACATTAGAGCTAGCACAGTATGCAGTCCTTGCACACCATTGTACTTTATAAGCTCAACTTGAGGTCATAGCTCCATCTACACGCTACATGAAATTGCACAGCATGCCCTCGAAGCATTGTGTAGAGCAGCTGTTTAAAGGTTCAGTACAGGGGCTGCATACAAAAGACAGATCAGAGATTAAGTAACTCACAGCTCTTTAACCCCTTCACCCTGTTGGCAAAGCTTACATTCAATAAAACATTTAAAATGCCTTTGACATGTTCACCTGATATCATCTGACAGTAAACAACAGAACTGTGCAGACGTTGCTTGAGAACATTTGATCATCTCTCCTTAGAATTATTTTTATTTTTTTATGTTAGCACCAACAATGCTTCAAGATGTATAGAGAGTATGTTCTTATGCATTTTCTAATGTTACATATGTACTAAAAATTAAAATAATGTAATATATGTATGTGGAATATAATATAAACATGTTTTAAGATCCTTTACCCTTTGACATAATGTATTTTTGTTAAAAAAAAAAAAAAAAAATCATGTATTTTAAAACAAAGGATTTGTGGAAACTATATCAAATTAGGACAAAAGAGTGATTGTACTGTATCACTAGTCAATGATTCTTACAGTAGATGATATAATGATAATATACATAAAAATATGCCTGATATGAGGTATTTCTAAGGGTATGTTAAAAAATATTTGTGGTAATTTAGCAGAATTTGAGACTTTCTCATGCCTGCCACATGCTAAGAAAAAGGTCTTTACACATGGGGACATAGAAACATTACTTCCTGAGATCCATAATAAAGTCTGCTAAGGACTAGACCCCGTATGCCCCGGACTCTTTTCTGAAAAAACAAGGGGTTCATTGCACTCAACCTAACATGCCTAAATGGGGTGCTGCTGGGGGGTGCCGGGGGGGGGGGGGGCAAATACATACAGTAGAAAATGAGAAACTAGCACACTCCCTATCCACTAAACAGCTACTTTGGTGCTGACAGAATTTTGTAAGTTTTATTAAAAACACCTAATCTAGGCAACAAACAATGGGGATTTAGTTACATTATATGATCATACATTGCATAAGCCTGCCACAACGTCAATGTACCCCATGTTAGGTTGAGTGCAATTAACCCCTTGTTTTTTCATATATATATATATATATATATATATATATATATATATATATATATATAGGAGTCTAGCCAGCTCCCTGGTTCTGCACTCCTCCCTGTCACAGGTGCCTCATCCCAGGATCCTATTTGGCCTTGTACTGCAGAGAACTCAAGAGGATTTTCCCAAGTGAGTAGCTCATTTAGAGTAGGACCTGCCAAATATGTCTGCTAAATACTCTGCCTAATGTCTGCTAAATGAGCTACTTGTAACGGAACTCTCCGTACTCCGACAGACTACCTTCCGTTGATGGACGCTTCCTAGCCTGCGCCGAGGACCATAAGCACCGCACCGGACACCACAACCACCGCAGACTCCACAACAGCCGTAGCTTAACTGGAGTCTCGCCGTCTTCCTTCCACCCTGGATCAGCCTCTGTCCTCCAGGACCGTGTGGGAAAGACCTCTCCTCCAGGAGAGCTATCAGTAACAAGCTCTTACAAGAGCTAAGTGATTAAATCTCAGGGGAGTAGACAAGTATAGCAATCCCCAGTGTGAATATAGCTGTCCTCTCCAATCACGAGACAAGACTACATGTTGAGGGTCAAGAAGATCTCTTTTAATCAGCACCAAAGGACTTTCTTTTATGTAGGTTTTACACACATAATCCTACCCATAGGGTTTTTTAAAACAACCAATAAAACACGTAAAATACAGTAAAACACTCCCATTCATTCTCACAAAATCCTTCCCTCTGCCTGTTATATAATTACTGTACACAATGGGTTCATGTAATTATCATAGGCAGGAAAAATATACTTTTTACACATTTACTATAACTTTAAAACTATACATCCGATCTCCAGGCAATTCCCTCCAGGGGTTAAAAGGTTATCCGGAAGTCATTTGTGACCGCAAGCACATTTTCCTGCCCAAAACAGTTCCATAGATTTGGGCTGTGCAGTCAGTCAATTTCACTCAGAAAAATGACGAATGTCATTTAAAACCAAAAAACTTTTTTCACTGTTATAGATTGAATAGCAGTTAGTTGTCTTCAAGCGTGTGTGTCAGGCCTACAGCGTATACTCTGCCAACCTCTGCCAGTGCACAGTGCCACTCATATCTGGTGTCACAATAGCGTGCATTTAAAACCCCAAAATTTTTTTACGCTGTCATTGATTGAATAGCAGTTAGTTGTCTTCAAGCGTGTGTGTCAGGCCTACAGAGTGTACACTGCCAACCACTGCCAGTGCACAGTGCCACCCTTATCTGGTGTCACAATAGCGTGCATTTAAAAACCTAAAAACTTTTTTCACTGTTATAGATTGAATAGCAGTTAGTTGTCTTCAAGCGGGTGTCAGGCCTACAGCATGTACTCTGCAAACCTCTGCCAGTGAACATTGCCACTCATATCTGGTGTCACAATAGCGTGCATTTAAAACCCAAAAACTTTTTTCACTGTTATAGATTGAATGGCAGTTAGTTGTCTTCAAGCGGGTGTCAGGCCTACAGCGTGTACTCTGGTACACAGTATCTGGTCTCACAGTAGCTTGCACGCATAGTACCACTATTCCAAATAAAATGACAGGCAGGGGCCGACGTGGTCGTGGTGCTGTGATTCCCTTTTGCCCTAGAATAATACCCAGTTTTCAGAGGCCACGTACCCTGAACTTGAAAAGTTCTGAGGACATAGTTGACTGGCTAACACAGGACACCCAATCTTCTACAGCTTCCGCTCGGAACCTTGACGCACCATCCTCCTCCAGCTTAGCTTTGGGCACCTCTCAAGATACCACTCACCCGCCTGCCGCCACCACCACCACTAGCACCACAGCCGCTTCACTTTATCTGTCAGAGGAGTTATTTACACATCCGTTTGAAGAAATGAGTGATGCGCAACCATTATTGCCAGAGGATGTAGATAACAGAGATATGTCTCAGTCAGGCAGCATTACACACATGGACGTACGGTGGGATGATGATGATGTTGTACCCGCTGCTGCTTCCTTTGCTGAGTTGTCAGATACAAGTGAAGCGGTTGAGGATGACGATGCGTCCATGGATGTCACGTGGGTGCCCGCTCGGCAAGAAGAAGAACAGGGCAAAAGTTCAGATGGGGAGACAGAGAGGAGGAGGAGACAAGTTGGAAGCAGGGGGAGGTCGTCGCAAGGAGCTAGTGGCATAGTCAGACAGCATGCATCGGCACCCGGGGTAAGCCCGACAGCACGCCAATCAACGCATGCTGTGTCCACCACCAGAATGCCGTCATTGCAGAGCTCAGCAGTGTGGAATTTTTTTTGTGTGTCTGCCTCTGACAACAGCGATGCCATTTGCAACCTGTGCCGAAAGAAACTGAGTCGTGGGAAGGTCAACACCCACCTAGGTACAACTGCTTTGCGTATGCACATGATCGCACATCACAAACACCTATGGGATCAACACATAAGTACAGGCAGCACACAAACTCAAAGCCACCATCCTCCTCCTGGTCCAGCGTCTTCATCCACATCAACCACTGCTATCCTCCTTGCCCCCTCTCAACCATCTGCCACTCCGTCTCTCGCCTTGAGCAGTTCCCGCTCATCTGCCCACAGTCAGGTGTCTGTCAAGGACATGTTTGAGCGTAAGAAGCAAATGTCAGAAAGTCACCCCCTTGCCCAGCGTCTGACAGCTGGCTTGTCTGAACTATTAGCCCGCCAGCTTTTACCATACAAGCTGGTGGAGTCTGAGGCGTTCAAAAAATGTGTAGCTATTGGGACACCGCAGTGGAAGGTACCCAGACAAAATTTATTTTCACAAAAGGCAATCCCCAACCTGTACTCGATTGTGCAAAAGGAAATAATGGCATGTCTGGCACACAGTGTTGGGGCAAGGGTCCATCTGACCACTGATACCTGGTCTGCAAAGCATGGTCAGGGCAGGTATATCACCTACACTGCGCATTGGGTAAACCTGCTGACAGCTGCCAAGCATTGAATGTGTGGCTCTGCAGAGGAGTTGGTGACACCGCCACGACTTGCAGGCAGGCCTGCTGCCACCTCCTCTACTCCTCCTACTCCATCCTCTTCCATAACCTCCTCGGCTGAGTCCTCTTCTGTTGCTGCGTCTTGCTCCACATCAACGGCACCCCCCCAGCTCCCCAGGTACTATTCCACATCCCGGATACGGCAGTGTCACGCCGTCTTCGGTTTGACTTGCTTGAAAGCAGAGAGTCACACTGGACAAGCACTCCTGTCCGCCCTGAATGCACAGAAAAGTGGCTGACTCCGCAGCAACTGGATATCGGCAAAGTGGTTTGTGACAACGGAACAAATTTGTTGGCGGCATTGAAGTTGGGCAAGTTGACACATGTGACGTGCATGGCACATTTGTGTAATCTGATCGTACAACTCTTTGTGCATAAGTACACAGGCTTACAGGATGTCCTGAAGCAGGCCAGGAAGGTGTGTGGCCATTTCAGGCATTCCTACACAGCCATGGCGCACTTTGCAGATATCCAGCGGCGAAACAACATGCCAGTGAGGCGCTTGATTTGCAACAGCCCGACACGTTGGAATTCAACACTCCTAATGTTCGACCGCCTGCTCCAACAAGAAAAAGCCGTTGATGAATATTTGTATGACCGGGGTGCTAGGACAGCCTCTGGGGAGCTGGGATTTTTTTGCCACGTTACTGGACGCTCATGCGCAATGCCTGTAGGCTCATGCGTCCTTTTGAGGAGGTGACAAACCTAGTCAGTCGCACCGAAGGCACCATCAGCGACATCACACCATTTGTTTTCTTCCTGGAGCGTGCCCTGCAAAGAGTGCTGGATCAGGCCGTAGATGAGCGTGAAGAGGAAGAGGAAGAGTTGTGGTCACCATCACCACCAGAAACAGCCTTATCAGCATCGCTTGCTGGACCTGCGGCAACTCTGGAAGAGGATTGTGAGGAAGAGGAGTCAGAGGAGGAATGTGGCGTTGAGGAGGAGGAGGAAGACCAACCACAACAGGCATCCCAGGGTGCTCGTTGTCACCTATCTGGTACCCGTCATGTTGTACGTGGATGGGGGGAAGAACATACCTTCATTGAGATCACTGAGGAGGAGGAACGGGAAATGAGTAGCTCGGCATCCAACCTTGTGCAAATGGGGTCTTTCATGCTGTCGTGCCTGTTGAGGGACCCTCATATAAAAAGGCTAAAGGAGAACGACCTGTACTGGGTGTCCACGCTACTAGACCCCCGGTATAAGCAGAAAGTGGCTGAAATGTTACCAAATTACAACAAGTCAGAAAGGATGCAGCATTTGCAAAACAAATTAAAAAGTATGCTTTACACAGCGTCTAAGGGTGATGTAATAGCACAATGGGAATCTAACAGGGGAAGAGGTTAAAGTAATTCTCCTCCTCCCACGACCACGTCGGCAAGGACAGGACGCTTTAAAGATGTGTTGTTGATGGAGGACATGCAGAGCTTTTTAAGTCCTACGCATCGCCACAGCCCTTCTGGATCCACCCTCAGAGAACGACGCGACCGACAGGTAGCAGACTACCTCGCCTTAACTGCAGATATCGACACTCTGAGGAGCGATGAACCCCTTGACTACTTGGTTGTGCAGGCTTGACCTGTGGCCTGAGCTATCCCAATTTGCGATAGAACTTCTGGCCTGCCCCACTTAAGTGTCCTGTCAGAAAGGACCTTCAGTGCAGCAGGAGGTATTGTCACTGAGAAGAGGAGTCGCCTAGGTCAAAAAAGTCTAGATTACCTCACCTTTATTAAGATGAATGAGGGATGGATCCCGAAGGGACTGACAGTGGGCGATACATTCGACTAAAAAAGGCCTGATGAGCTGAGCTGCCTTGGGCTAAAAATGGTCCACACGCTGCTGTATTTTAGCTCTGAATGCCGGTTGACTTGCGTGACTTATCCGCCACCAACTAGGGTTCAAGCCGCAATGTTTTAGGGCACTTTCTGCCTGGGAAACAAACATAATTTTTTCTGCCCGCTGCTACAGCAGCGGCTGCAACAATACCTAATTTTTCAGGCATGTGTACATGCCTAATTTTTCGGGCCTCTGGTGCTGCACTGTGGCTTCAAAAACCAAACAAAAAAAAAAGGCACATAACAGGGATTAAACTGATAGGAATAGTACTACTTAACACACCACTCCTATTTAGTGGCACATTAGATTGCACGCGCAGTGCCCCAAATTTGAAGTAGGAGGACCGACCAAGCATCTTTTTCCATCTCCCGGTTCCTAAAATCGATGCCATATACACGTCCCCTGATAGGGCGCCAGCTCGTTATTCTCTTGGGCGCCAGCACGTTATTCTCTTTTTCACTTCACTAGGGACACTTTACTGCACTATGGGCACTTAGACCCACTCTTTGTCTTGCACAGTGTTATTCCTAGCCAGCATCTGTGATGGGAAGTCAGGCAGTCATCTAAACGTTTAGATTGAGCTTTAGCTTAGAACACCCTTAAAGGTGTTTAAGGAGATTAGGGCTAGTTTAGAGGATTCTTCTTAGACCTCTCTGAGTCTTTATAGCCCTTCTACCTATCCAGCATTTCTGGAAACTAGCTAAGAGAAAGGGTGGCTGTCTCTGTGATACATTTAACTTTATATCACCTTATTGACACTTTTTATGACAGCATCACTCCGGTCTTCATACTCTCTGCCTATACCCATCTATTTAGAGGGAATTTCCTTGCCCCAGGCAATATTATATAATAGGTAATAGTATTACCATTATTACACAATTGGCCACGATAGGGGAATGAGAATTGTATCCCTTTGTTATTTATAAATGATACAATAAAGACTTTTGTCCATTACTCAATTTACTTTAACAAAGGGTACTAACCACGGTATTAGGAAGCATTACTCTGCTTTCCCTTTCTCCCTCTATTATACACCTATGCTCACTAGGATTTGTAGGTATCACTTTATTATAGTTGTCTAACCTTTTCCTATGCCAGTTTTAGATCTCCTTCTTGGGAGATTGTTTTCCTTTTTCAGTTTATTAGCATACCTGGGTACAAGCCCTCGGTGGGGCTGGCACCACCACCTGACCACATTTCCTTGTTTCTTCCACTCATACTGCTTTTTCCATCTTTGAAGGGGTTTGGAGAAACAAGGAAATAGTCCTCTACTCGTAACAGCGATTAAACTGATAAGAATAGTACTACTTAACACACCTTATAATAACGCAGAGAGAGGCAACGCAGAGAGAGGAGTCTGAAGAAGAGGAGTCAGAGGAGGAAGGTGGCTTTGAGGAGGTGGAAGACCAAACACAGCACGCGTCCCAGGGTGCTTGTTGTCACCTTTCGGGGACCCTTGGTGTTGTACGTGGCTGGGTGGAGGAAGAGACCTTCAATGACATCAGTGAGGACAAGGAACGCACATGGCTAGCTTGGTATCCAACCTTGTACAAATGGGGAGTTTGCGGTTGTGCAAATGGACTGTTTGTGGTTGTTTGCGGTGCGTTTAACGGGGAGTTTTGTCTGTCACTGTGAAGTGGGCGTAACCCTTACACTACCTGATCGATACAAAATCATACAGTAGGTCCCCCCCTCATTATTTTTATGGCCATCACCCACAGCTCACGGGTGGGGGCGGGCGGGAGGACAGTAGGTCCCCCCCATTGTGATTTATGGCCCCCACCCACCGCGCAGGGGTGGGGGCCGGGGGGAGGACAGTAGGTCCCTTATCCTTATTTACTGAATATTCCCCTGTATAACAATGTTTGGCATTTAGTGAATATTCCCTATTCTGCTCTGTGTCAGTGTGTATCAGGGTCTCTGAGGACAGGTTTCAATCCATATCTACCAAGTGACCCTATGTAGGAGGAACAGTCCCTATTCTGCTCTGTGTCACTGTGTATCAGGGTCCCTGAGGACAGGTGTCAATCCATATCTGCCAAGTGACCCTATGTAGGGGGAACAGTCCCTATTCTGCTCTGTGTCAGTGTGTATCAGGGTCTCTGAGGACAGGTGTCAATCCATATCTGCCAAGTGATCCTATGTAGGAGGAACAGTCCCTATTCTGCTCTGTGTCAGTGTGTATCAGGGTCTCTGAGGACAGGTGTCAATCCATATCTGCCAAGTGACCCTATGTAGGAGGAACAGTCCTATTCTGCTCTGTGTCAGTGTGTATCAGGGTCCCTGAGGACAGGTGTCAATCCATATCTGCCAAGTGACCCTATGTAGGGGGAACAGTCCCTATTCTGCTCTGTGTCAGTGTGTATTAGGGTCCCTGAGGACAGGTGTCAATCCATATCTGCTAATTTACCCTATGTAGGGGGAACAGTCCCTATTCTGCTCTGTATCAGGGTCTCTGAGGACAGGTGTCAATCCATATCTGCCAAGTGACCCTATGTAGGGGGAACAGTCCCTATTCTGCTCTGTGTCAGTGTGTATCAGGGTCTCTGAGGACAGGTGTCAATCCATATCTGCCAAGTGACCCGATGTAGGGGGAACAGTCCCTATTCTGCTCTGTGTCAGTGTGTATCAGGGTTCCTGAGGACAGGTGTCAATCCATATCTGCCAAGTGACCCTATGTAGGGGGAACAGTCCCTATTCTGCTCTGTGTCAGTGTGTATCAGGGTCTCTGAGGACAGGTGTCAATCCATATGTCAAGGTGTCAATATGTCAAATGTCAGGTGTCAATCCATATCCATATCCATTGTGATTTAGGAATGTTAGGTGATTTATGCTCTTTATGGATTAAAACCAGACTGCATCATTTTCCATGGGAGTTTTGCCATGGATCCCCCTCCGGCATGCCATAGTCCAGGTGTTAGTCCCCTTGAAACAACTTTCCCATCACTATTGTGGCCAGAAAGAGTCCCTGTGGGTTTTAAAATTCACCTGCCCATTGAAGTCTATGGCGGTTCGCCCGGTTCGCTGGTTCGCGAACATTTGCGGAAGTTCGCGTTCGCGAACCGAAAATGTTATGTTCGCGACATCACTAGTAATTAAACCTTTCTGTATGTTATCTAGTGTTCTCAGTTGCTTTCTGCTTCCTCAACTGCATTCAGCTTTTGAGCCAATGAAAATGTGCTGGACGAGGATAGTATGATAGCTCATCGAAGTAGCATCTCCAGTATCTCTATTAGGGCAAAAACTGCTGTGGGCAGAGGCTGCCACAATGTATAACGTGTGCAATCACATTGACAATATTGGTAACGGGCAGTTAGTCAAATATAGATTGTATGGGAAAGAAAGTATCTGGGGGAGAGTTTTGGTTCATGTCTCCAGGATGCCCCAACATCTCCACACACCATAAAGCAGTCTTGTTGAGGGAAGAAAGTGGGGCCAGTTGCAATTCAACAAGTATAGTAAAGTCACCTTCCAACTATCACTACCTGCAATAGCACTTATACCCAGACAGGGTGGTGTTGATGCATCTAAGTCATCTGACACTGCTGTTAGTTTAGATGCCAGTGATCTGAGGATGATTACATCACACAAATGTGCCCAGCATGATACTTGAGAAAAGTACAACTGACAGAAAGGTGTAGCAATTATTTGTCAAAGCTTACACACATCTTATTTCAGTGTCTTAGGCAAAGGATTGGGACTAGGAATTGAAGCTGTTTCAAATGATGGACATTGTTACTGTCTGCACCCATCTGGTCTATCTCATGTGCCAGCGGGTGGAGTAGTAAGTGAACTGGCTGCTGTAGAAAGAGAATGAGTGGGTCGCTGATTGGCCATCCTCCCTCTCTTCCAATTGTTTCCCCCATCTGGTTTCATTTGTGGTGTAGGAATGCCTGCTACCATCTGCCGTTGTAGCTGGCAACAAATTAGGACAATGCTGTTCCACACTGGAAGATAGGTTACAGTTACAAGTTGAAGGTGTGTAATAGTATTGTCAGAGGGGATAAACAGTTGAGTGGGTCACCAATTGCCCACTCAACCCTTTTGTTCTCTTTTGTGAGGAAGAAAAAAAGTGCCAAGGATGATTGACTGCAGCAAACTGCCAACAGATGAAATGGGTCTCTCCTGCTCTCATTTCTTCAGCACCAAGATCTGTGCCAAATAATTGATTGACAGGGGAGAAAGTCCTATTTTTAAATGTGAGTTTCTCCCAATCTATATGTTTGCTAGTATTTTTGCTAGCACAATGTATAGATGGAATGTTATGCTTGTTAAATTGAGCAGAAAAAAAAGTGCAGATCATGGTTATTATACTGGTCTAACAGGTCTAAATTCCCATATATTTGTTGTTGTCCTGGATACATATAGGTTTCTTTTTACTCTAGCTTTTCCATGAACATTAATTGTGCATTGGTCTTGTTGTGAATGATGCAAAGCATACACACATCTTTTATCATCTTGAATTTCAATGTTAATAGCTCTTCTAGGCACAGTATTTTTGTGAGACATATACTTTGGCTTTTAAGAGGGTGATAAGGGTGCATATTTTGAAAAGTGTCATGTTTGGGGTACCTTTCCCATTTTATTATTGTCTCTGCCACCCTTCATCTATCTGGCTTCCTATTAGCTCTTTCTAACTCTGTCTTGTGCTTTATCTCCCTATGTGTTATGTCACTCGTTCTCTGAGCTCCCACTATTCTACCTATCTTTCCCAACTGCCCTTTGTCTGCCTCAAGCACCTAGTGTCATTTTCCTCTCTCATTCTGTCAGTTCCTCTAAACCCTCTCCCAGTCATTCTCAGCCTCCCTTTATATCTTTGTAAGCCATATCACTAATGTATGTCTCTAGCTCCATATTTTACACTATCTCCAAACTCAATTTAAGTTTCTCTCTCTGTTTCTATATGCACTCATATATTTTTTTTTTACATTTTCATTGTAACTTCCTCTGTATGACCCGTTCCACCATTGGACATGCGGCATTGGGACACTACAGACAAAACTAGAACCACTTTATGCTTTATACTTCTCCCTTTTTATGTTTATTTTATTCCAGGGGTAGGCAATCATTGGTAACCCAGATGTTGTGAACTACATCTTCCCTGATGCTTTGCCAGTATTATGGCTGCAAGAGTATTCTGGGAGATGTAGTCTACAACATCTGGAGTCCCAAAGATTGCCTACCTCAGTATTGTATGAGCTACTTTCCACTCGCCCTCCTTCCTATGCAGCAAGGAGCACATCCCTGGAAGCTTAGTGGAAATAATGTGAGAATACCATTTTCATTGCTCAGTTGGCTTTCTCTGTGGGGCCTTTAGTAAAGATGATGTGGCGATATGATGTCACTTCTAACTGGTTCCTTATAGTGTGAGGACTGATTAATGCAGATGAAGAACTTAAATTAGTTATCAATATTTTCTTTGATGCCTGAAAACGTTAATATGAAATCAATAGCAAATTATACACCAGGTGATATACAAAGATCCTATATGAGGGTAGCAAGAATAGTGTTAAAATTCCTCCCATCAAAGCTACAAATAAACTTTGACATTTTAAGTAATTACATTTATTCCTGATATTAAAAGCACACATTTTCTTGCGAGAAAATTTCTCACATACATGAGTGAGATATACTCATCGTTTGTATAACGATGACAATCGCTATACTCATTTTCACCATTCTTCAGTTTTAATAACATGCACACATGGGGAATTGATAATAACATAACCACTCCAGCTAAAAATAGATTAGCTCTTAATTTCCTTTTAATGAGCCTAAACCAACAAAGAGATTTTTTTTTAACTCAAGAGAAATTTTAAATTGTAGAAAATAGGTTGAAATTGTATTTTTAATTGTTTTTCCATCTTTTGTTTTTTTGACAGCTGTAAGATAGATACAAATTCATCATTACATCCTAGTTTAAGTTGTCCTTATATATAGTAGGGGCCACTAGTGGTTAATATGACAGAATTGTGGCACCTCATAATGGATTAAGAGTTATGACTGGGTGAGTGTTTTGTTATGGGTAAGTGTGATTGTGATGTGTCAATGGAGGGCATTTATGAAATTGCTACTTTTTACTTTCTGTTTTCAGTGCTGGTTAAAGAGAAACTATAGTATATGGTAAAGATTAACCATTATATTTAGTGTTTGATATAAGTTATGCGTTACATAGTTTATGCAAAAACTATGTTTATTAAAGAGATTCTTTTAAAGTTCCCATGCTAACACTATTTAACGGCTCTGCCTACAGCTAGAGGCAGATCCCTCCTCAACCAGGAAGAGACACTTATGTCATAAACCCCTACCCAAAGGAAGTTAATGGGATAAGTAGTTTATACCAGAGCAAAATGTCCATAAATCATTTAGGATCAATTTACATCAGCTATCAGTTTACAAATATCCCAGATCTCTGTTTACTGAGAGAGCTATATGTAGCTCTTGGAAGGAAAGAAAGAGTTCAGTCAAATTTGTGCATGAGGAATGTAGAGCTCATACACAAAACATAAACAAAATTGAAGGACCACTGTGAACTCAAACCTATTTTTAGTATGATAAAACTTTCATCAAGTTTTGAAAGGAAATTTATTTTTTTAAATAAAATGTATGTAAAACAAATTAGAAAAACTCAAACTTTGACACTCCAGATGTTGTGGACCACATCACCCATAATGCTCTTACAGCCATAATGCTGGCAAAGAAGCAAAAGAGATGTAGTCCACAACATCTGGTATGCTTCCTCACCCCAAATGACAGGATCCTTCAGCCATATACACACACCTTGAGTCAGATAGTGTTTGAAAACTGACAGATATTATCTATGGTCTTGACTGCTTCTGTGCAGGAAGTGAAGCAGGGAAGATCATGGAGACTATTTCCTTTCAAAACTTGATGAAAGGTTTATTATCTTAATTAATAGTTTTGAGGTGACATTTGTCCTTTAACACTGGCTAATCAGAGCTAAGTATTCTGATTGTTAGCTTTGTGGTACTGTATTTGTTTTTGTGTAGTTTTAAAAATTGTTTTACAAAATGCAGCAGTACTAAACCACTCTCAGAGTAGGCTCAGGGTGCTATATGCATAGTTACAATGACAGTAATGCAATTGTACAATGACCTTAGAGTGGTCCTTTACAATGATGCCTTTTTGCACAAGAAAAGTGTTTTCTTTTCTCGTGTTCTCTTATACCACTTTTTTTGCGTAGAAAGCAAGACAGAATACAGTGAAAATGTACAAACAACAATTTTAACGAAGCATAAATGTTGAGGTACAAAATCTGCTGGAATATATAAATAAGAAAGATTAAATTTTTCAGAATAAGTTTAAAACATTATAATAAATTGGAACATTTTTTTTGAATCCTTTCAAAGAGACTTTGATAAATCTCTCCCAACGTGTCTGAATTTGCACTACATAATCATTCCACTGCACACTAAATTTAATACAATAAACACATTTTATCCACCTTACACAGTCTCAATGATTAAGAGTAACACAGTCTATTAAATACTTAAAACAATGCTGGTTGACTTGCAACTTAACATTTTAAATGGTAAAAAAAATATGCTACCTAAAAGATACAAAAGTGTGAACTATTTATAATTGGAATAATGAATTAGGGACACCCATGAAGTGTCAAAAGAAAATGTAATGTAGAAACGGCTATGTATCTTAGCAAGTATACTGTCAAAGTAAAATGATATGACAGCATTTAATCAAACAATTTTGTGATAAAGCCATTAACCTAAAACATTATTATGTAAAATATGATTCCCCTGAGAGCTTCTTAACTCTGTGATAAACCTCTATCAGACCTTACAATGTATCCCCTATTGTGTCCTAGCTATAGATCTCTGACTATCCAAAACTTCAAAGACAAGACAAAATCTAACTCCACTCCAGCCAACTTATTATAAGGGATAAATTGGCTGACAGTCTAACATACATATTTTGTTCCACTAAAGGATTTTCTTTAAAAGCAAACCACTTATTGTCATTTAAAATTAAACCACCTATTAAATCTGAGAATAAAGGGCTAAAAGTTCATAAAAGTACTGCATCAGATACAAGTGAACTATTCTTTTTTGTCATGTGGTATCTTTATTTCTCTATAAGTTCTTTGAAACAATTCTCAACAGTTATTGTTTGTTCAATTCTTAAAGCAAATCTGTCACTATGTTGGCATGTACAATTGCCCCATTTTTTTTTTTAATTATGATTATTTATTATAATTTGTTTTAAATATACACAAGGAAAAGTAGGGACTGCTTTCCTTATTTATAACATGAAGGTTGACAAAATTTAACAAACGGTGGATCTTTAGTCAAGCGCCATGACTTATTTCAAATTTGTAAATTCTGCCAAAGAATGGCAGATCTTGGAATTCTCAGCGATGGAATTCACCTTAGGAACATAAAGAAAGTGGTGTCAAGAGAGAAGTACCAGTGGAACATGGGAGATAGTAGTTTGTGTCAGCCCTGGTGCCTGCATTGGTTTGGGGGTGGTCGCAGAGGCTCCAGGGAGGTTGGAGGCTGGACCATGAAATATGACAGACTTGCTTTAAGGCTACACAGTTCCTCAAAAGACCAATTTGGAAGTTGAAGTTTTAGTTAAAATAGTATTGTTAGCTAAGGAGTCTTAAGGAAATCGAAACAGCAAAATTTAGGATAAAAAAGCCAAGCTGAGTTTCAAAACTTTTACAGCTCAGCCAGTTTAGTGAATAAACCTTTAAATGTTTCATGTGAAAATAAATGTGATGGCTTGAAAATGCTTCTTACTCTTCTCCATTTTGTGTAATTGTATGCCTACAGAGGGGAACAAAGAGATAAGATTTCTCTGGATCAATAGGGAAGCAGGAGTATAACTGTATGACTGGATGTTATGCAGTGAGTAACTACAGTCAAAGTGATTGGTCAATTTCAATGTTGTGGGTCTATACATGGCAGTAGAGAAAGGGTTCCTCATGCCCACTGCAACAAGACAGGATTTAATAATAAAATTACCACCTCCCTCCTTATGCATTCTTTCTCTGTTGCCCATCTTTGTATTTTGACAGCCCTGGTTTGCTTCATGGCAACGTATGAAATTGCTTAATGGCCTCAAGTGAGCTTTGGTGAGGGCTTTTAGTGGCTGATGGAAAACCAGAACACAAGGCTCTTGGATATAATTTAGCATAGAAGTCTGATGTGCCCTCATGGTACGTACAGCAGCTGGTAGATGAAATTGAAGGGGGAAAGTTGTGATATATTTTAACAATTTTGTAGCCAATGCCTTTTTTAAATTAATTGTGTAACTCATTATATGCGAGGAAATTGGGTAGAGAAGTGAAATAACCAGGGTGCGGTCATAAGATTAATGTAGGATATGGTGAATAGATAGTGACATAAAAAGAGCAGTAAAAGAAAAAATGCAGATATTTTATTATATAATTATAGTACCCTGGGCACAAAGGTAGAGCCACAGTAATGTATTCGAAGTCCAAGTATCCTGAAATTGAGTATGAAAGAAAACATCTTCCCCTGCTTACTCTAGATTAAAAGCAAGAACACAGAGCTTTCCATGTTCCGTTTAAGAACCTGAAATGAAGGGCATTTTTCAATAGTCAGATTCTAGTTGAGATGAGATTGCCTTATTTATCTATTTGTATTGACAAAAATACTTAACGTACCACAAAATGTTATTTCATTTTTTCCTGTAAAAATGCAGGTTAGTATACACATGTAGAATAACGTAGTTATTTACTAACCTCGCAATTTTTTTTAGTAAATTCAGAGGAAATCCTTTTCGAAATCCATAAATATTCAAAGACACAGAATAAAAAACAATTCATTGAATTTATCAATTAAAACAAGCAAGAACTCATTAGAACTAACTTGAATTAGTCCCAGATTGAAGTCTCTCTGAATCCAGTTGAAATGGCTCCAAATGCCTTTGAATGAATTCCAAATGCCTCATAAAAAATGTCCTCAATTTACCTAAGAAATGTCCATTATTCCCCAAATTTAGTAAAAAATTTAAAGGGGCAATCTAAATGGAAAAATAAATTGTTTATAAATTGAAATGCATTCCTTATTGTTTTTAAATTATGGACTCTTTGTTAACAAAAAAAAAAAACAGGCACGGTAATGTAGTCTTTTTTTGCAGTTTCTCAGCATTCTGTGAGATCATCAAGTATAATAATCATAGTCTAATCTCATGCTTTTCATACATAAGCTTTTGGGACACAGGGCACAAGTGTGGCCTTCTGCTAATCTAAAGCTTTTCATACAAAATCATTGAATCAAGTGCTTCTCTGTGAACAGAATTTGACACGTTCTGCATACTGTACATGATGTTGCTGAAAGTGAAAACCTCCAAAAATCAAAGGTCTTAAAGAGACACTCCAGACTCCTAAAGCAATTTTTCTTGCTGGAACACTTGATAGGTGAGAAGTTTGTCCTATTTTTTTCATTTTGATTGGATTGGTTAGCTCAGTGGAGTTAAACTTAAGAGGCAGCAATTGGTCAAAGCATCTGCCTTGCAAAGACTTCTCATTAAGCTTCATTGGGAAGTCTGTGATTGGACAGTCTGTGCGGGGTTAAAAGTGGAGGTCTTGCAAAGGCTGCAAACAAGAGAACTGCAGGTTTTCTGAGCTGCTCTTAGTTATGCCTCCAATGAAGAAAATGCAAGTTTTTATTTGGGCTATATCTTCTAATCAGTGATTTTAACTGATTTTGTATTTGGGCAGTGGAGTTTCCCTTTAAGAAGGGAATGCTTCTAGTGGCTATCTGTCTTATACCCCCTTCAGACATGTTGATATTAAAATGTAAACATTGCGGTATCTGTGGAATGACCGGTTTTTGCATCTATGCTCCAAAACAAATGCATTAGGATGTAGTGGTTTAGTGCTTTGAGATAATATTAACTTTTTGGCCAACCAATGAGTTTATAAGCATAAGTATAATATATTTTTCAGAATATAAAACACACCATAATATTAAACCTAACTATATATATATATATATATATATATATATATATATATATATATATATATATATATATATATATATATATATATGAAAAACAAAACACAAAATGTAATACCTTATTTCCCTTTCTTATCCCACTTTAGTATCTCTTGCACCACCTTGTGTTTTAATTCACCCCCTCAATTAATGAAAAGTTTATTCCTCCGTCTTTTCATTGGAAAACAAAGCCAAACAGTGCAGTACACACTCACCTAGCCAGTGGATACAACATGGGCCGCAAACATAAGAAGCTCAAACCCGACAAAAGCCCAATGGGCTAAGATAGCAGAGAATTACTGCGCAACTCACAGAGGGCTGAATGGGACAACATGGCGCTCGTCGAGGAGGACTCATTGTGCTCTTCTGGGAACCCATCTTTTGACACAGGAGAAGGGTCCCCTCTTGGCAAAAAAAGGGGCTTCAGCCAAAAGCACCAGGGGACAGAGATCCAGTCACTGCAGGCCAGCTGCGGGCAATGCTAGCCTAGCTCCGTTCAAACATCGTAGGAGATTTGACCTATTTCCAGAAGGCCGTAGAAGCTGCTCCACTAAAATCACCCTGCTAGAAGCCTCCCACAGTGCCCAAGACACTAGGCTAACAAGAGTGGAGATATCGCTGGCAGAAATAAGACAGCAGCAACAGTGGGCTGATAACAGACTGGAGGCCCTAGAGGACCACCGGAGATGATATAATCTGAAGAAAAGAGAAGTGCCCGAGTCTGTCGGGATAGCTGACGTACCCCACTTTATCCGGAGCTAGATCACGGCCTTCCTACATCCTAAGAACGGCAAAGCAGTAAAATTGGATAGCATGTTCAGCTTGCCGAGGCCGGTGGGTGAACCGCCCCCGGCTGTTTCGGACTTCATTCTCCAGTTCCAATCGCTACAAGATAAAGCCCTGCTCCAGTCGGCAGTATGGGGGAAGACCCCAATCTCCTTTGAGGGAGCACAATTGTTGATCTTCCCAGACCTCATGAGCAACACCCTCAATTGGCATAGATCGCTGCGTCCCCTTCTGCAAACACTCTGGACCAGAGACATTACCCACCATTGGGGAGCACCCAGAACCATCCTGGTTACCACACAGGGTTTTACCCACCGAGCCAGGACTTACCAAAAATTAGTAGACCTTATTCGCATGCAAGGCCTTGACCCACCGACCGGGACTGTGGTGGCAAGCCTCTCCCAGATTAACCCAGCGACAATCCAGTAGTTTACCCCCCAGCCACGCCCTCTTCCTCAACTTTTAGAGCAGTTACCTGAATACAGGACGATCCTGAGAGGTGGAAGTCAATGAACATGAGTCTCCGCACATACAGAGACGTATAGCAAGATACCAGATATCATCGATGAGCTGTTTTACCACATTTGTTTTTCTTGTTAGCCATTTATATTTGCTTTTGTAGCAACACAGTATTAATGTTCACTAATGCAGCATCATCCCTACTACACGAGGGACTAACTTAAAGGCCCACTATACTGCCAGGAAAACAAACTCGTTTTCCTGGCACTATAGTATTAATAGGTCCCACCCTCATGGTCCCCCTCCCGCCGGGCTGAAGGGAGAGGAAGGGGTTAAATCACTAACCTTTCTCCAGTGCCGAGCTCCCTCGGCGCTGGGGACTCTTCTCCTCCTCCTTTGGACGTCATCGGCTGAATGCGCATGCGCGGCAAAAGCCGCGCGCGCATTCAGTCAGTCCATAGGAAAGCATTCTGAATGCTTTCCTATGGACGCTGGCGTCTTCTCACTGTAAAAATTACAGTGAGAAGCACGGAAGCGCCTCTAGCGGTTGTCAGTGAGGCAGCCACTAGAGGCTGGATTAACCCATATGTAAACATAGCAGTTTCTCTAAAACTGCTATGTTTACAGCTGCAGGGTTAACCCTAGATGGACCTGGCACCCAGACCACTTCATTGAGCTGAAGCGGTCTGGGTGCCTATAGTGATCCTTTAAACGGATAGCATAATCTTTAGTACATGCCTGTACCTGCACCTGGCAACACGGGCACACAAATTTAACTAAAAAAACAAACAATGTAAACGCGCTTGAGAATATATGCGGTGTAGCTGCACTACCCCAAAGTGACACTATGTGACACAAAATGACAAAAGATACCAGAAACGGAGTGCGCTAACAACTGCAGTGGACACAATATCTTCTATATATAATCTGTAAAAAATATTGACAATATATAGTGCAGACTATCTGGTAACACAAAGAAGAGAATATAAGAGTGTGACAGGGAGCAAGCTCACATGTACCAGAGCCCAATCACCCCTGGCTCTGGGTTTGAATTGCTCCACCTGAGAGGGATATTACCCATAGCTTACATCACGACTGATGACTCTCTTCCATCAGGTATCATACCAGGAGCTTCTATACAGTGTAAGAGGAAAGAGAGGCAAGGACCCCAAACTGAATAGTATCTTTACAAAAAATGTATTAATATTAAAAGGTTAAAAACGCCTACTTAAACTAGGGGGCTTGCCAGCAATAAACCCACAACTCGGTAAGTAGGTAAAAAATATATACAAACGATACCAGGTACTTCCGGGTTCTGGCAGTGTTCCGATCACGTGACCGCTTGGGACCGCCTCTCAATGATGTCAGACATGACACGTTTCGCCCCCCTCCCCGGGCTTCTTCCGACGATGTCACCCATGTTCAGCTTTTCCTTTTGAGTGCATAACCACTCCCTTCCTGCTCTGCCATTGGCTAGAGGGTGTAGTTCTCAACCTTAAGTCTGCCCATAATCATTCCCATTCATTACAGGCATGTGCACTTAATTTCCATGATGTCATTTGTATAAGGCTGTTACATAGATCCTCTTATACTGAACATAACAATTCACAGTATTGCAAGTTGATTTTAGTCCAAGAATATATTGCTCTATACTTTTGCAGAAGGTTGATTTCAGATATATTACAAGAAATAGTTACATTAGACCTGCTGCATAGAGATTAACTCCTAATCCTTGTTTAGATGTATAATTATATTTAAAGCTGATCATACTCCCCAAAGGAGAAATCTACTAAATAAAAATTAGATTTTCAATATAAGGCATAACATAATGTAAAAGTAATTGAACTCTATTGGGTACAGCTAGCTAATGTAATATTATGCAAGCATAGTTGCACTATGTACTTAAAGCTAATCATACTCCCCAATAGGGAATATCTACTAAATAATAAATTGAGTTTTGAATGAATAAAATTTTTTACTCTATGCACCTCGGCTAGCTAGAATGGTATAGTATATGCATAATTGCACTCAGATATTAATTATATTCTCAGATGACCGATTAAAAATTATAATACACTATAATTTAAATATATGGATTATATAAAGAGGTTGAGTGCTGACAGGGCTGGCGCCATCGTTAGGCGAACTAGGCATTCACCTAGGGCGCCGGCCTGCTGGGGGCGTCCACCTAGATATTTTCTGGTGGGCCCCCCCCTGTCTGGGTCTGCAGCGCTGGGCGAACAGCTCTTGAGCCGCCCCCTCCCCAGCGCCAGGCCGATTCTCCAGGCGTTCGAAAATGGGGGCGCCCAAAAGATCCCTGTCACAGGGGGACCAGGAGGTGGCCATCTGGCCACCTCAGGGCGCCCCCGAAGCTCTGCTATGTAAGGCAGAGCAGGCACCTGCTTACCTTGATGGCGGGTTACCTGCTCTGCCAAAAAATATTGGAGAAATGAGCGGAGGAGAGGGGGACAGGAGGCAGGCTGCTCTATTGTGAGCGGCAAGGGAGGCTGGTCTTGCAGCTTCCCACTCCTCCCTCGCGCGCCCTCTGTGATGCCGGGAGCCGGAATATGATGTCATTCCGGCCCCGGCATACTAAACAGGGTGCTAGAGGAGTAAGGAGCTGCCCCACACTGGACCCCAGGGAGGTAGGGAGGCTGGATGTCTGAGTCTGTCTGTCAGTGAGTGTTTGAATGTCAGTGTGTGTGTGTTTGTGTGTGTGTCTGCATGTGTGTTTGTCAGTGAGTAAGTGTATGTAAGTCAGTGAGTGTCTGTGTGTGTGTGTGTGTCTGTCTGTCAGTCAGTGTATGTATGTCAGTGAGTGTCTTAGTGTCTGTCAATGAGTGAGTGCATATATGTCAGTGAGTGTCTGTGTGTTTGTGTCTGTCAGTGAGTGTATGTATGTCAGTGAGTGTCTGTCTGTGTATGTATGTTTGTGTGTGTCTGTCAGTAAGTGTATGTATGTCAGTGAGTGTCTGTGTGTTTGTGTCTGTCAGTGAGTATATGTATGTCAGTGAGTGTCTGTCTGTGTATGTCTGTGTGTGTGTGTGTGTGTGTGTCTGTCAGTAAGTGTATGTATGTCAGTGTCTGTCTGTGTGTCTGTCAGTGAGTGAGTGTATGTCTGTCTGTCAGTGAGTGTCTGTCTGTGTATGCCTGTCAGTGAGTGTCTGTGTGTGTGTCTGTCAGTGAGTGTGTGTGTGTCTGTCTGTCTGTCAGTGAGTGTGTGCGTCAGTGAGTGAGTGTATGTGTGTCAGTGAGTGAGTGTATGTGAGTCAGTGAGTGTGTCTGTGTGCCTGTCAGTGAGCGTGTGTGTCTGCCAGTGTGTGACTGTCAGTGAGTGAGTGACATGAGGGGGCGGCAAAATAGATCTATGCCAAGGGCAGCTGAAATCCTTGCACTGGCCCCAAGTGCTGAGTATAATTTTTAGATACATGACGATCCATTAATTTAATTGTGCTATAGAGTAGAAGTGGATTATCCACTAAATCAAAATCTAATCTTTGTTGTCAGTCATCAACTTGCAGTGTACAACTTATTCATATCACACACATATATCAATATATCATACAGAAAAGTATGTATACAAACGTGCAAATACAAATGTATACATTTTTTAAATAAAAAATAGAATATAAAATATTGTTTTGAATTTAGACGGAATCTAAAAAAAGAGAAAAGATTGTTATAACATGAAACTTCTTCTCTTATCTATAGGAAATAACTGCCGTTTCTGCTGCACGGATAGAATAATATATTATTTGGCTAAAATCAACTTGCAGTACTGTGATTTGTTATGTTCAGTATAAGAGGATCTATGTAACAGCCTTATACAAATGACATCATGGAAATTAATAAATGGATATGATTATGGGCGGACTTAAGGTTAAGAACTACACACCCTAGCCAATGGCAGAGCAGGAAGGGAGTGGTTATGCACTCAAAAGGAAAGGCTGAACAAGGGTGACGTCATCAGGAGAAGCCCGGGGAGGCGGACGAAAAGCATCACGTGTGACGTCATCAAGATGTGGTCCGAAGCGGTCACGTTATCAGAAAACTGCTGAAACCCGGAAGTACCTGCTATCATTTGTGTATATTTTTTACTTACCAAGTTTTGGGTTTATTGCTGGAAAACCCCCTAGTTTAAGTTAGAGTTTTTTTTGTTTTTTTTTATTCTTTATTTTTGTTGTGCAGGTGGTTACAGGTTTTTGACACACGCCACAACAGCGTATCTCAAGCTTTCACAATAGTCAGACAGTGGCATATTAATTCGTACAAATTTTTGTTTTACAAGCTGAACTGAGCAGATATGTCATCAGAGTGAGATTAAATAAAATATAACAAAATAATGATGCTGGTTGCTTGATACTGCTAGGTCATCTATGCTAGTACAGGTATGATGTGTTAACTCGTTTTGTAGAATAACAGTAGTTGATTGCACAGTGGAGCAGCTGTGCCCCATTTTTAGTATTATGCAGTGTGTAGTTTAACGAAGCTTTTTAGAAACAGGCGTAAGTGATATGCTTTGTGTCGTATGTAATTTAACAATGCCTTTTAGAAGCAAGCGCATATAATATGCACTATGTAGATTATAATGTAATCAGTCATATGCAAATTTAGGCAAAAAACAGTAGACAGGTCTGATCAATAACGTAAGGATACAAAGCTATAATAACAAAGTACTGTCCTGCGACTAACGTAGCTTAAAATAAATAATAAAGATTGCCCTGTTCAATGCTAACTCGCTGCTCATGTTAATTAACGTAGGTGCTTCTTAAGGCTTTAAACAAATGCCTTCTCGGTTTTAATCTAATAATAATAATGATAAGTAAGTCATTAATGCCTTTGCCTCAATGCAAGACAAACATTAAACATGCTTAAGTGTACATTTCTTAACGGTTTTGGGGATACTTATATAGTGCGCTGGCTATGGGTTGCTCAAGGTGGGTGAGTGAAAGTGAGCATATACTGTTAGATATAGTACTAGCTGATGTAGCATGTCGAAAGCGGTAAGGCGCGTTAGCATACAAGCATTGGGTAAGTATTGCGTAGTAAGAGACATATAGAGAGTTCCAACTTTGTGTCTAGGCACGGACCATGAGGGGCATAACGGGTCAGTCTCTGGAGGGTCAGCCGACACCTAGTCTGGGGGTAGCGGGTACATGCCTGTGGGTTCTGTTGGCGAGTCTCCCCAGTTGCTCCTCCATGTCCTGTGCGTGTTTATGTGCCTCCCAGTGCAGTCCAGATGAGGTACTCCCCTTGCCCTGGGAGGTCGTCCCTGTGGCTGCAGGTGCCCGGGTTGGGCCTGTGCTAGATTTGTGTTGAGGTGTTCGCCTTCCAATCCTCTGCCGTTGTTTAGTGCTATGTCCCGCCAGTGCAGCTTTCTGTTGCTGAGGACTTTTAGGTGGGTGGCTTGAGCTGGGCGGGCGAGTGTCGCTTTGTTGTAGTAGTTTCTGCTCCCGCCTGTCTCTGTCCTTCTCCCTCTTCATGAAGGCTGTTTGCGGGGCCATACGCTTTTCTAGTGTTGCCCAGAAGCGTTGGAAGCTCTTTTCGATCCGCGTGAGTATACACTCCACCGCTGAGCAGCAGTCTCCGCCATGTGGCGTGGGTGTAGGAGGTGGATTAGGCCCCTCCGCCATCTTGTAATGGACTCCGCTTAAAGTGGAGGAGCTGGCCGGGAGACCAGTGGCTGTGGAGGTGAGGTTTCGCTTATTGGGACCCCCACCCCCACCAGTCCTAAGGGGGGAGGGGGAGCCAAATACTTCGGGTGCTGCTTGCTTTGGTGAGCTGGGAGAGCGGCCACCTCTCCCCTGCTCTGCGTTGTGTAGGCCCCAGGTCTCTGGTCCGGTGACCCAGCAGGCGATCTGGGTATGCAAAGTGTCCTCCCGTTCCCCATCGTTTGTATTACAAGGTGAGGTAAGTTGGGGTTCAGGAATCAAGCAGTTTTTCTCTGTTTTTTGTTGAAAATCGGATCTAGGCTCAGGAGCTCACAGATAGTGTGTCTGTTCAGCTCCCTGGTCAGGCTCCGCCCCCCTAAGTTAGAGTTTTTAACCTTTTGATATTAATACATTTTTGTAAAGATACTATTCAATTTGGGGTCCTTGCCTCTCTATCCTCTTACAATTGTGCAAAACCCCATAATGTGTTCATCTACATCTTCTGAGTACAAAAACACCCCCAATCTATGCCTTTGCCACTATCCTGTCAAAAAACAGCATCATGAAAGACCAGACCATGTCAATTTTTACGGCTAGAATGTATTCGATGGCTTTATGGCTCATTTTTAGGCATTATAACAGTTTGACTGTTCAAATTACCCAACAAAGGCCTACAATTTGTAAAAGTCAGCACACCGGGTATCTCATATGGTGCACATTGTGTATTACTGTAAATTTCAGCAGAGGGATTCCCTTGCTGGCTGTAATCTTAACCCAAACCCTAATCTGAAACCTAATCCCAAAAGTTAATTATAAACCCATTTTATATATGAACATAAAAATAAACATAAGACTGAACTTAATATTTATTCTTATCTTAAACCCACAATCTAAATCAATAACTAAAACGTAACTCCAGTGGTTTCCTTCTGCTACCAGTACCAGTACTGGTATTAGCAAAGGGAAATATAAGCTAAAACAGAGTCATTTGTGGCTGCCATCCACGGGCTATTTTAAGAAATTACAGTTTCATATGTTTTCCATCAGATGCATTGTAAGGGAGACCCTCCAGGGTCTGTTCAGACCATGGCGTATCCCAATCTCTAGATCCAGTAAGAGGATCACTGTGCCTGAGCTTGATCGCTCGACTGGATTTAAAGGGCTATATGCAATGTTGACTATATGCACAGTCTGCAGTTCTTTAAAAAGTCTGAGGCCTCTAACAATTTCCCCAGCTGACAGAGGGGAGCCCCAGGTATCATTGAAACCTGAGTTCCCTGGTGTGAGCAAGGATTTAATCCTGTTCTCCCCACATTGCTGGCTAAGGGGGATTAAATCCCCAGAGAAAGAGCTGCATGCCAATCTCACTCTAAACTCTGCATGCAGGTCACTCTAGGGCCACAAAATGGGCTGCAAATACTTCATCAAAAAGTCTAGGGCCTCTAAAAATTGCCCCAGCTGACAGAGAGGAGAACCAGGTAAAAGTTGATGTCTGCGACTCCCTTGTTTAAGCATGGAATTAATTCTGCTAACGCCAAGTCTGCAAGATGTATCATTACACCCTAAACGCATTAAATCCCATTATAGTTAGGACGTATTGACACTTTCTAGCATCCATAAAGAGTATAAAAACAGAGTTATATATGGCTGCCATCTACGGGCTTTTTTAAGGAATGACAGGTTCATATGTTTTCCATCAGATGCATTGTAAGGGAGACCCTCCAGGGTCTGTTCAGACCATGGCGTATCCCAATCTCTAGATCCAGTAAGAGGATCACTGTGCCTGAGCTTGATCGCTCGACTGGATTTAAAGGGCTATATGCAATGTTGACTATATGCACAGTCTGCAGTTCTTTAACCCCTTAAGGACCGGCCTGTTTTTGCGATGTTTGTACGTTAAGGACCAGAGCAGTTTTAACACTTTTGTGGTGTTTGTGTTTAGCTGTAATTTTCCGCTCTCTCATTTACGGTTCCCATACAAGTTATATATTGTTTTTTTCACGACAAGAAGGGCTTTCTTTACATACCAGTATTTATATTATGTCATATATTGTATTTAAAAAAAAAATTAAATATGGTGAAAAATAAAAAAAAAACATGTTTTTGGACTTTTACTTGAAAAATCTTTTACTTATCTACAAAAGCTAATGAAAAAAACTGCTAAATAGATTCAAAATTTTGTCCCGAGTTTAAAAACACCCAGTGTTTACATGCTTTATTGCTTTTTTTTGCAAGTTATAGGCCTATAAATACAAGTAGGAAATTGCTGTTTCAATATATATATATTAAATGTATCAATAGTGACATTGTTACACCGTTATCTGTCATAAATCCCCGAAACACACCTAACATGTACATATTTTTTAAAGTAGACAACCCAGGGTATTCAAAATGGGGTATGTCCAGTCTTTTTTAGTAGCCACCTAGTCACAAACACTGGCCAAAGTTAGCATTTATATTTGTTTGTGTGTTAAAAATGCAAAAAACGCTAACTTTGGCCGGTGTTTGTGACTAAGTGGCTACTAAAAAAGGCTGAACATACCCCATTTGCAATACCTTGGGTTGTCTTCTTTTGCAAATGGTATGCCATCATGGGGCTAATTCTCATTCCTTGGCTACCATACGCTCTCAAAGGCAACCTAACCAATCTGACAAATTTCAATAAAAAAAAAAAAAGTAAAATCAACCCTTATATTTGACCCTGTAACTTTCACAAACACTATAAAACCTCTACATGTGGGGTACTGTTATACTCAGGAGACTTCGCTGAACACAAATATTAGTGTATCAGAACAGTAAAATATATCACAGCAATAATATCCTCAGTGAAAGAGCTGTTTGTGTGTGGAAAAAATGCAAAAAACTTCACTTTCACTGACAATATCATCGCTGTGATATGTTTTACTGTTTTGAAACACTAATATTTGTGTTCAGCGAAGTCTCCCGAGTAAAACAGTACCCCCATGTACAGGATTTAGGGTGTCATAGAAAGTTACAGGGTTAAACACAGTGCTAGCAAATTAAATTATCTGGACTTTTGGCCTGGGTTGGCAGGCAGGTCCCTCAAATTGCAATCATTAAAATTACTTAATTAGGTAAAAATATTACATAAATATGCACGTAGAATTTTAATATATATACATATTTATATATTTGACGTCTACGTGTATATTTATGAAATTATTTATGTAATTATGTATGTGGACATATGTATATTTCGTATTATTTTTATTTATTTATTTATACATAGATATATATATATCATTACATTCTAAGTGTATTTTGATATAAATATATATATATATCAATATCAAAATACTGTTAGAATAAAATTGAATATATATATATAATTTTTTTTTAATTATTAAAAATTATTTTTATTTTTTGTTATTTATTTTTATTAACATATTATTTGTATTTTATAATAATATATATATACCATATATATAGTTATTATATATATTGTATATATTCGTGTGTAATTTAAATATAAGCGTATTTTTATATTAATATACGTATATATAAATATAAAAATACACTTAGTGTGACATTATATATATGATATATATACATATATTATATATAGGTATATATAGATATAATACATGTATATATAGCATATATATATACACATATTATTTTTTTTTTTACACTGATTTTTTTTTTTACACTTTATTTTATGATTTTACAGATGCAGGGAGACTGCCTGTCAGCACAGACAGTCCCCCTGCAGGCAGATACACAGACCCCTATTGCGGTCATGTGATCGAGTGATCACATGGCCGTGGGGTCCTGATCTGCCGAGGGGGGACTGCCCGGGCAGACAGGCAGTCCCCCTGGCCCGGGAGGAGATCTGATCGCCGCCGTGGGACCGACGGCGATCAGGTAAGTTGCCCAAAACCGTTATGACGGTTCAGGACCGTCAGCGGTCCAAACGCACGTTTTACCGCTGACGGTCCTGAACCGTCAGCGGTCCTTAAGGGGTTAAAAAGTCTGAGGCCTCTAACAATTTCCCCAGCTGACAGAGGGGAGCCCCAGGTATCATTGAAACCTGAGTTCCCTGGTGTGAGCAAGGATTTAATCCTGTTCTCCCCACATTGCTGGCTAAGGGGGATTAAATCCCCAGAGAAAGAGCTGCATGCCAATCTCACTCTAAACTCTGCATGCAGGTCACTCTAGGGCCACAAAATGGGCTGCAAATACTTCATCAAAAAGTCTAGGGCCTCTAAAAATTGCCCCAGCTGACAGAGAGGAGAACCAGGTAAAAGTTGATGTCTGCGACTCCCTTGTTTAAGCATGGAATTAATTCTGCTAACGCCAAGTCTGCAAGATGTATCATTACACCCTAAACGCATTAAATCCCATTATAGTTAGGACGTATTGACACTTTCTAGCATCCATAAAGAGTATAAAAACAGAGTTATATATGGCTGCCATCTACGGGCTTTTTTAAGGAATGACAGGTTCATATCTTTTGCATCAAATATGGCAACTGACAAAGCACACAAATGATCAAAATGCCATTGGGACATCCTTAAGGGGTTGAAATAGGTGCTCTACTGCAGTCTGCATGGCCAAGATAAATGGAGGATCTGACTTAAGAGGGAGAGCTCTGTGCGCTGGTCATTCTGGACCTCTGCCCGGGTGACTTTTGGAATATGGAACACAGGCAGGTTTTTTTACCTCAAATGTTGTGGTAAAAACTGTGCCCTCTGTTCTTAAAAATAGAGCATATGATAATATATATATATATAAAATGGTTTATTTTGAATGAGTTGCGTTTTACAGATCTGCATTATATTAGGGAATCTGAAAACCACTCGCTAGTTAAATCCCTAATACAGGTTTATTTGGATAAGGTAGTATGCTCACATAAACTCCATCAGTATTGCTAACTACCTTTACAAGATGGCACAGAACAGGAAATTGTAAATGCATTCTGTCAATCTCTTACTGTACACTATAGCTCAGTGTGCTAAAGGATGGCAATATATGTTTATGTTTCTAGCCTTCAGATAATATTGAGGAGCATGGTGTTTGTTATGCCTATGGAGTTTTTTTATGACAGAGTTGTGAAAATTAACAATACCATTTTTACATGAACATGAACATGCTATCTACGGCACTAAGGGTACTTTATTTTTATAAACATAAAATATTATAAATTTCTGGGTGCCTAATACAGGAAATTCTATAAAAATCACTTTATCTCGGAAAAAGATAACGTTTTTAGAAGTCCTAAAAACAGGTAGGATATAACCAAAAAGGTCTTAGTTGCCAATAACAGGAAAAATGGATAACATATGTTATGTTTACTGAAAGACAAAGAACAGACGAAGAGGAAGCTGCTGAATTTTTACTCTAAGTATTGAAATTACCATTACTTCTCCATGGGTCATGTTCTAAAGTTGCTGTGATAACAACCTACACCAAAAGGGCCCAAAAGTTAGATCCCCAGATGTTATATTTTCTTTAGACTGACAAAGCGTGGGATCTACCTTTTGGGCACCCCTGACCTATACTATATTCAGTAAAGTGAAAAAAAAAACTATTCAAAGGACATTAACTGAATATGGAAAATAATAGAATGATCAGGAACAAAGTAATAACAATGTGTTATCCATCATGTTTCAGTAAAACTAGAGCCATCTGTTAGCACAAGAAAGCAGGGTGGAGTCCAACGTTAAACAAAACTACAGTGAGTAGGTTAGTCTGGTATGCCTAAAGCAACACTCAGGGATGAGGGAGTCTGACTTAAAATGGAGTGCTCAAAACTGGATGTAGGCAGAAATTTCACCAATAATCTGTCCCAAAATATAGAAAAACAATTGTTTTTCTAAAACTACAGTGAGGACCTTAAAAAGGAAATTCATGCATAGAGGGCAGAGTTAGTCCAGCATATGGTATGTGAGCTGCCCTTGACGCAAATCACTTGAGCAATACAGGCCATTCACTCTCCTTTATTCTCGTCAGTCCGCATTACCTATAGGGTTATTTCTACTTTGACACATCTCCTTTTCAAAATTTGTGATCTTTCAACCCATATCACTCATTCTAGTCTATCTCTATTCCTCCTCCCCAAATTAGATGTATCATTATGTCCCTTCCACTTGCTTTTTCCAGTAATAATTTGTGTATGCCCATTTCCTTGTTGTGAATGCCCTTTCTCTTCTAGGCTATCACATTTGACATTATGGGTTTGGTGAAGAGAGTGTATGGATTGTGCATAGCTGTAGAAAATTAGAAGAAAAAAAACAAGCTTATTCTCTCTAGTTCCCTTGAGATCACTTACATGGTTACTTCAAGCACCATGACTTAAGTGGTCCTATTGCATGTATATGCATCATTTCGCTATCAGTTAATGAACTTGAAAGATTCTCTTGTCCTGCTGAAATCTATCTTCCTAAAATTCTACATTATTGTGGATTCCAAACAAATCTTACTTGAATGGATGACAAAGTTGTACACTATCAGTGATTACTAAATACAAACAGGCAGCTTGGATAGCGGACTGCCCTTTTGGATTTGTGACTTGCAATAACCAGGTTTGTGTGTACAGTAAAAATTCAGTCTTACATTAGTTATGTTTCTGGAAATTGTTTTGTGACCTTGACGGACAGCCTACAAAGATAATTACCGGGGATAACATTTATAAAGAGGTGAAATTACCCCTTCCCATGCTCAATATTCCTTTTTAAATTTGACAATACTCTACTCTTCATTGCCACCTCATAGAAAATATACATTTCATATCTTTTTTTGTTTCTAAAGTATACATTTTATTTTGCCCATAGTGAAATTCCTCCACCTGTCAATGCATCTGATGTGTCCAAATTAATAAAGAGAAAAGTAGCATCTAGTTAATTCTATATGATTTTATTGCATTTTGTGTCAACATATTCTGAGATTGTGCACATTAAAGGTCTCTGCTTTATATATTTTATATATAACTAATATATAACATAAAACATGCTGTTTTTTACATGTGGAACTTACCGATAATAAAGACATGCTAGTTTATACTATACCACCACATTTACCAGTTCTTAGCCTTTTAGAATAAAAAAAAAACTATTATTATTTTGTCTTATAATCTAGCATAATATCCTTCTATTCCCTTTTGCTCTGATGTGGTCTTTATATATTTTTTTATTCTCAAACCAAACATACGCACTGTGTATAATGATCTGTATTCACAGAGTACTTTAAGCTTTAGTATGAATAGTTCAATTAAATTACTGCAAGCAGCAGTAGTAGATGCAAAAGATCTAAATGATATTAACTATCCTTTTTTGTATACAACACTTTGCAAGCATCATTATCACAAAAGAGACTATCAGGAAGAGATAATAGCACTCAAGTTTCCTCCGCTGAAGTCTATTTAAAAGAAAAGTGGTTGCTGCCATAAGCTGATTTTAGTGCCTCTGCTTATAAAAGTTGAATTAAAAAAAACACAGAATGTATCATGACACACATTTTGTACCTATAAATATACAATGTATATTATTTACCAGTCAACCATAGAAAACATTTTTCCATAGAAAATATATGTGCCAAAACAGGCTAACGTTTTGTATATGATTTGTCTTTTATAATGTTCCTTACCTCTATGTGATTCATTGAGCATACTGCTATGAAATAAATAATAATAAAATCAATTAGTAAATTTTCATATGTATTTTATAAATACATGAAATCAAATGTAGCTCTAAATTAACTTTGTAGAGTTAAATGACATATTGTCATAATAATATGAAAATGTAAAAAAAAACAGATATAATTTTAAACTGTCCCTACTATCAAGGTAAATATATAGTCACTTTGCATTCTGTTTACTAAACCGAGAATTTAATTTGAGATTTTAAAATAATAAAAGTGAAAAGTTGCTGAGTTGAAAAATTGTTCCAGTAATAACATTGAAATAAAATCTGTGATCCTCTTGATAATTCTCCACAATTCCTGAAAATCAAATTGCGGTGAATTGCAAGTTGTAAAACGTAAGCTAAAATTGACAAACTGTGACTATAGCTTTAGTGAACATTATTTCACTTATTTTGTCCTACAACTTTTTAACTTGAGTTGCAACTCTCTACAATTCTGGATTTTTGTAGGTAAAGCTGTTTATTTATTAAAGAGTGCTTTGTTGGAATTTATGGAAAATAAAAAAGTGAAATTTAATTAGTTAGTTTCCCAACTGGAATACAAGATTGTCAGCTATCTCTTCCTGAAATTTAAAACTCACCTTTCCCAGCATTTAGCTAGTAAATAACCTTGTCAGTGAACAACTCTACATTTGTTAGATTTTCCAAACTCCCACTGATTTTTTATTTTATTTAAATTTTTTTGAGGTGAGTGGAAATAATGGCATTTCATATATTTTATATTGAATATAGTAGATACTTATTTTTAGATAATATTAGAAAATAATAATATATTGCATCTTGAACTTTGAATACTTAATGAGAAATAATGAAAATTACTATATTTGTAGACAATGAACATGTTGAGGTAAGATTATCGAATGTGGTGTGGTAATTAAGAAAATACATGCATTGAAAAAAATATAGATTATGCAGAATTAAAATATAGATCAATAATCAATAATGTGAATTACAAAAAATGAACTATATGTGTTTCAATAAACAGTGTTGTGATAAAATGTATTGATATCAATTAATAACAAGAGAACATCAGCATATTGCATGATTTAAAAACATTGAGACTATACACAATTGTATGATGGACATTAACATAAATAGATATAGATAGTAAAAATGTAAAGTACAACATAAAATGAAAATCAACTAGTACTAGAGATAAATTGATGGTGATTATATTTTGGGGGGTCATATTCACTTTAAAACAGGGTCTAATAAATTAAAAGTCAGGGTGCACAAAATAGATTAAGGAGTATATTGTTGTATTGAGCCAATGGTAACAAAGTGCACAATTTTGTTAGGAATGATAGCATAGTCATAAATGTATAGAATAAACTAAATTATATCCATTCATTTCGAATTTCCCTAAAACATACATAACAATATCATACACGATGATACGAGAAAAACTATCATAGCCTAGTATTAGCAAAAACAACTATGTATTCAGATTAAAATTATGTTTTACAATAAAGAAAGAAATAAAACACCTTCTAAATTTTATTTGTAGAATTTAATGTGTCCAAAAGATAGTGTGATTCTGAAGTTGAAAATACTCAAGCTAAAAAAAAGATAAATCTAAAAATGGTATTAAAAACTTTCCTTGAGAAGATCTGACTTTCTGAGTCTGTTCTGAACTTTGAAAAGAACAAAATTAAAACTCCACCTATCATGTCAACAAAGATTTTTTTTTTTTAATTCTTTATTTTTGTTGTGCACAAAAGTAACAAAAAGCCTCGGTGCGCCACAACAGCGACATCAGGATAAATTGATAGACATTTGCAGTACAAGTCGTGGCATTCGTTTGTCAAGGCACATTTTTAGATTAATGAAATCAATATTTCGACTGCTTAGGTTCTCGTTTAGTTTAAATGAATTAACAAGATTTAACAAGATGCACACGTCAGGTAGGAATATTCAGAGGAGTGACAAAGAAGGAAAGTGCAGGGAAGTAATAGGCATAAACAAAGACTCGTTCAACAGATTAGGTCGTCATAGACATTTGGTATGGGTAGTCAAGATATGCTGCACTATTTCTTTTGTGTGTTATATCAAGATAGGAACACATTCAAAACAGGGCATGGTATAGTAATGAGTTACAGTACATTCAGGTTAAGCACGCATAGCTATATGAGTCAGCATAGACAGGTTATTGATATGGTCGCAGATTATACAGTTTCATGACATTTGCTAAGGTACCACATAGTATAATTGTTAACGTATAGGTAACCAAGTGTGTCAAGTTTAAGCTATGCTAAAGCAGGTACCAGGTCTTCACTAACTATACCCTAAGAACAAGATATGGCGGTATGCCGTGTCACATTCTGCCTTTTTATGGTAGTTGAACCGACATATAATAAACAGCTTGATCAAAGCAGTTAAGGCATGTGTTATAAAAATCAGAAACATACAAGGCGTGTTACTGCCTTTTCAACCACTAGAAAAAAAAAAAAAACAAGAACAAATGAAAAACAGATGAGTTCCTTTATAGACATTAAGTCCCAGTGCCGTGTGGGTCATAGTGTATGGTAGGTATGGGACACGTGTAGTCAGTCTGCCTTAGGCCCTCAGCCCACGCCAGTTCTCGAGGCCCGCCATCCGGTAGCAAGAGATCGCTCGGCAGTGTGTCGTGACCAGTTGTTCTGTAAGAGCAATAAGTCCAGTTGTGGGGGTCTCAGTGGTAGGACCTCTCGTCCATCGGGACATGCTTTCTTCCCCCTGGGCCGAGAGAGGGACCTCCGTCCGCTTCTCCCGCATGTGGTAGCGCCTTGCTTGGTAGGAGTGTTTGGAGCCGCTGAGGGAGAAGCCGTTCGTGCTTGTTGGTAAGTCCCATTCTGATTCAGTCGGATGCGAGTATTGGCGCCTATTAACTGTGGCGTTATCACCCTCCATGTAGGTCTCCACTTTCTGTTCCGCCTAGGGGCTGCTTTGGGGGTGCGAGGGAGAGTCCGGCCTATCTGGCGCCGGGTTGCCGGGCGGATCCATGCCGCCACTTCTTTGATCGCCACCTTGAAGACCTGTCTTCGGTCATAAAGTTGAGTCCACAGGTTGGCATATAGCTTGTCATAGAGCTCCTCCATGTTCTCGGGCACTAGGTGGAGCGTGCTGTTCATCACAGGCCGTGTCTTTCCCTCTTGTCTGAGTTGCAGGGCTGAGGTGTGCTCATCCGCCATTTTGGAGGCCCCTGCCCCCGTGCTGCTGGTGAGGGCCGCAGGCTTGTTCGGAGAGTGCCGGGTGCTGGGTTCTCCAACTGGCGGGGACCGGGATGTCCCCCACCGGTCCAGAGGGGGGGGAAAGGTATCGTTCCCAGCTTACTTGTGTATGTGTGCGTCTGGCGGGAAAGCGTCCGCCTTTCTCCGCCTCCTCCTTCGGTAGGCCTCATTCCGCTGATGCGGTACCCGGTTGTCCTTGACATCGTATTCAGCGTCTCAGGGTTCGGATCAGCTGCCCCGGTCCAGTGAGCCCACTTACAGGAGGGTGAGCACACTTTATCCCGAGTTTTTTGTGCTTTTCGTGCTGGTGTTCCAGGAGCTGCTGCAGAGCATGTCTGCTCTGCTCGCTGGTCAAGCTCCGCCCCCCGTCAACAGAGATTTTGACATGGTTCCTTTTCTTTAGTTTGCATTTTTGTTTTCAATCCAGACACATTTTTGTTTTCAATCCAGACACAGGCTTGGCCTGTAATTGTGGGAGGCACTTGGTTCCCTATATAAACCGAGTGAGCCCCTGCTTACCTGTCTTCGACGTTCTCGGAAGTGCTTCAGTGTACTTCCGGTTCACGGGTCCGTGACGTCAGTTTGCTGCTGAATTCGTGAGTTATACTACTCGGACGGCAAAAAACGTAAGTTTAGCCCTGACTCTCGCGGGCTCGTGTCTAACTCCGCTCCGTGCAAACTCTCGGTTCGTGTAACACGTTCGGTTACACCTTCACCTCGCAATGTCGATTTGCATGTTCAGCCGGGCAGGGATGTCTTACGTTTAGCTACATGTGTAGCCGGTTCGTTCAAACTGTTACATTTTCATGTATAATTGTCACATTATTGCAGTCAAATAAATAGATAATTTTAATTAGCTATGTCTAACAAGTGTTAAGTTAGTTCCTCTTTTTGTCCGGTCTAATATAAACGTACTTCCTTTCTCTAAAAGTTTGGGTTCTTAAAGTTACTTAAATGATCCCCTTAAAGATATATATAAAAAAAATAATAATAAAAGAAAATAAATAGATAATTAGATGGCTGTTAATATCCTCTTTTTCTGTTAAAGACCTTACTAGTACTGACACTACTTGCAAGTGGCCCTTCACGGTTATACAAATTCGCAGCGTTATTAAAGAGGTAGGCCTCCAATTCACCCAATTCGTTTGTATGTTTATTTCAGGTAAGCAAGTACTTGACATAAATGGGTCACGTTTCTTTCCCTTTAGTTCCATTGGTTCCCTTCAGGACAAGCGTTATCCTCCTGTCTTTAGTCAAATATATTAGGTTCAAGTAAGGATCATTCCTTCCTCTACAGTATACCTAGTACGACACTGTCAGCAGGTACATTTACTTATGTGCCCCTGGGGGGGGATTAGGACTAATTGTAAAACTCCCGCCAATTTAGGTATGTTCCCATAGGCCTCTTTGCCTATAAGTTTAGTGGTCCCGCAAGGCATAAAATCAGCCCTTCCGTTCAGAGGTTCAGGCCAATCGTCCCAACGCTTAGTTAAAGCCTTGCTTCAATTCATAGTTAGGGCCTCACCCGCCACGGCCAAACGTTTTGTACATTCTTTTACGTGTCACCGAGAGGCCAACACCCCGCCACCCACCTCAGTGGCACAAAGGCCCCACGAGCCAAACCATAGGTAGTGCCTCTCATAGCCACTTGGCAAGTAGTTAGGGCCTCATCTGCCACCAACATAAGCTAGTTAATACAATTTCGCCTGAAGGCACTAATCTAGTAAGCGGGGTCCCTGCGGTAATATACAGTACTGTACTAATCCAACCTGTCTGCCTCATGCCCTTAGCATGTCCAACGCTTCTGTACATGAAGACAATCTGTCGGTTACCAGCACCCCTCTCAGATCAGGCATGCAGAGAAGGCAACCAATCCCTCCGAGTCCAGCTTCCAGCTATCGGTCCTGGACTATCCCTAAAATCACCGCAGAACTCAAAAAGAGGAATATCCCTTATCCGGCTAGAGCCAGAAAAAATTAACTTTTTCGTTTGTTGAACTCTACTGAGGATAACGAAAGGCCTGGCCCTAGTTCAGAGGTTAACGTACAAAATAGCCTGGCTGAATTGCACACCATGATGGCCTCCCTGGTATCCTCAGTAGCTACTATAAATAATAGGTTGGATAATCTGGAGGCTAATAATGTTCCAACAATCCCAGAAGTTCCCGGGCCTGTTGCTCAGCCCGCGCCTAACCCTAGAGGTAACGATAACCCTCTACCAGCTAAAAAAGCTACTAATGTAATCAATCCTATTCACCTCATACCGCAGACTCTGAGACGTGACATTATAGAGGGCAAGGACGTTAACTTGGCCTCACTACTGATAGCGGCTCAAGACGTTGTAGAGAACAGGGCATACACGTTTGAGGATCTGTCAGTAGTGATGAAGGCTAGAGATCCTAGACTAAATAGGAAACTTAACATTCCCGAATTTGTCTTGGCATTTGGTCTTTACAGAGACGTGATCTGTACAGCTTTTCCCCTCCGCAGAGAGGAGCTAGACTTATACCTACACAAAGTGATAGAGCTAGCTTATAAGTATGGGGGCTTTGCCTTTTACGATTATCACAAGTCATTCTCATCCAGATCAGCCGCATCACTATCTCAATATAATACAGTCACAGACTGGGGACAGTTAGACACAGAATTATTTCTGATGCATTTTGCAGGTCTCAAAACTCCTTCCTGCGCTATATGCTCATCAGCAGCTCATTCGGTTAATTTCTGTCCCGAAAATGTAGCAATCCCTTCTACCAGTAGCGCCAACTCCGATTATCAGTCCACCTCTACCCAGAGGGAGGTAAGAGACAAATTAGGCAGGCCGATTGTTTTTCTGGGTAAAGCTCAAGTCTGCAATAATTTCAATGCTGGGGGTTGTAGTTATAGTGCCTGTAGGCTGCTACACGTGTGCTCGCTTTGTTTCAGGGCACATGCCAAAACGATGTGCCCTAACAGATTGTACCCTAAAAAGGCTTCCACTCCAATAAACGTACCTAATTTGCAACGTTACCTGTCTAATCATCCTTCTTTACATCTGGTGTAATTTCTCACGACAGGGTTCACTCACGGGTTTCACACAGGGTTTGTGTCACTCCCCACAGGTGTCTTGGAATGCCCCAACCTACAGTCAGCTCTCACAGACCCAGACACCTTACAAGAACTCTTACAGAAAGAAGTCACCAATGGGTTCATGATAGGCCCTTTTACTACACCACCTTTCTCCTCCTGGAGAACAAACCCACTAGGTATCGCCACAGGGAAGTTTAACAATAAAAAGAGACTAATTATCGACTTTTCTGCACCTCACTCATCTTCTACACCTAGCCTAAATGCACTAATCCCATCAGAAGACTTTTCACTGCAGTACGCCAGAATAGACGATGCCATACAAGCTATCATTAACTCCGGGAAGGCGGCCTGGTTAAGTAAATCAGATATTACTAACGCCTTCAAATTACTTCCCATTCATCAGTCACTCTGGCATCTGCATGGAGTTAAGTGGCAAGACAGCTACTATTTTGCTACCAGACTTACCTTCGGCTCCAAAAGTAGCCCCAAGTTATATGACCTATTCGCCGAAACTTTAACCTGGCTACTCCTGAACTTCTGCAGATGTCCAGTTGTCATACACTACTTAGACGACTTCCTCACCATCGAACCACACCAGTGCACTCCACACAGCCTTAATCACATGCTCACTCTGTTCAAAGATTTAGGAGTCCCTGTAGCCCAGGACAAAACTGAAGGTCCCAACACGGAGATTACTTTCCTGGGCATTACGCTCAATTCTGTCTCCATGCAAGCCAGCCTGCCCCAAGAGAAAGTAGACAGAATTCTTTCTTACATAAACATCTGCACGTCACAAGGCACTTGCACCAGGAAACAGCTACAGTCACTACTCGGTTCACTAAATTTCGCTATGAGAATAATTCCACAGGGCAGGTCTTTCATTTCCAGAATCCTCTCTCTATTGCACGGTCTCCCTGACGACGACTCCACGACACCCATAGACGAATCAGCTACAGCTGATCTAAAAATGTGGCAGCTGTTCCTATCCTCTTGGAATGGCAGGTCGCTATTTGTTCCCCCCATTTCTGACGATTCCCCAGTACTCTGGACTGACGCTTCAGGTACCATAGGTTATGCGGCCATTTTTGGCAATGAATGGCTATACGACTCTTGGCCGATTGAGACCTCCTCGCTCGAAAATTTCAGTACCACCTCTGCACTTTTCGAGATTTACCCTATCGTAGCAGCAGCACACACGTGGGGTAAAGAGTGGAGGGGGCAGTCAGTCAGATGCTTTTGTGATAACTTAGCTACGTGTAATATCATTAACAAAGGCCGCTCTCAGTCCCTCACGGTTATGAACTTGATCAGAAGACTGACTTGGCTAGCAGCTAATCTCCAATTCTGCATAACCTGTGTTCACGTCCCAGGTATACAAAATACCGCTGCTGATGCTCTGTCACGCTTTAATTTTCAGGAATTCTTCAGACTGCATCCAACAGCAACCCAGCAACCCAGGGGTACCTCCAAAATTCACAGACCTAATAATGCGTTAAGCTCTCTCTTACACCATAGTGGGACACTCGCTCAGGCAGGTTTATCCCTGAATACAAGGAAAGCTTATTCCAGAGCATATGAACTGTTTAAAAGATTTGTTCGTGATTACTGTATAGTAAATGTTTTTTTCCATTGAAACCATGGTTGCATTTACAACTTTTTGCCACTTTTCTCTTAATCTAGCTTACAACACAATCAAACTCTACTTAACGGGAATTCAACACTACATGTTAACCTGCTTTCCCAACAAATCTCCATTCCTAGCTTCCTACCCAGTTAAAAGTGTCCTCAAAGGCGTTCAGAAATTATCAGTACACATACCCACTAAGCGACTTCCCATAGATAGTAAGCTCTTCAAGAATATCTCCGATGTACTCGACATGTCCCCTTTCAAACAAATCACAAGCCTAATTATCAAATCCGCGGCTTACTTAGCCTTTTATGGTTTCTTGAGACCTAGAGAATTTACTGTAGAGAAAGCTTCCGACTCCAAGTCATGCCTCCAAAAGAAACACCTAGTTAAAAAACAGGACCACTACATACTATCTATTACTCATACCAAAACGAGCCAAACAGGTCCACCAGTGGAAATTTAATTTTATCCCACATCGACCAAATGGTGTCCTATCCGAGTATTGGATAAACTAGTGGGATCCCAAATTACTTCCAACCCTGATTGCCCACTTCTAGCTATTCAAGGGAAGCCCCTAACCACTAAAAACTTTATGCTTTACATACGCATGTTATTACTCCGGTTGGGACAGAACCCACATTCAGCCACAGCTGCCTCAGGTAATCATGTACCAACACACATCATTAAAAATATGGGGAGGTGGAAATCATCTGCATACAACAGATACATCCCCAATCCAGAAAAAGAGATAAGAATGGCTTTCTGTGAAATGTCTAAATAATGTATTGCTTAATAAACGCATATGACTTAATCGCTTCTTATTTTTGCCCTCTTTTACAGGCCTAACCTCACGTCAGTTTCGGCACACCTCAACTGACTTGCTCTTAAAAAACTGCTTATTTTAAGTTTGCTTTCCTTACGTCCTCGGAATGTGCCGTACACAAATAGAAGGCTTGGCCTGTAATTGTGGAAGGCACTTGGTTCCCTATATAAACCGAGTGAGCCCCTGCTTACCTGTCTTCGACGTTCTCGGAAGTGCCCCTCCCACCGCACCCTCAATTTATTATCATTTTACCTAGGTGGGCCCTCTTTTACAGGCCTAACCTCACGTCAGTTTCGGCACACCTCAACTGACTTGCTCTTAAAAAACTGCTTATTTTAAGTTTGCTTTCCTTACGTCCTCGGAATGTGCCGTACACAAATATACATATATACATGTATATATATATATATATGTATATATATATATATATATATATATATATATATATATATATGTTTTCAACAATTTCTTCTTATTTTACTCATATTTATTTTAGTTAATGTCTAATATTTGTTTAATTCCTTGTATTTTTTTTTCATTTGAGTTGTACTAGTTTAAAATTTGTTTAGCTTGAGCTTCCTCAGTAAATGAGCAGCTAAAAGTGTTACATGGTTAAAAATTAGAAGGAATAAAACAAAAATACAAAACATTCAACATTTTTGAAATGTATAAAAAGATGTATGAGATGTTCACAATTAGAAATTAATAATCACAAAAACCCAGCCATTTATACTAATATACATACAAATACAAGTAACCTAACATAAATATTAATAAAAAGTACCTATCTATGAACAATAAAAAGTAATGTAAAAGTAAAAGAATGGAAATGAATAGTAAATGTTAATAGCAGTCAAATAAAACTGTATTATAAAATAAATTACTGGGTGTAAAAATAAATATCTTTAAGTAATAAAGAAACAGATGCAAAAAAATGTTGTCCAGGCCTATGGCTTTAGCTATTTATTAATGTTTTCTCCTATCTTGCAAGATAGAGGCCTATATCTGATGCCACGGAAGAAAGACTACCCTATATTCTCAAGTATTGTAATTATCCTAGGAGCAGTCTTCATTTAACTCAACAGTTAGTTTGCTGAATTTTGGTGTACCTTGAAATTTCAAAAAACTTTGTTTTTAACTAATTTGTATTTTTTGAATTATCACCTGATTCAACTACTGATTTAATATGGAAACAAATAAAAAGTATTGTTCGTGCCAGAGTTTGTAACTGATTATTCTATAGAAAAAAAAACATCTTGAACAAACTCAAAATAATGTGTCAGTCCATAAGTCTTTATTGGATATTAATAAAATGGTGCGTATATACAGGGAGTGCAGAATTATTAGGCAAATTAGTATTTTGACCACATCATCCTCTTTATGCATGTTGTCTTATTTCAAGCTGTATAGGCTCGAAAGCCTACTACCAATTAAGCATATTAGGTGATGTGCATCTCTGTAATGAGAAGGGGTGTGGTCTAATGACATCAACACCCTATATCAGGTGTGCATAATTATTAGGCAACTTCCTTTCCTTTGGCAAAATGGGTCAAAAGAAGGACTTGACAGGCTCAGAAAAGTCAAAAATAGTGAGATATCTTGCAGAGGGATGCAGCACTCTTAAAATTGCAAAGCTTCTGAAGTGTGATCATCGAACAATCAAGCGTTTCATTCAAAATAGTCAACAGGGTCGCAAGAAGCGTGTGGAAAAACCAAGGCGCAAAATAACTGCCCATGAACTGAGAAAAGTCAAGTGTGCAGCTGCCAAGATGCCACTTGCCACCAGTTTGGCCATATTTCAGAGCTGCAACATCACTGGAGTGCCCAAAAGCACAAGGTGTGCAATACTCAGAGACATGGCCAAGGTAAGAAAGTCTGAAAGACGACCACCACTGAACAAGACACACAAGCTGAAACGTCAAGACTGGGGCAAGAAATATCTCAAGACTGATTTTTCTAAGGTTTTATGGACTGATGAAATGAGAGTGAGTCTTGATGGGCCAGATGGATGGGCCCGTGGCTGGATTGGTAAAGGGCAGAGAGCACCAGTCCGACTCAGACGCCAGCAAGGTGGAGGTGGAGTACTGGCTTGGGCTGGTATCATCAAAGATGAGCTTGTGGGGCCTTTTCGGGTTGAGGATGGAGTCAAGCTCAACTCCCAGTCCTACTGCCAGTTTCTGGAAGACACCTTCTTCAAGCAGTGGTACAGGAAGAAGTCTGCATCCTTCAAGAAAAACATGATTTTCATGCAGGACAATGCTCCATCACACGCGTCCAAGTACTCCACAGCGTGGCTGGCAAGAAAGGGTATAAAAGAAGAAAATCTAATGACATGGCCTCCTTGTTCACCTGATCTGAACCCCATTGAGAACCTGTGGTCCATCATCAAATGTGAGATTTACAAGGAGGGAAAACAGTACACCTCTCTGAACAGTGTCTGGGAGGCTGTGGTTGCTTCTGCACGCAATGTTGATGGTGAACAGATCAAAACACAGACAGAATCCATGGATGGCAGGCTTTTGAGTGTCCTTGCAAAGAAAGATGGCTATATTGGTCACTGATTTGTGTTTGTTTTGTTTTTGAATGTCAGAAATGTATATTTGTGAATGTTGAGATGTTATATTGGTTTCACTGGTAAAAAATAAATAATTGAAATGGGTATATATTTGTTTTTTGTTAAGTTGCCTAATAATTATGCACAGTAATAGTCACCTGCACACACAGATATCCCCCTAAAATAGCTAAAACTAAAAACAAACTAAAAACTACTTCCAAAAATATTCAGCTTTGATATTAATGAGTTTTTTGGGTTCATTGAGAACATGGTTGTTGTTCAATAATAAAATTAATCCTCAAAAATACAACTTGCCTAATAATTCTGCACTCCCTGTAAAGGTTAAAATTAGAGATGTCCCGAATAGTTCGCAGGCGAATAATTCCCGGCGAACATAGCTTGTTCGCGTTCGCTGCGGCGGGCGAACATATGCGATGTTCGGTCTGCCCCTATTCGTCATCATTGATTAAACTTTGACCCTGTACCTCACAGTCAGCAGACACATTCCAGCCAATCAGCAGCAGACCCTCCCTCCCATACCCTCCCACCTCCTGGACAGCATCCATGTTAGATTCATTCGGAAGCTGCATTCTTAGTGAGAGGAGGGACAGTGTAGCTGCTGCTGATTTAATAGGGAAATCGATAGCTAGGCTAGTGTATTCAGTTTCAACTACAGTCCTGAAGGACTCATCTGATCTCTGCTGTAAGGACAGCACCCCAAAAAGCCATTTTTATGGCTAGAACATTAGTCTGCTTTTTTTCTGTGTAATCTAATTGCAGTTGCCTGCCTGCCAGCATGTGTGTCATGCTCACAGCGTATACTGTGCCCACTTGCCCAGTGCCACCACTCATATCTGGTGTCACAATAGCTTGCATTTAAAAAACAAACAAACTTTTTTGACTGTAATATAATAGCAGTCAGTTTCCTTCACACGTGTGCGTTTCAGGGCCTGCCAGGGCACAGTGTCACACCAGTGCAACTCATATCTGGTGTAACAGCAGTGTACATTTATAAAAAACAACACTTTTTTGACTGTGAAATAATAGCAGTCAGTTTCCTTTACACATGTGCGTTTAAGGGCCTGCCAGGGCACAGTGTCACACCAGTGCAACTCATATCTGGTTTAACAGTAGTGTACATTTAAAAAATAAAAAATAAAATTTTGACTGTAATAGATTGAATAGCTGTTAGTTGTCTGCAAGCGTGTGTGTCAGGCCTACAGCGTCTACTCTGCCAACTTCTGCCAGTGCACAGTGCCACTCATATCTGTTGTCACAGTAGCTTGCACGCATAGTACCACTAATTAAAAAAAAAAAGACAGGCAGAGGCAGGCCACCCCGCAGGGGCCGTTGTGGTCGTGGTGCTGTGATTGCCTTTGGTCCTAGAATAATGCCCAGTGTTCAGAGGCCACGTACCCTGAACTTGAAAGTTCTGAGGACATAGTTGACTGGCTAACACAGGACACCCAATCTTCTACAGCTTCCGCTCAGAACCTTGACGCACCATCCTCCTCCAGCTTAGCTTCAGGCACCTCTCAAGTTACCACTCGCCCGCCTGCCGCCACCACCAACACTAGCACCACAGCCGCTTCACTTGATCTGTCAGAGGAGTTATTTACACATCAGTTGGAAGAAATGAGTGATGCACAACCATTATTGGAAGAGGATGTAGATAACAGGGATATGTCTCAGTCAGGCAGCATTATACACTTGGACGTATGGTGTGATGATGATGATGTTGTACCCGCTGCTGCTTCCTTTGCTGAGTTGTCAGATACAAGTGAAGCGGTTGATGATGACGATGCGTCCATGGATGTCACGTGGGTGCCCGCTAGAAGAGAAGAAGAACAGGGGGAAAGTTCAGATGGGGAGACAGAGAGGAGAAGGAGACGAGTTGGAAGCAGGGGGAGGTCGTCGCAAGGAGCTAGTGGCACAGTCAGACAGCATGCATCGGCATCCGGGGTCAGCCAGACAGCACGCCAATCAACGCATGCTGTTGCCACCAACAGAATGCCGTCATTGCAGAGCTCAGCAGTGTGTCATTTTTTTTTGTGTCTGCCTCTGACAACAGCGATGCCATTTGCAACCTGTGCCAAAAAAAAACTGAGTCGTGGGAAGTCCAACATCCACCAAGGTACAACTGCTTTGCGAAGGCACATGATTGCACATCACAAACGCCTATGGGATCAACACATGAGTACAAGCAGCACACAAACTCAAAGCCGCCATCCTCCTCCTGGTCCAGCATCTTCAGCCACGTCAACCACTGCTGTCCTTCTTGCCCCCTCTCAACCATTCGCCACTCCGTCTCTCGCCTTGAGCAGTTCCTGCTCATCTGCCTACAGTCAGGTGTCTGTCAAGGACATGTTTGAGCGTAAGAAGCCAATGTCACAAAGTCACCCCCTTGCCCGGCATCTGACAGCTGGCTTGTCTGAACTCTTAGCCCGCCAGCTTTTACCATACAAGCTGGTGGAGTCTGAGACGTTCCAAAATTTTTTAGCTATTGGGACACCACAGTGGAAGGTACCCGGCCGAAATTTCTTTGCACAAAAGGCAATCCCCAACCTGTACTCGATTGTGCAAAAGGAACTAATGGCATGTCTGGCACACAGTGTTGGGGCAAGGGTCCATCTGACCACTGATACCTGGTCTGCAAAGCATGGTCAGGGCAGGTATAGCACCTACACTGCGCATTGGATAAACCTGCTGACAGCTGCCAAGCATGGAATGCGTGGCTCTGCAGAGGAGTTGGTGACACCGCCACGACTTGCTGGCAGGCCTGCTGCCACCTCCTCTACTCCTCCTACTCCATCCTCTTCCATAACCTCCGCGGCTGAGTCCTCTTCTGCTACTGCGTCTTGCTCCACATCAACGGCACCCCCCCAGCTCCCCAGGTATTATTCCACATCCCGGATACGGCAGTGTCACGCCGTCTTGGAGTTGACTTGCCTGAAAGCAGAGAGTCACACCGGAACAATAGAGGAACAAGAGAGGAACAATAGGTTGAAGAGGACCCTGCTCAATCGAGCTTACATTCTATAGGAGGTGGGGTGTAAAACACATTAGGACAGGAATTTGCAATCAAATAAGGTGGGCTGCCCTTTAGGAGAGAGCAAGAGACAGGTATGTGAGGTAAGGGTTAGTCTTGGAGGCCATACGCTTTCCTAAAGAGATGGGTTTTAAGGCACTTCTTAAAAGATTCAAGACTAGGGGAGAGTCTGATGGCGGTAGGCAGGCTATTCCATAGGAAGGGAGCCGCCTGCGAGAAGTCCTGCAAGTGCGAGTTGGCCGTACGGGTGCGGACAACGGACAGGAGGTGGTCACGGGTAGAGCGGAGAGACCGAGAAGGGACATACCTATGGATCTGTGAGGAGATATATGAGGGGCTAGAGTTGTTCAGTGCTTTATAGGTGTGAGTTAGTACCTTGACCTCATGTACAGGTTTTATGGTGTTTTCAAAAGTAACAGCGTCAAATATAAGGCTTGTGTTTCATTTTTTTCACATTAAAATTAGCCAGATTGGTTACGTTGCCTTTGAGACCCTATGGTAGCCCAAGAATGAAAATTACCCCTATGATGGCATACCATTTGCAATAGTAGACAACCCAAGGTATTGCAAACAGGGTATGTCCAGTCTTTTTTAGTAGCCACTTAGTCACAAACACTGGCCAAAATTGGCGTTTTTTGCATTTTTCACACACAAACAAATACTAACGCTAACTTTGGCCAGTGTTTGTGACCAAATGGCTACTAAAAAAGACTGGACATACCCAATTTGCAATACCTTGTCTACTATTGCAAATGGTATGCCATTATGGGTGTAAATATTATTCCTGGGCTACTATACAGTCCCAAAGGCAACGTAACCAATCTGGCGAATTTTAATTTCAAATGTAATGTGCTATATTTGACCCTGTTACTTCCCAAAACACCATAAAACCTGTACATAGGGGGTACTGCTTTACACGTGAGACTTTGCTGAATACAAATATATGTATTTTATTGCAGTAAAAGCAAACAGTATTATGACATTGACAGTTAAAATGTCATGTAGAACTAAAAAAATAACAACATTTCTTATTTGCTCCCATTTTGTTTCATATTAAATTATGTTTCATAGCTAAATATTTGATATTAAATGAAAGCACGGTTTCCTCTGAATAAAATGATATATAATAAGGGGAGGTGCATTTAATATGAAAGAGGTGAATTACGGTTGGACAGACATATAGCGCAAATGCCAGGTTTTGTTTAAGTTTTATTTTGTTCATAACGTGTACATTTGGCTCAGTCCTTAAGGGGTTAATATATGACTTTAATGTTTGTTTTTTTTACTGCTCCTTCTTTTTTACCCCTCTATTGGTCACTTATCACTTGATCTGTAAATACAATTAACATGTAGTGTCTGTCCCCTAACCAACAGTCATCTTTTCCCAACAATTTAGATTGTGGGGATTTCAACCACCAAATCACTCAGATTTCACGTGAATTGCAATTCTTTTGAAAACAAATGTACAAGTCTAATAATATCCTTAAAATACATTTAGGCTTAAGCAGGTTTGCGTACTTATAATATTAATTCAAATAACCTAGATACAAAACTGCAAAATTTCAAATCTAAATTTGAAGAAAGCTGGTCTTTTCTCATTACAGGAACAAGCTTTTGTGTGTCTATTTCCCCCTCCCCCCAAAAAAAAATAATATTTATTTTTGAGTGAAGCACCATTCTCTCCTTGATACAATATCCAAGAAGGAAATTGAACAGTTCTTTTTCAATATGTTCCAACCATGTTCCGATTTTTTCTTCTTCTTGCCATTCTATTTGATAATAGTAAGTTAATATGCTCAGTGCTTGTTGTAATGGTAACGGAAGGATATACATAAGCAGCTGTTAAATTATCATTGCAACCACTATTCAATCTGCTAAAACCTGCAGTAAAGTAAAATCTGGTCTCATTTAGGAAGAAGAAATTCTTAATTTGCAAATGCAAATTAGCTTAATATTTGGATGATTGAAGATGCTTAGATATTTTTACTCTTTACTCACTGAAACCCTAACAAGATGTTCTCAGCCTCCCGCTTTCAATAGTACTTTTGGAATTGGCTGAAATAAAGTGAATACATAAGCTCTTCACATAACCAAAGCCTGCCAGAATACAGATTCTGATGCCAGCAATATATTTCCAGAATAAACAGTTGAAAGTTGGCATTTTTATTTATGAGGCTGCGCTTCTGTGGTTCTAACATGATGGATTCCACTTATCCAAAAGATGCCAGGATTTATACAAAATAGATTTGCATCAAAAATAGACAGTTTGGGGATAATATAACCATATGCTTTGATATTTTAAGACTGGTGTTTTACTAGAACATTTTCTTATTAACATATAGAATAAAAAGTGCGGAAGGGAGCTGAGTGACAATATATTAACGCTTTGATTGAAAGTGGTGTTCAGAACATTTCAGGGAACATGTTGCTCATCTTTATGCCTGCTGGTGGGTAACAAAAAAACAGGCAGTGGCACTGATGTTAGATATTATTTGTTTCTTTTCAAGTTTGATCTTTTGCATAGTAGAAATACCCATAAATACCCATAAAAAAATTAACAAAATGTTATTTTATTAATTGGGGACAATAGTATACCCCGATCTCTGATACATTTCAATCATCCATAAATAACACCCAAGACAAGGACACGGGGGTAATGGAATAACATATAATAACGTCTGTTTATGATTATTTTTATTTACTATTTTATTTTTACCCTTCCCAAAACTACTGTAGAAAATAATATAGCATTAGAAATATCAGTTCTCTATTAAGCAAATATCTATCTATATTTATATATACATATTAAACAGTTTTAGACACTTTATTTTTAAAAATGGCCTGTGCTCTCTCCCAACTTATAATATATGTAGTAAAAATAGATAAAAGATCTTAAAACCATTTCATGCTTTGACGAAATTGATGCTATGCATTATGCTATGCTATGCATTATGCTAACTTCTGTATATATCACCATTTTAGGCTATTTGGGTGCTCCTTGGTTTTTTAATCTCAAAATATTAATTTGCCATAAGTTTGCATTTGTTATTTCATTTATCATCTTGTCTTCCTAGTGGATTTGTGACCCAGGAATTATGTTTAGTACAACACAGTAATGATTTGTATTGTATCCAAGGCCGAGTTAATCCAAGATGAATGCACATGTCCATTAATAAAATTATGATATAAAGGTAGTGAGTATTTGTCAGGAATGGAGATAGTCTAACACACAAAACAAAAGGAACGCGTACTGGTGTGATGCAGTGACAACCCAGTCGTTTATTTTACCAAACTTCATTTACCAAAATAAAAAAAATAAAAACTAAACAAAATACAAATCCATAGAATGAAGGCTTTGGAAAAAAACGCACAAATAATTGAAATTTACAAGTTTAATGGTGTGTATATATTTATATTTTTGATAGAAGTGGGAGAGCTGCTCTGCTCTAAGAATTAATGCTTGGAAGTTTTATGTTGACAATTCTAACAGGAGTCAGGTGTTATGGTCAAAAAGAATGATGATGTTTCACTGTTTCAACAGATTCTTCAACATTTAAGCTCAGCAGTCAGCCCACGAGCCAAACTGGTAAAAACCACAGAGAGGACATTTCAGGGAGGACTTTATCTAATTATTTATTTTGTCAGAAAGCCTGACTAGTTTATTTTTAGAAAGAGATTTATATCATGGACACACATATAAGAATAAAATCAATTTAGTAAATGGTTAACCAATACTTGAACTTTAAGCTTTCTATGGTCACCAGCGATAGAAGTTTGCTAAACCATGAAAATTATGCAAATTGTGCATTGTTTCAGATGTTTAATAGGATATTTATAGAAGAGCAATGCCTTCAAACTGTTGCACCACCAATAATGCATATATTGATACCCCAACAAAATGCATGTCTGACTGATAACCATGTAAATGAAATGTGTTAATTGCTAATTAATTTTGTTTACAAAATATATACAGTCTAAATAAAGGCTCACTCGGGAGTTGTTGCATTTCCTGTAGATGTTCAATCAGCAGAGATGTGATCAGAATGTTGATGTAGGACAGAGTAATGGATAAAGTTGTGCATTTGCCCGTGTCCATATCGCTCAAGCAGATTGAGGAGATCCTTTAAGTAGTGTTGTGGTCCCCTGTCCTTGTATGTGTGTTGAGATGTGTGTGTCTAGCTCATTGCATATTTTTTTTTCCTGTAAATGTGTTTGCATTTGTGTGTTTCGTTCAATGGCAATAGATGGTGGCAATGTGTGGGCCAATGTGACTACAAATGAAATAATGTCTGTGAGAGACTTTGACAACATATCAGGAATATTACATATCATATAATATTGGTGCAATAGGTGCTGGAAGCTTGCTTGAGGAAATTATAACACATGTTGGAACCACTGTAGTGGTTATGATGGTAGAATATCCTGGCACCATTCCCCAGTAATGGGGCAAACCATTATACTATGGTTTGCCCTCTTATGTGGATCCTTAGCTGTTGAATTACAACTTCTTGCACCTGCAGAGATGCTGGAGCTGGATGCTTATCATGTCGGCCATTCAATAACTGAAGCCAATCAGTGGAACTGATAGAAATCATAGAAGTCATAGAAATATGCATGGGACTGACATTAGTCTGCATGGAACACTTTTCTAGGCCGGCTGATAATGCCACAAAGACATTGTCAAAGATGGAGTTAGACCTCGGGCAGCAAAGAGAAACGCTGCAGATACAGACTCCAGGCACCATGACCACTTCAATTTACTACAACTCATGAATGAAAATTGGTGACTTGGGGCATCAATTGCTGTGATATTTGTGCAATACTAATACATAATTATTATTGCACAGGGAGCAACTTGATCCACACGATGATTTTGCTTAGAAAAACAAGAAATACCAGGAAAACAAAACATTTATTATTAACATATTTGCCATTTGAATGATTTTTGTTATTTGCTACGGTTTTTTAAAATTAAGAACACACAAACATACTACATTTATCCTTGGGGGAATGCATTTAGTAGAATTATTAATGACAGACAAATATGTATATATTTTAATCTTTATGATATGTTCCCCTTAGGATTTACTTTGAGTTTAATTTATAAAAGCTGTTATGAAAAGACATACTGAGCATTAAACAACATCCTATTCAGTTAATACTATCACACAAAGTGGGGCAGACACCATATGTGAATTACCCATGGTGAAAAATAAAGGTTAATTATATTCTGTGCATAAATTATGAAAATGTATTGCTATATTTTATGATATATATTTGAAAGTGAGCTATATAAAATCAATAGAAATATTGATATGTGAGATGGAAAAATAAGTAGATCTATATAATTATATTAAATTTTTAATCTAAAACCAGCAAAGTCAATAGAATATTGAATGACCAACAGTGCAGAAGGAAAATGTAAAAAAAAAAAAAAAGAAAGAATTTGTAGCATACATTTTGATTTTATTTTGATATTTTATTAAGTAGCATGTCCTAGGGATATAATTCAGTATCTTCCAAGTCTTAATGTTAGACTAAATGGTGCAAATGGGGTGGAGAGGATTTTATATGTTGTTTTATGCAGTGAATGCACTAAAATATCACACAGTCTAATACAAAACATAGGACACACATGACAAGCTAATTCAATCTTGAATGTAAATTCTACAGTGTAGTCTTTAGACCTCTGAATGAACGTGTATATTGGTTACACAAAGCTACACAAAATATCCCCTTTCAAACTGTTTGCCTCCTTGCTTACCTTGTTAGCAGATGGTTATTCCAGTTTCATGTCACAGACCTATACTTACAATGTAACAAATAAGCAAACAAGAAAATGTACATTAAATGTTCAAATGTAGTCTACTTTCCTGGGCTGTTCATTATGGCCCCTTTGACTATACCAGAAAAGGATAACCGTGGTCCTCAACTGTTGTTTGCCTTCAACTTCATCTTCAGGCAGATCGTGAAATATATGATGTTCTTAAAAGGTGATATATAATCTCTTTAACATTATTCAACACTATTCACTGTCCATTTGTATTTTTTTTAATCGTACTTTACCATTTATCAATATCCTTACTTAACTTTTTCACTCTGTAAAGATTTGTGCTGTCCAACATTTTAATAGCAAATGCAATATATCATTCAGACTCACATATCCTGTGAAATTACTAAAATAACAAAGTTGAACACAGAAGTTTTTCAGGCATGCTGAGGATTGTATAAAACCCCTTGTGATTCTCATACAGCTTGTGCCCATTTCATTGGAGAATCATGCACTCGATTTAAGGAAGAGAAGTGCATATTTAATATTAAATTGTAAATCTAGGCTTCCAAGAAGAAACAAAATTGTTATACAACTATTTAGCTTTGTATTCTTCCAGGTGACCATGTTATTTCTGTTTATTAGAATAATTCTAAAGGTGAAATATTCACTATTTAAAACTTTATACTATATATATAATTCAAATGTTTTATCATGCGTTTTCTTACACTTTGCGCTTGCGTGATTTCTGCTCAACTATAAAATATTGCACGACAACTATAATGAATTAAAATATAGCTAACCATCTCAGTATCAGGTAAACGTAAAGCTAGACGTAGATATTTGCTTTAGTACAAACTGAATGAGGTCTCATCGGGTGATCAGATGAATTGCCGAGCTCCGAGTTGAAACGTACATATATCAAAAACCAATCGAAAAGTGAAATTTTTTTGCATTTTGTAAGTGGCACAAAAAAAGACGATTGGTAGGTAAAAAGACGATTGATGGCTAGGGGACAGTCACAAAAGGGATGGGAAAATGCTCCTATCAGTGTGCTGCAAAATATATTCATAATATTATATCATCTATATATTTTTCAGTACACAAATTGGGCTATTTTCTCACCTGTTTGGTTCAAATGATTTGGTTCCCCAATCAGAGATTTAGTACTGAAATTCTGCTGAGCAAAAACTAACTTATGGTTGAAATTCAATAATTCTAATAAAAGGTTCTGTCTTCTGGAAAAATTGTTCTGCCAAGCTGTATTTTATTGCTGTGTATAAGCCTTCTCACTAAGTCCAATACCAAGTCCTCAAATAAGTACTGTACATATAATTTAGCACAGATTTATCCTTGCATTATTTGGGGTAAATGAGCAACAAACAGGTGCACATGGCAACTTGAAAACTTCCGTGGGAACATTTTAAATAAACAATATTAGCTTGATTTAATAGTCAGATTTGAATCCAAAAGTAATGAATCTGAAAAGTAATGCAGTTTTGCTAGTAAGTAACTGAAACAAACTCCCTACAAGTGACAGTTTTAAACAAACTCTGTGTGAAGCAAAAAGCTCAGTTGGCATTAGCTATCTGCTCAGAGAATAGTCATATTTTTTATGTACATCCTAGAGTTCACATGAAAATAGGAAAGCTGATTCAAAGACAGTAAAACACACATTGCCTAGGGAAACTGACCCTTTCAGAGCCACAGAGGAGATCAGCATGACACACTATCCTGTGCTGTTGAAAAGGATATAAAACATGTCAAAAGATATATCTTATTTTTGTCTTCTGAAAGGGAAATGGAACATGTAAAAAAATCATCTTTTTAAACACAAGTCCAAAATAAAATTCACTACAATATGCTGCAAAATAATTACATTAAAGGAATACTATAAGGTCAGAAACACAAACATGTATTCCTGACCATATAGTGTTTAACCCACCATCTAGGTGGCTTGCCCCACTTAGCCCCCTGAAAAGTTAATAAAATTTCCAGCGCTGCACGGGTCTGCTGGTGCTAGCTCCGCCCCCTTGGTGACATCATCAGAATTGCAGATTTTTTGCCAATCCAATGCCTTCCCATGGGGAAAACATTGGATTGGTTAAAGTCGGCAAGGGGTGGGGCGAAACACCATTTTGGCCAAACAGCACCACATAGTTACATAGTTACATAGCTGAAAAGAGACTTGCGTCCATCAAGTTCAGCCTTCCTCACATATGCTTTTGCTGTTGATCCAAAAGAAGACAAAAAACCCAGTCTGAAGCGCTTCCAATTTTGCAACAAACTAGGAAAAAATTTCTTCTTGACCCAAAATAGCAGTCAGATGTCTCCTTGGATCAAGCAGCTATTACCCCACTAATTAGAAATTATATCCCTAAACAATGCATCTCTATGAGGAAAATTCAGGGTCTTCTTTCAAGGGATGTTTCAAGGGATGTTTATTGGAATAAGTTATCCCACTCTCTAGCCCTTCTATCTCTAAGTCTTAAAATTATGTCCTTTTTTTTTTCTAGGACTTACATTACTTTTGACCTATTTCTCAACTATCTTTTCATCTGCCATTTCTGTAGCCCTTGGGTGTGCTTTGATACATTGAACACTCTTATTTAATAGTGATTTAACTTTTTGGTAGAAGTTTTAGCTAAATTATTAAAAGTTGAGTTTCATTTCTATTCATTGGTTTCTCTTTTACCCCATAAATTAATATTGATAGGGAGTTACCCCCCCCCCCCTCCATTTGGAACACATTCCATATCCTTAGATAGTCATGTAGCACTGAACTGGGCTGTGAGATATTTCTTACTGGGGTTTAGATCCAGAAGCTATGTTATATTTATATAATTTCTGATATAATCATCTGATACATCATCACCTAAGTAATTTGTCACATTTTCTACTGCTGATGTGATCATATGTTCCAGATTCACTTAAAGAGTATTTTGGTCTGGGAATGTTTACCGTTATATAGTGAATTTGCAGATGTGTCTGGTTTCAAGCTATTTGCCCAAGTCGAATCAGTGTTTTAATCACAGAACTGAGCATACATCAAATGACTATCAGGGTTATTCACTAAGTTAACAATTCAAAGTGGTATAGTTGAGGCACATCCAAGGCATGTGATTATCAGATTTGCTATGTATGGGGTTAAACAAAAAAATCATGGAAGCTGCAAGATCATTGGGACAGAATGACCAGAGGCTTAAAACATTTCTTTCTTTAAGGACTTCTCATATAACACACGCCAGGGAAGAAGATAATTTAAACCAGCATTGGACAGACTGAAAGAAAAACAAATTAAGTATTGGTGGGGATTTCCTCTGAAATGATGCATTAAAGACAATGAAGTAATAAGTACTTTTGATAAAATTAAGCAAGCTCTAGATTGGCTAGATAAGGCAGAGTAGTACAGTTTTCTTGGTGGTAGGAGGGGAAGGAAGCATGGAGGACAGGGGGGATTGAGAGGGAGGTATGAGAGGGACGAGAGTAGTGAAGAATGAAAATTGATTTTTATTTATTTATTTTTAAATTCTTTATTTTTGTAGTGCGTAGGCATATAACAGTTGCATGTGAGGTACCCCAAAGGCAGTCCTCTAGCACAATACGAACAGTTGAACATAGAGGTACAAGGTAGATCAAGCACATTTTTTATATATAAGCATAGAAACGGTATAGCTTCACTTTGTGTAGGCATTTGCATAACATAACATAGAGTGATATCGCTTAACTTTCTAGGCATGTGATTATTTTGCTGTGGCAAGAGCTAGTCAAACTATGAGTAGGTTACCACATGCGTTAGAGTAAGGGTGAGTGAGTCAGAAAATTAGTTATTGTGAGTGGCAGCAACAGGAGATATGTTTACAAGATATGCTTTGACATGGCTGACATAAGTTAGTAACATGTTGAGTTGGACATCATCATGAGAGGCTGGTATGTCTACCTATGCATAGGTGTTGAGCTTATGAGTAACTAGAACCCTCCTAGCCAGTAAGGCTATAGATTAGTGGTCCCACGGATAAGTGTGCTGGACCAACTCTGGAGACAGGATAACGAGGTTACACTCGAGAGAGGCTCGGTATGTGATTGCTTTGTCCCGAGTGGCATTCCCCCCGTGGCCCCTGGCATTTACAGAGCTATGCGCCATGCTGGATTGCTGTTTGCAAGTACCCAGTGCCAATGGGACATTGGGCTTAGTGTTTAGTTGGCGGCAGTGGCGCTGGCTTTACATGAAGTGTGTACGTGCAGTTGTGGGGCAGATATAGAGCAAAAGAAAGTTGAATAAAACAATAAATGCAACTCGTAAAAAATTAAGGTACATATTTACACTCTTGTCATAAATAGAGTACTCTACTGTCTGCGATTAGATATGTCTGCAGTGTCGTAAAGTCGACATGTGTCCCCATGGAACCTGACGTAGGTGTCGGGCTCCGGTAGCCAGGTCAAGGCAATCACCTAGCCAACACCAGATCTCAGGGCGTGCAGTCTGGTCGCAGGGATCCTCTTGGTGTTATAGTGTATCCAGCCTCTTTGTTCGATGCAGGGGGTCTCTGCGTTGGTACGGGCATAGCCCCAATCCGGTGAGGTGGATCCGCCAACGTGAAAGAGTCTGCGTGATGTGATGTGCCGCAGGCTGTGGTGTCGTCTCCGAGGTATGCCAGGGTGAGGGTCTGCCTCTGAGTGATGTGGGTAGAGGGGTTGCGGTGTAGTCTGCCTGGTCCGGTCCCTGTTTAGCGCAGTGTGTCGCTGTAGCAGGACAGCCTTTTCATGCCTCTTAGGTAGGTTTAGTTTTGACGGGCCCCTTTATGGGCGGGTCGCTGTCATAGGTTGTGGTAGTCACTTGGGCTTACGGGATTTTCGGTTTTGCCGTCCACAGGCTTTGTTGGCATGAGGCGGTGTGCACGTTTGTTGGGGGATCACCGGCAGGTCTGTGACAGGATGGTATGCCTTGGCCTATTGCTCCCTGGAGGCTTTTGTCCTCCAGAACCTGGCGAACAGCTCGTCCAGCCTGGTCTCAAGGTCAGGTTTCTTTGTGTCTCGAGCACACGTGGCGGTGGCCATTTCGGTTTCCATCTTGTCAATAGCGGTTTGCTGGTTGGGATACGATTTAGGCTGCTGCCAGTTTCGGCGGTCCGTATAGGCTTGTGGTACTCGATTGCGTGGACTGGGATAACCCCTGTCGGTCCTGGCGGAGGAAGTCCAATGCTTCGGGTGCTGCAGGATTTGGTGAGCCGGGAGAGCGGTCGTCTCATCCCTGCTCTGCATGTTGTAGGCCCCAAGCCTCCGGTCCGGTTTCCCAGCGGGCATTTAAACGTGCGAGGTGTCCATCGGTACCCCTGCGTCCATATAGCAAGATGGGGTAAGTTGGGGTTCTGGAATAGGCTGTTTTCCAACTGTTTTCTGCCGAAAATCGGGTTAGGCTCGGGAGCTCACAGAAAGCGTGTCTCAAATTGCTTTTTATTTTATTTATTTTTTCTCCAAGGAGGGGATTGTTTTCATATAGGTACCTAATCTGTTTTCATGTCATCAGTAATAATTTGTAATAGTCATAGAGGTGGAAGGAAGGAAAGGGGAAGAGAGGGAAATATTTTGTAAGGATACACAGGGTATCACTAAAGAATTAGATGGATGTTTTAAAGAGAAAGCCTTAAAAGGGTCACATGGGGGGGGGGGAATTTGATCACTAGCATTATTTAGGCGATGGTAGATATGATATATGTAAGAATAGGACACTTGGTGTATTGGGTCACATGTAGTTATTTATATTTTTAAATAAGGAAATAAACATGTAAGAATAGACTACTAGGGGAATTGTTCATATTAGAAAGCACCTAAATGTACCTAGAGTGAATCAGGATGGGGTAAAACGATGTAGAAATCAGAATTATGTAGTAAGAATATAAAGGGTAATGTGATCGTTCGTTCTCAATATAAAAAGGGTATTGTATGCACTAGAAATAAATTATATGGATGTCACTAAATTGGGATTAATGTGATTTAGTTAAAGTTTTGTAGAGTGTCAAGATATGAAGCAGATAGGGTGCTTAGTGAAATAGGTTATATGGAGCGAGAAACATTCCCACATTTTAAAAAAAAATATTTGCCACACCTCTTTTTTTTGACTCTGTAAAGATGAATATTCAATAACTGGAAACTTTGTGAATACTAAATTGTTAACAAAATCCTCCTTCCAGTGTGTTTCTTGGATTAGGCCCACCTCAATTTTATTTTTTATCATATGATTCATTAAAGTAATTATTTTATGGGGAAGATTCAAGCCTTGGGCATTCAGTGTCATAATTCTAGTCACCATTCTACTATAGAGCTCCCATTACCTTGCCTAGCCCCCAATATTATGTTATCCAGTCTTCAGACCAAATTCCAGCCAAGTCGGCACACTGAACCAGACAAAAACCACATAAAACATATAAAACTCAGAAATAATTTTCCTGACCCTCATCCCCCTAATGTGCATAAAACCCTCCCCTGTGGAATGCACATTTTGGAGTTAGGTCATAAAGTGGTGCTACAAATTGTGCCTAAAATTCCCAGTAAACATTCCCCAGACTATCCTAAAAGTTAGAGAACATCTAAAATTAAATTTATATAAAAATAAATAAATGGAGGCAAGATAAAGCGCAAGGAAGAGGAGAGGGGAATGAAAAAATAAATACATCCTTTCTCACTCCATTTTACCATTATATGACATGGTTCTTCTGCCATTATACATTAGAAGTAGGAATACTGTGACTATCTTCCCATTAAATTCCCTATTACATACATTGCAATGGGGGGATGTTATATCTGTTTTCTCTTAGCTCCTACAAAAAGCAAATAAATTTTACCTCTGTTTAAAAAAAAAAAAAAAAAACATTTTTTAAAGTGGATTGAAGTGAATTTCACATTTAAAGGGACAGTATAGGTAATCAGACCAGTTCATATCACTGAAATGGCCTGAGTGCAGTACCCCTGTCTTTGTAACCATGGAATATAAAACATTGCAGTCTATCTCTAGTGACTGACTTCCAGAGAGTACTAGAAGCTCTTCCTGATCTCTAACAGAGTTTTACTCCGTGAAACAATGTTTGATGTCCTCACATTTGCATTGATTATTTTTCTTTAAAAAGTAAGATAAAGTTAGATATTTCCTATGGGGAGGTTTGAGTGAAAATCAATAAAGTGATGTGCATTCGGTCCCAACATCACAATGACTGGAATTAAGGTAAGGAAGGGTTCTTAACCCTTTACTTGTCAGATGGTAAGGGGGGCATAATATGTTAGAGACAGGACACTATAGTGTTAGGAATACAGGTTTTTATTTCTAATGTTATATTGTTCTTTTAAGGCAAAAGTAGCTAACATTGAAGCATGACTGAGTTAAAGATTTTTTCCAGTTTGCTGTTTTGACTTTCAATTTGCAATTCACTTTGAATTCTCACTTTAGTGAAGAACCCTGATAAAATCACTTACGTTATGATAGGTTTATGATCTGATATAGAAAGTCCTTTTCTGATTTCATTATCTGTGATATCTAATTTTCTAAGATCTCAAAGACAAAATTATACATAATAGTGCAATCTGTTATGCTGATACATTGTCACAAACAAGAGTTTCAATTACATGATCCAGAACATATGGTATGCAACACACATATGCTATATGTTTACCTTTGACTAGGGCTTAAAGGGATGCCTTATATCAAAAAGAGCAGCAATATTGTATCAGCAGCACTAAGAACTTAATAATTACTCTTCTAAATTCAGTTATTGTATTATATGAAACCTGTGCAGTACTTCGTGTAAATAGTGGAAATGTCATATATTGCCATTATAAATCCTCCTAATGCTGCTGACATGTGTTTTATGTTTTCATTTATTTTTTTTATTTTTATTTTTTGTTATTATAATTGTAGCTACTATTTACAATATTTTTTGATTATTGATAGAACTCAATTTGTGATATAGGTCATCTTAAAGTAATTTAACAGTCACACATTATACATTAGCACTCAGGAGCCTAACGATAAGATAAAAGGTCACCTAAACAACATTGATGTATTTTTTCATTTGAGGGATTAATTAAAGGGACAATATAGGCACCCAGACCACTTCATCTCAATGATATACAGGTTTGTATTTCTAATGCAATCGTGTTCCTTTAATATGACAGGATAGGGATTGCGAGGAATCAATTAATAGGGGTGCAATATCCTATAGGAAGCACTGTGGGAAATATAGGCTTTACTATTAGGGCTGATATAGGCCTTAAGAAAGGATTTATAAAAAAAAAAACAAAAAAACAAAAAAACAAAAAAAACAATTTTTGTATATACGAAGATTATTAAGTATAATTGTTACTAACTTAACAGCAAATGACTCTCACTGTTTGAAACTTTAATTAGATTACTAGTAGTTGGCTGAGCATCATGTGCTAGTGTTAAAATAAGCCATCACAGTTATATGCTTGATAAAAAAAAAAATACATTGCATTTCTAAGCTACTTGTATAATACGTGAGAAAGGAAGGATCACACTTGTCTTTACTCAGTGGCGTACACACAACCCATGGGGCCCCGGTGCGAAAACTGATCCGTGGGCCCCCCCCCCGCGCGCGCGCTTACTCTGCGCGGGCTGGGGCCGCAACACATGGTATGTACGCCAGTGCATGAATAAACACATACACTTAAAGGACCACTACAGACACCCAGATCACATCAGCTCAATGAAGTGGTCTGGGTGCCAGGTCTCTAGTTTTAAAGGGAAACTCCAGTGCCAGGAAAACGATCAGTTTTCCTGGCACTGGAGGGTCCCTCTCCCACCCCCCAATCCCCAGTTGCTGAAGGGGTGAAAACCCCTTCAGTGACTTACCTGAGGCAGCGACATGTCCCACGTCGCTGCCCGCTCCTCCCCCGCCGCTCCACCTTCTTCCTCTGTCGGCCGGTGGGCGAGACTGATCCCGCCCACCAGCCGAGGAGACCTAATGCGCATGCGTGGTAATGCCGCGCATGCGCATTAGCGCACCCCATAGGAAAGCATATATCTGTGCTAGGGATAATCTGTGCTAGGGACCAGGAAGTTCCCTCTAGTGGCTGTCTAGTAGACAGCCACTAGGGGAGGACTTAACCCTGCAAGGTAATTATTGCAGTTTAAAAAAAAACTGCAATAATTACACTTGCAGGGTTAAGGGTAGCGGGAGTTGGCACCCAGACCACTCCAATGAGCAGAAGTGGTCTGGGTGCCTGGAGTGTCCCTTTAACCCTGCTGCTGAAAACATAGCAGTTTCAGAGAAACTGCTATGTTTCACTGAGGGTTAATCCAGTCTCTAGTGGCTGTCTCATTGACAGCCACTAGAGGATTTTCTGCGATTCTCACTGTGAAAATCACAGTGAGAAGACGCTGAACGTCCATAGGAAAGCATTGAGTAATGCTTTCCTATGGGCGGTTTGAATGCGCGCGTGGCTCTTGCCACGCATGCGCATTCGGAGCTGAGAGGCGGATCGGGGCGGAGAGATTCCCAGCGCCAAGGGAGTCCAGCGCTGGAGAAAGGTAAGTGCTTAAGACACACACACACACTCATTTACTGACACACACACTCAGTGACAGACATACATACACACTCACTAACAGACGCACACAAACATACTCAGTAACAGACACACACACACTAACACACACTCACACATTAACATACACACACACACTCTAAGACTAACACACACACACTCTAACACTAACACACTCACACACACTAACATACACTCACAAACACACACTCACACACATTAACACATACACTCACACTCACACACATTAACACACACACTAGCATACACTCACACTCACAAACACACACTAACATGTTTTTTTTTTTTTTTTTAATCCCCCCAGCCTCCTTACCTGTGGGAGAACTGAGGGGAATCCCTGGGGTCCAGTGGTGTTGCTGGCCCTGCTGTCACCCGGCTGGCCGGTCCTGCGGGTGCGCGAGGGAGCACTGTCTTCTGGGTGCTTCCTCTTCAGCTACCTCGCGCGCCGCGTACTGATGCCGGAGCCGGAAGATGACGTCATCTTCCGGCTCCAGTATCATTGCGGTGCGCGAGGGAGCTGAAGAGGAAGCACCCAGAAGACAGTGCTCCCTCGCGCACCCGCAGGACCGGCCAGCCGGGTGACAGCAGGGCCAGCCTCGGGGGGCCCGGAGGTGGCCGGCTCCTGGGCCCCCCAGGAGAAGAGGCTGGCCCAGAGCGTACATACCGGGTCGCAGGGCGGCCGGGCCCCCTGGTGGTCCGGGCCCGGTCGCAGCCGCGACCCCTGCGACCCCGGTATGTACGCCACTGTCTTTACTGTTCTTAAGAGTTTTACCTTTTTCTTTAGAAAAGCTTTAAAAAACCACCTTTTTAGTAAGGCATATCAAACAACATTTTAAAGGGAAACTATAGAGCCAGGAAAACAAACTTGTTTTCCTGGCACTATAGCTTCCCCCTTTGTCGAGGGCCCTCCCGCAACGCTGAAGGGGTTAGTCACTTACCAGAATCCAGCGCTGACATCCCTCTGTGCTGGTTCAGCTCTGTCCATGCTCCTCCCTCACCGATGTCCACCGGCGGGGGAAACCTAAGGCGCATGCGCGACAATGGCCGCGCTCGCATTAAGATCTAACCATAAGAAAGACTTCAATGCTTTCCTATAGGGAAACTCTGACGCTGGAGGTCCTCATGCGTCAGATAACAGACCAAAAGACAGTTTCGATTCCGGAAGTCCCTCTAGTGGCTGTCTAGTAGACTAGGGAAGGAGTTAACCCTCAAAGATAATTATTGCAGTTTATAAAAAAAAACTGCAATTACCCCTGCAAGATTAAGGGTGATGGGAGTGTGCACCCAGACCACTTCAATGAGCTGAAGTGGTCTGGGTGCCTACGGTGTCCCTTTAAATTCCTTGCTCTGTCGTATTCTTCACTATAGCTCAGCTTCTCTGTCATTTATGCTCAAGCAATATATTATTTGCAATGTAAACTCACAATATAACTAGCAATCAATTTTTTTTAATTTTAAACAGCATGTAATGCAGTGTTAATTGTGTCTAATCATTTTAGTCAGATTTTAGTCTATTAAAATGGAAACTAGACTAAAACTAAAACAATTCAGATGACTAAAATACAACTAAAACGAAAATGGCTTTTTAGCCAAAAGACTATGACTAAAACTAAATTGAAATTTGCTGACAAAATTAACACTGGCGGTTAAGACACATGGGGGAAGGAGGAGAGGAAATGAGACTCATGGGGGACTGATGGAATGAGACACATGGGGAAGGAAGGAGAGGAAATGAGACTCATGGGGGACTGTGAAAGGGGCAAAAGAGACAGAGGCTTTAACTAAACCCATTACATTTTAGTTGTATCGACTAAAATCTACTGGAGATTAAGTCGAATAAAACTAAACTAAAACTAAAACAATCAGATGACTAGAATACAACTAAAACTAAAATTGATTTTTAGTCAAAAGACTATGACTAAAACTAAATTGAAATTTGCCGCCAAAATTAACCATGATGTTATGTATGATTACCTTTTGAGTAATTTTACCCCATTTTCTTTAGGTAAGCTTGTGTGAACAGAGCCATTATTAAAGGACCACTATAGGCACCCAGACCACTTCAGCTTAATGAAGTGGTCTGGGTGCCAGGTCCCTCTAGGATTAACCCTTTTTGCTGTAAACATAGCAGTTTCAGAGAAACTGCTATGCTTACCTATGGGTTAATCCAGCCTCTAGTGGCTGTCTCATTGACAGCCGCTAGAGGCGCTTCTGGCCCTTCTCACTGTGATTTTCACAGTGAGAAGACGCCAGCGTCCATAGGAAAGCATTGAGAATGCTTTCCTATAGACTGGCTGAATGCGCGCGCGGCTCTTTCCACGCATGCGCATTCAGCCGTAATGTCAGAAGAGGGAGGAAAGTCCCAGCGCTGAGGGAGCCCAGTGCTGGAAAAAAGGTAAGGGATTAACCCCTTCCTCCCCCTTCAGCGCCACGGGAGGCACCCTCAGGGCACTATAGTGCCAGGAAAACGAGTTTGTTTTCCTGGCACTATAGTGGTCCTTTAACTCTTGTTCATATATGCCATACTTGTGTTGTATGTATGTACTTTGAACACCTCCTTCATTGTACAGCTTTCAAAAATGTTTTATTTTATAAATTATAATAATATTAATGACAATTTATATGTAACATATCTACATGCTGAATGCTATTTAAAGGGACATAGCAAAAATTTTGAATGCATGATATTGATAATGCATTAAAACATTATGTACAAAAAATAAATTAAAATGATGAAAGAAAAACAAAATTATATAATTTTGAAATCCAGGAGCAGATTGACATCTCAGATGCCTGTAGGTGCAGAATTCACAAACTTACTTTAAATCTATGCAAAACATGTTTTTTTTTTTATTCATTAGCATGGCATAAAAAATAGTTTGTATGTTATGAAAAAAAGATTCATCAGTTTATTTTTAGATATATTTTTATTAAAACATTTCGCAGTACATGCCTTGGAGCATTTTATATTGCAACTATTTTGTAGCTGTAAACATGCTCTTTAATGACAATTTTTCTCTTGAAGCACCTCCTCTTGTAATAATTATAAAATGTGTTAAAGAATACATAAAATATAATCTATAGTATCATATAATCAGAAGAAATGTGTTCTGGTATAATAGGGAGGAGAAGGGTACAGATCACACACATTATATAATATTTATTATATAAAATAAATAAAGCAGAACAATATACTGTGTTCCTTAGATTGTCTATAATATCATCCACTTCTAGCATTAAACATGCACCCATATTATTATTTTTCTTTTGTGACCAATTAGCAAAATAGTAGCCCAGTGTCCTTGTCTTGCCAGTGAATACATTTCTGGATCATTGTAACTCTCTCTGACATTGGGATTTTTTTTTCTCCCTTGGAATGCTATCTGTAGTTAGAGACAGTGCAACAAGGCCAGTTTGAACCCAAACTAAACTACTATGCCAAATTTAGCAAATTTGGAACAAAGATTTAGAAAAGCTGAAATGTTGCTGTTCAATAGTTTGAAATTGTCCTTGTACCGCTGCTTAGTGTTCAGTCATTTCTTTATTTTAAAAAATAATTGTGATGGTGGTCTCTGGATCGAGTGGCACCATCGAGATTTTAAATTCATGTTAAGTGTCATCGTTTACATGTCAATATTTTCACTGGCTGTCAATCCATTTAATTTCTGCCTTATGTGATTTTAGCACCAATTTTGACCTCAACATCTAGCTAATTAGACATCTAGCGAACTAGCTGGTAGCTAGCAACATCTAGCTACCAGCTAGTTCGATGTCATGTCCCCTCTGCTTAGATCCTGGGATGTTTTTTGCTTATTTGGAATCATTAACTTGCACGATGACCCAAAACTCTTACATTTACATTTCTAGTGTAGATGGGTTTGTCTGACTACCAAATGTCATAATTTCGACACTAACCCGTTCATTTAATTGCACTACCTAACATTTTTGGCTAATGTCTATTATTCCTTATCACTGTACTCCTCTTTTTGGCATTTTAATTACTTCACTTTTACGTCAGGTTTCCTTGAAGGTTTTCACCTAAGATCTGCCTACAAATTAAAATACATCTTCCTTGTTTTTTTTTATTTTGTTTTATTTCCATCTGTTTGATCTCTCACATCCAGTGCTTCTTTCCTTATTCTGTTATCACACACAAAATATGCAGCTGCCAATATGTATGTTTTTTTTTGTTTGTTTTTTTTAACGAGGGCTGCATACACAGTTTAATTTGTATGAAGATAATGAATTAACATGATACGAATTGTGTTACTTAACAAATACTTTTGTTAGGTCCAGTCTAGAAGTGCAGTGAAAAATGTAATATCAAAAATATCCTAATTCTTCCCCTGCACCCTTAGTTTATTTCTCTACCTGAAAAAAAAAACATTATTTTTTTTTATTTATTCACGTTAACATCGTTACATATATTTTCAAAACTTCAAAAGTTGTAATACATTTTACTATATTTCTTATGAAGTTCAAGACAGAGGTTCTTATAAAACTAACTAAACTAACAATAAAATAAATAACAAACAGGACAAAAAAAGTAAAAGACAATTTAAAGACAGGTTGGCAGGGAGGCCTAATTGAATATATACTATTTAAATCAGGGCATCAGGATGTGTACAAATGGGCTATCCCTATAGGCCCACAATAAAAGAATTTAGCTTTGCAGAGCCAGCCATTTTCCCTAGATTCTCTAATACAAGAACAATTTTTTTCCTTGCTGTGTAATACCCCTTTTCCATTAGACATTGATTGGCGATCTGAGTTTTAACCGTTGACCAGTCTAGATCCCCTAAATTTTTCCAGTTTCTGACTAATGTGATTTTCATAGACAACAAAAATTTAAAACCCCATTATTTAAATATCTAACTTTATCTTACTTTTTAAAGAAAAATAAGTAGATTGCCCATTTCCTTAATCACCAATTACTTTTTCATTTATACAGATGCAAAGATAGTAAGCATATAATGAAATAAAACACTTGTGTATATAGTGCTTTTCAGACAAATTTAGAAATGAAAATTATGTAAATTTACACAATTTTTATTTTCAGCTATTCATTCAGCAACTGTAAAAATGTATTGGTAAATGAAAAGCTCTAGACTAGTGGTTCCCAAACTTTTTAGGTTCAAGGCGCCATTAATATTTTAATATTTTTCCAAGGCGCCCCAAGTAAAAAAAAAAATAAAATCTAGGTTGAATATATGTACAGGGCAGCGGCATATAATGGGCCCCTGTTTGGCAGAAATGCTTGCCGTTCAAGCGCAGATCCAGAACCTAATGTTGGGAGAGGCACTAGTAGATTATTTAAAGAAGCAATCCAGGCACAATAACCACTGCAGCACTTTGTAGTGGCTTTGGTGCTATTAGTGCTGTACAGCCCTCCCAGAGTAAGTAGTAAAACTGTTTAAGAACAGTTTGACAACTTACCTGGGATCTGCTGGGATAGGGGCTGTAGAAGGGGATTGGTGCAGTAGTTTGTGTGAGGGGTGTAATATGTGTGTGTGTGAGGGGTGCAGTGCGTGTATGTGGGGCAGCTTGTGCGTGAGGGGTACAGTGTGTGTGTGAAGGCAGATTGTATGAGGGGTACAGTGTGTTTGTGAGGGGTACAGTGTGTGTGTTGGGCAGGTTGTGTAAGGGGTACAGTGTGTGTGAGGGATGCAGTTTGTGTGTATGGAGGGGCAGTGTTTGTGTATGGGGGCAATGTGTGTGTATGGGGGGCAGTGTGTGTGTGTATGGGGGGATAATTGTGTATATGGGGCATAATTGTGTGTATGGGGAGATAATTTTGTGTATGAGGGGGCAATGTGAGTATGTATAGGGGCAATTGTGTGTATGGGGGCAATTGTGTGTATGGGGGGTCAGTGTGTGTGTATGGGGGGCAGGGTGTGTGTGTAGGGGGAGCAGTGTATGGGGAGAGTTATTGTGTGAAGTGGGGTGTGTGGGGGTGGGAGGGCAAATTCATAAATATATTTTAAAAAATAAATTAATAATAACACTTTCATATCCCCCCTCCCTGCTTACCTTTGCCTGGAAGTGGGGACATTTCCTGCAATCCCTGGTGGTCTGGTGGGGAAGCCCTGGTGGTCCCAGTGGTGAGAGTGAACTCTAGCAGCCCCAGGAGCTGCTAGAGTATACTCTTGCAAGATTTGGCAATGATCCATGCTCACGAGAGGAGAACCCGGCGGAGCTGCAGGTTAGAGCTCCCCAGGTCCTGTCTCCTTCCAACCCCTGCCAGCTGCTGCATTACACTGCCAGTGGGCCGGAGAGTGAGATCTCTGATCTCCCCTCTGGTCCTGCAGAGCCAGCCGGGGAGAGGGAGGCAAGGGTCCTGGTGCTGTGATCATAAGATCATAGCACTGGGAAAATATCTTGGGTCGCCCCTGTGTGCCCGTCAAGGCACACAGTTTGAGAACCACTGCTTTAGACAGTATACAGTGTCCTTTATCTTGCAATATTTTACACATGGCCTGAAATGTTATTATACAATAAAAAAAAACAAAATTTTTCTCACACACAGTAGGCAGTTAAAAAGGTAAAATACCTTGCTTATAGCATTTGTAAGGGTCCTGAAAACATTATTAGCAGAACAGCTTACTGTAAAAATAATGTCTGCCTTTGGTCATAAAGGCCAAATATAGTAAATATAGTTAAATTGTATATTTCTAAAACAAAAGTAATTAAAATTGCTATAGCAATCTTTGGGAAACGCTAGAATGCAAATGTATCAGTAACAGTCCATTCACTTCTCCTCCCTCCCTGACTTTAGAAATGATATGACCCATTGACACTTCCCTTATAGTTTGGAAGGAAAGGGAGAGCTGATATTTTTATCACACTTCCTAGAGCATGCATGATGGTAAGTGAGGCTTTATGGATTACATTTTTATTCTGCAAAATACATGAAGGTAAACATGTTGAAGTGAAGTGCCAAATAATTAATTGATTGCTATTATGTGACAAGTCATATTGCAAGGCCTAAGTGCTTCTTAATTAGTTTCCCTAGTCCATAATCAAAGTTTATAGTAAACCCACAAAACATTCACATTATATCAGAAACTGATATTCTAAAATAATTTCTAAATATAAGTTTTACCAATGAAGCAGGATAGAATTTATATGAGTATCATTTGTTACTACTTGTGAATAAAATATGTTAAGTGTTACAAAGTTTATTTTTTTTTATTTGAATCATGCTTTAAACTCTGATCTTTAATGCATTAAAATGCTTAAAATATGACAGAAAAAAAACTTGTAAAGCCATACATGAGCTATAAGTACCAAAGTTGATTTAGGACCCTTTAAAAAAATTATCCAGTAAACGGAACCAGATGTCTTGCGTAATTATCAAGTGATTGGTCTCTTGAGAATGCATTAAGTCCTTAAAGGATTAAGTGTAATGATATAATACAAGCCTAAAGAGATGCAAAGTAATTAATTAACTTAAGGACACATAAGCCAAAGGACCCATTGGCGTGTTTAAAAATAGAAATGTTGGCAGGGATATTATTTTTAAATGACTACAGAAAGTGCAAACTTAAAACGTTAAGGTTATGTTTTCTACATACTAAGCGTGTCACTATACAGTATACCATATAAATGTTCTCAATTTCTATGTCTGTCTAAATGTACCAAATGTATCCAAAATGCAAATGCATTGTTTGTAAAAAAAAAAAAGCATGTGGTCAACCTGTCTTTTTGTGTTATGGCCATTGTTAAATAATTCCCAAAGCGAATAGTCATTTTCTCAAGCTAGATGAGGATTATGGGAGTTATAGGTCAGTAGCACCCCTTGGGTCATGGTTTAACAAATCTTAGTTTGTGCGTTTATCATATGAAACATATAATCTGTTAGTCAAACATAAGCTTCTGTATTCAAAATCCCTTTGTAGCTTGATGTCCATATTTTGTGTTATGTCAGAACATAGACAAAACAAACATATTTTTGTGTTATGTCACTCTGCATGTGAAGAAGGTAATGTGAATGAATGAGCATTGTGAATGCACAGTGTGTAGTATGTAACTTGCATAGCTTAAGAAATAGTTAATGCTTGCCCTTAACACTAAATACAACTATGAGATGTGTTCACTGTCTGATAATTTTCTTGATCGATTACATGAACCCACACTTTACTTGTCTTACTTTTGCCCATATCACCAATTTCCAGCTTATAAAAGCTGCTATAAGAATTATCCTCTATAGCTCTCGCTCGTCTCACACCGTGCCTCTTTTGCCATTCCTTACATCGGCTTTATTAAGTGATTCTCTATTTTATCCTATTGGGTTTATGCGATAAATACCAAACTATAGTGCATTGAAAAAATGAATTGCAAAATTTAAGACAACTAAGATGTGAACATGATTTCGTTCAGCTATAGTCGCAGCTCAAATATTTTATTCAGAATTTTCAAATTAGAATTTTCGGTTTACTACTATCTCTGTTTAGAGAATAAATATTTGTATTGTGCAATTAGAGGAACAACCAACAATATACCATACTAAAGTAAAATAAAATTGACAAGTAAGTGACTAAATAAGTAAATAAATAAAGGTTTCTTCCAGGTGTAATTATATTTGCTAGTTATTATCAGATACTCATATTGTGTAGCGCAATTGCGCTAATATTTTATGGATTTTTATCTGCTGTCTGCATGACAATAGATAGATACTAGAAGTCCATAAAACACTGCAAGAGTTATGAATTTTGTAGGTTGGTAGTTCCTACGTATAGCCATTTTAGACATTTAATCACCCTTAGCTATAATGTTAACGTTAATTTTTAATGCAAATTGCCAAGAACTTGATTTCAGTAGTGAATGGTTGAACTAACAATTCTCATCCATATGATTTCCATATGATTTCTACTGGATCTCCAATTATAGACATCAGCGATGTTTGTAAAATTCCAACGTTACACTTACTACTAATTTCCATTTATGTGATTCTGTGAATGTGATTTGTCCCCCACCCAGTTTTAATCTGTTTCCGTTGCATCACACAAAATGTTTAGTAAAAAGTAAATGCTTCTTAAGAAGATCTTAATTAATCACCACACAGGGATATTACCATTCGAATTATGTTTAGCTAGTTTTTTTTATGTAGTAAGTTTGAGGAACAAAATTGAAAAATGGGGGGCAATGTAAGAATCTAAATAAGAATTTCTGATGTGTACTAACTATGTACATTATGTATTCTTAATGTTTGTTGTAGTTTATATTTTATCCTTTTTTTTCATATTGTCATCTAGAATTTCAATACAAATCTATTTGAATACATAAAACTTTAGGCTGACTGGAGACCGATTTGAATGAAATGGAATTTTGTTTGGGTGCAATGAGAACATATTACTAGTCTACTTATTGATATTTTATGTCAAATACTGAATACATTTTGTTTCTTACAAATACTGGAGTTGCAAAGAAATTTGGCCAAAATGGGTGATTTGGGAAGAAATTAGCAAATTTCCAAATTAGCTAAATTGCAAAAAAACACATATTACCACCAGCTCACACTGTCACCATTGTGCCATTTGTTCAAGTCAGTAGACATTATATACAGAACGATAATTATACACAAGTCACCAAATTGTACCTGACTGCTGAATCAAACGTGTTTGATTGTTCAGAAAGTGTTATATAAAACAAGCTGTGGGGTGTGGTTGAGTTGCACACATTAAAAAAAAAAAAAAAAGTTTCTTCATTGAATGTAAAACAATAAACTTCAATTATATATATATATATATAAAAAAGTTTCAAATGCATACATTTCATTAAAACTACCCCAGTTTTAACCATTATAGTGGCAAGAGAGGGATTGTTAACCACCTGGCTCAGGATCAGATGTGTCAATTAAAGCATTGATTGATGCTAAAACATGCACCATACCATAGACTGGTAACGTAAACAGTAGAAACAAGACAGGTCTCTTTGGTACTACACGCTCGAAAGAAAAACAGATCATGCCGAGGATAAAAACAAAGTCTCCAGATTTACAAAGAATAAGTAAAGCAACACCTTTCTATAGTGCAAATATTTAACCAAGAAATATTCTAATACAAATACACACCAGAGTCACTTTTCAACTTGAATTTATTATTTTTTCATCCGTTTGTTTTTTTTATAGTTGTGTACTGTTAGAAAATACATATTTCTCAATCACCACGCATTACCAGTCACTGCTTTTTTTGCCACCTTTGCTCTACTGATTCTTTACTTCCTTCTCTGCTTCCTGCTTCGGAAATATTAGATTTCAAAAGCAGCTGCTAGGAAGCCTAAGCTGCTTGGACCGGCCTCAATCATGAGCGGTGGAAATGCCTGCTGGGTAGTTGCAGTCCTTGTAGTCCTAGTTCAAAGTGGATTCCCTGGGTATTCAACATCAATTTCTGTTTACCTTCCAGCATCAGATAAGCTGCACACGGCCATTGCCATTCTATGCTACATTCTGAACATGATCCAAAGGTTTTCTGCAGATGTAAAAAAATAACAGAAAAGTGGTGTTATCCATTAATAAACATGCCAAAAAAAATTAAACCACTAAAGTTAGTATTGTACTTTTTCATTGCTTAACATCTACTTCATTAGCAGAAATATACATGGCACTCATCTGTACAAAAATTAAATATGATGATTTCCCTATGACATTTAGAATTTGTAATAAGGAAAATAAAGTTTAAACGTAGTAAAACCATTATATGTTTCATAGCAGAGATTCATTTAAATTACCAAACTGCAATTAAAGAAAATATTTTGCTAGACTACTGAAATTAGCTGTTAAATTGTAACACGCTTCCTAATCTATATTTGCTTTTCAATTGCCTTTGCTTATCTGTTTGTTTGTGAAAAGTATGTAGCCAATATCATGGTTACAAGAATGATTACATGAATATGTTAACCAAGGTCTCTTTTTCTCTTTGTTCTGGGCTTAAGAAACTTGAGTAAACCTGACATTTGCATGGTTGGTTTAATGCAAATTTAGGTTAAAACTTGGAACTGCATCTGGTTTACATTAGTGGCTGTGTCCGACTTCACTTGGCACAGACTTGAAAAGCACACACATGTTCCTTCCTTGCTGATCTAAACGTTCTTGTATTTAAAGGGATACTGCATGAACCATAACAACCTAAGCTCATTGCAGAGTTTATGGCAGTGCTTACCAACCATGTTCTCAATCCATACCAACCATTTCGATTTTTGGGGGGTCTCCATGGGGATATAATTGGGAAAAACCTAAATTCTAGATTGTTGTTGTGCCTTAAGGGCTAAATTAGGAAGTATTGCATTATCAAGGAGGTCCCTGTGCGTGTTCCTTGCACGTAATTGCTTATATCTGTTAAAAAAAAAAAGAACCTTTGCTTTCTCATTTAAAAACAAAAATATATTTGAAGATATATGCCCATACATTTATTGTCTAGTATGGCTGATATCAATTTATTCAGTAATTCTTTTCATCTTATCAGATAAGTGTAACTGCTGTTTGGGGGAAGATATGAAATATCAGGCCCCAATAAACAGAATGAGAGGTACTTTATTAATGGAACGTCTTTCTCATAGTGCATCAATTCCCTTGTCCAGGATGAGTGCAACAGCAGCAGGAATTTTAAATAGCAGGAATTTTCCCATAGGAAAGCATTGGGAGGATATTGCACGTCAGCCAATGCTCCAATCAGCATCTCCTTATAGAGATGCATTGAATCAGTGCATCTCTATGGGGAGCATTCAGAGGAGCATTCATGAAGATGCTAAACACAAGTGCTGCACATAATGTAGCATTGAAATAGGAAGCTTGGGGCCATCTGAGTGACCACATCTATAGGTGTTACTAAACAACAATGTATAAGCTTCCTTTACTCTGAAAAGGTAGCATTTACATTGCTGAGCCTGCAGGGTCATGCTATAGACATCAAAATTACTACATTAAGCTGTAATTGTTCTGACGACTATAGTGTCAGTTTAAATTACTTGTGTTTCTAGTTACACCTCACCTGGCTGTGACACACACACAGCATACATGAAAAAAATAGTTTCATTTTTTATTTGATCTTCACTTACTTTACTAGTAACTCATTAATTAATGATAATCACACACAGGAGGCTTCTACAAGCTCTTGGAGGCTACTAACAGAGCAGGGGATAAGAAATTCTAAATTAAACATACTGTGAAATAAAGGACGTTTAAACATTAGAACTCTTTTTACAGGAAGTGTTTAATATGGCTGTGTATGTCACATACAGGGAGGGTGTGCATTAAATTGACTTAACTCCAAAATGGCAGAGAATTGAGTAGGGAAACTACAGGGTCATGATCTATACACCATTTTAGTATCCCTTTAGAAAACAAATGAAAAAAACCAATCTCTGCATTACTTTATATATTTATCACACTATTCATAAATCTCATTCCACACGTCACATAGAGATCCGGCACTTTTCCTGTCTTTCAAGAATATTTGTTCAAACATCTTTGTTTTGCTTTTCCAATATGAAATGGAAGTGATAGCTTAAAGTGTAGGTAAATTCACAGTTTCATATTACAAAACTTTATTATCACATAACCATGTGTTTGCTTGAAAAATTCGCACATGATCATTCATAGATTCATACTCCTGTTTCTGCTTAACTGCATATGTTGAGGTTTTTACATGCCATGAAAATGGAAAGTACTTATAAGTTCGGCATGTGACTTGTTCTAGGAAATCAGAGGAAAATATACCCTTCATGGAAATAAATACCCTTAATTTATGTATGACTTTTTGCACATTCGAAAACATTGGTTCCCCATGCGCTTATAAATATTATTTGTGCTTTAGTTAAGTTTGATCAACATTTCATTAATTAGTATGATATTTAGAGGGTCACTCTATATTGCAGTGTGCATAATATGTAGACATAATATGTGCAATTTGTTTTGGAATAAATTAAATTTTGTTTGAATTCTGCTGAATTACACAATTCAGAAGCATCCAAATTTCAGAATCAACCGAAAACAAAACAAAGTAATAACCATTTGTAAAAAATTAATTTGTTATATAATAATGATTGCAAATGAAAGAGTTATCTACTAAACAATTGAAAGAGCGAAACTGAGAAAAGGGCTTTTCTTAATGCTGATCTACCACCTGTTTAGTAGATGATTCCCTAATCTGTTATTCTTACATAAGATTGCTATAATTAAGGATACGTGGTGCCAACTAAACAACTGAATGTGAAAAATTGAGAAAGGGGCTTCTCTTAATTTTGCTCTTTCATCAGTTTATCTGATAACTCCCTAGTTTTGTAAACCTGTGTGTGATTGTCATATTTAAGGATACCAAATAAGGGTGATGTTTATACCCTATTATTTATTTACTTATTCTGCAACTGATTTCCTGATGGCAATCACATATATGGATACCGAATTAGCAAGTTATCTACTAAACAAATAGAAGATCAAAATTAAGAATAGGGCTTTTTTACTCCATACATTAGAATTGTGTTACTTTGTCACAACCACCACCATGTAATCCCCATAGAAAATAATAGGCACAAATACTAAAAACATTTAAATTTTTGGATAAAATTTGGTTTGTCCAAATCAATATTTTCCAAGTTTCAGAAGAACCTTGATTATATAATGAACAAATCATCTAGCATGGCACCTTTGTTGCCCTGATGCACAACTAGATTGTTAACCAGGCAACAAACAAAATAAACAGTGCAACACTCTTGTCATATCAGCACTTCTATTTAATAATTTATGCTATTTGTAACATTGCTGGATTGATAATATGCACTTGTATGTCAAAGTTTGCACTACAAAAATAAAGAATTTTAAATAAAATAATGAATCAAATATTTTTTTTCACATATTTTAATAATATGAAATCTGCTGTTAATTGTAAGTATAATTTTTAGCTTGTTTCTATTAAGTGTGGTTATTTTGTGGTATATTTTGCAGCATTTTGTTTGTCAATCTCGTTTTTTATTGAGGTATATGCATGACAAGAATATGAAACAATATATGAATTGACATAAAGCAATTATAGATAACACACACATACAGATATACCATACCTCATTTTATTATAGGGTGAGTGGCATTGTATGGTTGATTTAGATAGAAACTAGTACAACATTGATGCGGTATAAGACTTGAGACTGAATATGATAAGACAACTGTACAGAAATATACCCACTCCTAAAAAAAAAAAAAAAAAAAAAAAAAAAAAAAAAAAACATGATAACTATCAGCTTTATAGGAATGAGAACAAATATCACTGGGACAGAGTCCCTCCACCCAGAATCTCTGGAATAGAAAATCTACTTTGTTATTAGAGTAAGCAAAACTGAAATTATATTGCTAAAAATAAGTGCTAAAGAAAATCAAACTAAACAGTGCAGAGCTTACAGGCCTTATCATCTTCATCCAATTCCCAATGCTTGGGTATTCACTTCCCGAAACTGCCTCAGCCCCAAAGTAAAGTCCCTTCCACCTGCCCTAGGCTACATACAGAGCCCATGTGCATTCCCTGCTGATCTGACCACATGTTGCACCATAATCTGTGTCTCCAATAGGGTGATCCAAAACCATTCAGGTGTGCAAGGTGCACTGGGGTGATGATGCCCTACATGTACTCGGCCCAGAAATGTGGTAATGGACCGGAGGTATCTGAGATAATGAGTGCAGAGTTGTCAGCTTGGATTTCAGAATCTGAGGCTTAATAAGGCTTTAGCAGAGTGTTTATGTAGTGTAACCCAACATCGTATACAGAGCTAGTAAGGTCTTCAACATTGTCGAGGACTGGTGAGTAATATGCCCCTCTCTGTCTCCCTGAGTGGTAGCCATCTTAATAACGAGGCCTCATGTGGAGAATAGGACCAGGTGACAGCGATGCTCAGAAGAGCTAATAAAATCTCTTCAATGCAGTCCAGGATAACCACGACCATTGTGAAGGTGTAAAAGCAAGGCCCAGATGAGCACTGGAGTCAAATGCAGAGTGGGGAATTGGTCGCCTCCCCCACTTCGATTACTTCTACAGTCCTCAGGCAGCTCGAGCGTCAGAACTGCTCTGTGTTGTAAATTTATTTTCAGGCAAAGATTAGTGGGGTGTTCCCAAGACTACTGGAGCAGTGTGCTGTTGAGATTGAACAATTTGTAGCAAGATAATCGCTTGAAAGCAATAGATTTCACAGGAGCTGATTGCAAAAACATCAGATAAACCATTGAACTTTGTGGGCTTTCTCTGCCAGGTATTATTACTACATATCCAGACGCTTTCATTATTAAAACCTTAAGGAGGGGCATTATTAGCTTCAGTTATACAGCATTAGTTACCACACACGTTTAGCTTCCACACGTTTGGTATACTAACCAATAGTAAAAAGCACACATCACTTTTTACAATCTCTATACATTGTACAATAATGGTACAATAACTCTATGCACGTAGTTAAGCATAGTGAAGCATAGTGTAGCACTGTTCTAAAGACTAATGTAATTGCATCTTTCCTTCTAAATTATATAAGTATATAAGCTATTGGTTGCATTTAAATGGATTCCAATGTGATTCCATCCTTCTTCAATCTTCTAATTTTAACAAATTTGAATAATCATTAATTAAAACAGTCATTATTATACTAGGGATATTCAAAGTTATTTTTTATTACACAAGAACATTTGAAAAAATAAGAAAAATGAAAAATAATGTGTGTAGTGTATTACGTATGTATTAAGGCCGTTTGGCCTGTATTTGTGGGAGGGGCTTAAATTAATTCACTCCCCTATATAAGGGACACCGCTTACCTGACTCATATTGCTTGAGGTCAGCATCAGAATGACCCTCCCACCCACTCCTCATTTCAACACTTTCTCTTTTCTTTCCATTTACTTTACTTTCTTACTCCTTGGTGGGCCCTCTTTATTTACAGGCCTACCGTATCGTCGGTCTCGGCACACCACAACCGACTTGCTCCCTTTATACTATCCTACGCTTATGTTGGATCCTTACTCCATATACAGCTATTTGCCCCTTACACACACACATATATATATATATATATATATATATATGCAAATTTAGGAGTATGAGGGTGAATTTTAAAACAACTCTCATGTGAACATAAGGAATTGTCACATTTACAACCTTAAAGGGCACCTGACAAGCCTCAAACTACCACTAAGTTTATAGTCGAAGACAGCCAGGTGAATTGTTAGTGTAGGACGCACCTAAGAGTTTTACCTTGACGTGCCAGGTGAGCTTACACTTCAATGGCAGTTGGAGTGATACTAAAAAAACTCTTAAATGTGCACAGGAATTTGGATAGTGTGAAAGTAACTTTTTACTTTGGTTTTAATCGTACATGTTGGGGTTGACACGTACTATGGTCATTGCTGACACCCAGGAGTGATGGGAGTTTGAGCAAAGTGCTTAATTTACATCAGCATAATTGGGTCATCCTGTTCCTTTTCTATTAATGCGCAAAGTGTATTTTGGCAAACAACCTACATTGAAGTGACAAATCAGAATAAAAGCACATACACGTACGATTATTCCCAAAGTTCTAGCAATTAGATGTTATACAGTTAACCTCTATGGCAAACTCCTAGAGAAGAGATGGCTTTCTTATGGAGTACATTAACGTAACGTGAAAGACTGCGGAAAGGAATTTTAAAAATAGAACGTTTATAATATCCAATAAACAACACATGTGGAAAGATTATGGATGCATGTGTTTTTTTTTTTGTTGTTGTTGGTTATGTTTAAAAAAAAAAAAAGAGATTGCTAAAAATAATTTTCTTTAGTCTACAAAAAAATTTCTGGTGAAATTACCTTATAATTACAATCATCATATTTTTATACTAAAGATAAGTGTATTCATGCTAACAATATGCAATTTATGAAAAACATTTCCTGACAAATACAGATATGATGCCCATGTCAATACATGTCGAGGGATTAAAAGATTTACTTTATATACCACTGATATTTTCAGAAAGTGGTAAAACTGCAACATATAGCTAACACTTTATCTTCTGGTAAATGTACTCTATTTTCTGAGAGTAATGTGTTTATTTAAATGTATGTAATCGGTATGCATGATGTCAAGTACATAGTGCGCATGATTATTTCACTCAATTTACATGTGATATATACTGAGTGCTCGGTGTAGGGTTTCATAAATATAACCTGTGCTCCGCTACTTAATTAGATGTATGTGCCTCACAAAAGATATTCTCGCCTCACAAAATATGTTTTTGCAAAAATATTCTGCCTACAACAAAATGGAGGGCTCTGTAATAGGTTCTTCTTTATTATTAGAAAATGTAGCAAAATTAAAGAGTTTAAAATGAGTATATTATTAAGAATTTACATGGGCATACCTAGGAACTATCACAAAAGTGTTAAATTGGAACATCTTTCATTTTACCTTGTAGTAGAGAGTAGGAAAAAGGTAGGCCCACATTAAAAAGACAGTACAAATAAAATGTTTGCGCTACAGTGGTAGGTACAATTTGTAATGCGTAGAACTCCGTAACGGATGGGAACAGAACCATGCAGCATATGGGTTAAACTTAAACACCACTTCCTCATCTGGAAATTCATGTACAGCCCTAAAGATCCAGTATTTAAATGGCAAATCCATAGACTTCTTGGTATACCTGAAGAAGATGAAAAACATACAAACTTACACTTTTTTCAATTTTTTCCACAGTTGTCAGTATGTGGCTGTTAGAAGGGTGGATATTTCTCTATTAACATGAGCTGGGCAAGGTATGGGAAGAGAACTGATTATTTCTATACATTAGTGTTATGGGGTAAATAAATCTTGTGGGTACTGTGGAATCATTGGTGGGTTTGTTAAACACTTCCAATACTGGATCATCTGCTGTAGCGTGCTTCAGAAATCAGGCAATCTATAATAAAATATAAAGATGCTATCCATCAACCAAATAACACAGCATATAACTAAATTAAACTGGCTTACCACACGTTATCCATTCCATACATCAAAGCTGCCATGGCTCAGAGATAGGAAGCAGAACTAGGACTGAGAAGTTCCCTGGTTCAAGTCCCCTGTTGGAAACTCCAGGAACGACCATGTCTGGCCGTCTGTCTTTCTGGTGAGAACCGTGACACCTGCAGTCTGAGAATGTGTGAGTTGATGCCACGCTGGTAGCTATTACCGTGGCAAAAGTGAAAAGCATTATACTCGACTATCTGTACCCAAAGTAATTGTGTTTTTAACCTCAACATCTGAGGAAAGGGATTTAGGGGTGATTATTTCTGAGGACTTATGTAATGTAATAGAGCAGCAGGAAATGCTAGCAGAATGCTTGGTTGCATAGGGAAAGGCATTAGCAGTAGAAAGAGGGAAGTGCTCATGCCATTAGCAGTAGAAAGAGGGAAGTGCTCATGCCATTAGCAGTAGAAAGAGGGAAGTGCTCATGCCATTGTACAGAACCCTGGTGAGACCTCACTTGGAGTATTGTATGCAGTACTGGAGACCGTATCTCCAGAAGGATATTGATACTTTGGAGAGAGTTCAGAGAAGGGCTACTAAACTGGTTCATGGATTGCAGGATAAAACTTACCAGGAAGGGTTAAAGGAGGAAAGACGAGACAGGGGGGATATGATAGAAACATTTAAATACATAAAGGGAATCAACACAGTAAAGCAGGAGACTATATTTAAAAGAAGAAAAACTACTACAACAAGATGACATAGTCTTAAATTAGATGGACAAAGGTTTAAAAATAATACCAGGAAGTATTACTTTACTGAGAGGGTAGTGGATGCATGGAATAGCCTTCCAGCTGAAGTGGTAGAGGTTAACACAGTAAAGGAGTTTAAGCATGCGTGGGATAGGCATAAGGCTAGCCTAAAGACCAGGGTCTAATGAAAGTATTTAGAAAATTGGGCAGACTAGATGGGCCGAATGGTTCTTATCTGCCGTCACACTCTATGTTTCGATCACTCATAAAGCACACTTACCATCCATATGTTAACATATGACATATGTTGTACTCAATTCCATAAACCACATAGCATCTATACATCATTAATGCAGCACTTATCTGTTATATCAGCACATGTTACACATCCCACCCTGTACTTTACAAATGCATGACAGTCACATCCACATATTTCTGTAAAGTAAAGACAATCACAATATTTTCTCACAATACGTGACACCAGAACCAATACTAATTGCATAACCACTAAGTAGGAAGTTCGAGGGGACTTCTAGACAGATTAAGAAGTGTCAGCTTTAAAAATGTAAAACATGTTTAAGGTGTAGAAGGGAAACCTTAAGACTGGTCAATAACTTGTTTTGCTATTTAGCGTTTCAGTACTATTAGAGTACTATTCTTTTAGAATTCATCCATGTGGTTTTATGTGTTAAATGGACATGTATTGGAAACAACTATATAATTACTCATACAGCGCTGGGGAACACCCACTTCATGCATCCTCCAGTACTGAGCTTTTATATAAAACAGGACTACATTACTGATACTGACTTATGAAACAAATTGGTTAGTTCATTACTTTTTTAGATTTGATTGAGTGTTGGGTCATAGAAAAACACTGTCAAATCATAACAGGCTCATAAAATGTATATATTATATTTTAAACATATATTCTAAATTCATCAGTGGTGGGATAGAAACATTGTGGTATATCTGTTTTACATCACTGACGTATCTGACTTACACATGTATACATTTTAATGGGACTTTTAAGGCTGAAGTTGAGCTCACTTGTTTTAATGCATTGTGCAGTTAATCTATTAAAAATATGTAAAAAGATGAAAGTTCCCCTGGATTATCACTTCAACCCTATAATAAGATTTGTTTATGGGTTATTTTGTGTTTTTCTGTGATTTTATAAAAAAAAAAAAAATCCTTCCTTATCTCCCCCCTTTTTGGGGGTTACCATATGCTGTGTGCTTACTTGAACAACTATTATATTAATATTTGTATTGTTATCAAATGGATTTTTATAAATATCTGCATTACAAATGAATTTATAGTCACAATAGGAATCCAGTATTTTAAGAATGCCTGTATATATGTTTTTTCTGTGATCATGCATGATACTAATGTTTGGCTGAATCAGCTGTTACCACTGTATATTGTTAATATATTTTTAATATATATATATATATATATATATATATATATATATGTATATATATATATATATATATATATATATATATATATATATATATATATTAACACACCTTTTAACAGCTGATTCATCCACACATCTAGGTTTTACCAATTTTATGCGGTTGTATTGATGAACGCGGAAGTCATAAACTTGTTGAGAATATTTACTTAGTTATTACGCATGCGCAAACTTTTGGGTCATCGCTGGGTACTTCCGCGTCCATTTTTTGTGTGTATATAATAGGATCACCGATATAGATAGTGACGATTTGTTTGTTTAATATCGCTTTCTCCCTATCTGATGGTTTGCTTGGGAGATGAAATATTGGTACAGACACTGGGAAATTAGCCCGGATGGTTTTACCAAACGGCTTCCTATATTAGTCACCGTATATGATTTTGGCGGCCATCTTTTGGGTGGGATTAATAATCTATATATAAGACTCACCTGATAGGATATAATACACGTGTTGAAACTACTAAACAATGATTGGCTGGGTTTATAAACCGCAATGGCGGGGATTACACCCAAGCTCTTCCTTGAGAAAGTCCTGAGGACGAAACCGGTCGGACATATTTTGGAGCATTCTGAGGTTTTCACCTACTTCTATCGAGACATCCTCCTATCTTATCTAGACATCAGTGACCTTGTTTCCTATACTCCTTGGGATCCGCAACCCAGGGGTGAGGTGGAAAGACTAATCTGAACAAGAACATTTTGGAGTTCCATTTTGGAGGTCACTTTGACCTACCTACATGATCTTCTGGCCACTTTTAGTGTCAGAGAGCTTGTGAGTGCAATAATGACCTTATTTTATATTGTTATATTGTACAGTTTTAGACTATGTTATATTTTTATGTTTCTTAAAGTTATTAAAGCTGGAATTTCTGTTCTCAACTGGTATTATTATAATACAAGTACATTCCGGGGGACCCAATACTAGTGTATTTATACCACTTAGTTGGTGACTCTAACAAAGTGTTTGCGTAGCACACCACACCAACCCTGTCTGTTTTTTTTTTGTATATCACAGTTTTTTGTAATTAACTGGGGTGTAGGTGGAGACAGGGATATACACTATACTCTTTGTGTTTCCATCTTCAATTCAAAACTGCTACACAATTTATGAGCAGTAGCCACCAGATGTACCCAGGAGCCTAAATACTATAGGGGCACTAAAATGCACAGTGCGTCCTTTGTAAATATCCAAAGATCACACATAATTGATCTGTTGTCAAGCATAGCAAGTTGTCTTTGCATTCCCTGATAACTGAAATGGTCCCCTTGCTCTTGCCCATAGAATCCAGATTCACAGTGACTCATTATGATGCCATAGCTTCCTTTCAGCACTACAGTCATGATGTAATGCAAGAAATCCCAGAACCTGTCTCTGGAACTGTAGAATAGAGTTGTGCATTCAGTTTTACACGAATTGTATGGACTTATCATGAAACTACCAAAATGGACAACAGACAAACAGCTTCTTATGATTTGTTGTTCTGGAACAACCGTGGCACCAAAAACTGATTGATAGCAAAAAAGATAGTTGTCGGACGGTCAGTAAATATTGAATTTATTCACAGATGAAGGGAGAAGTAACCAATAGAGGGGGAAAAGCAGGAGCAGTAAAACATTTTGCGCTGGTTAACCAATTTTTGCTCCTTCTGGTTTGTCAGAACTGTTTTTCCTAAAACAATTGCATGGATGAAAGTTGTCCAAGCTGAAAGAAGGACTTTGGTCACCCAAACAAACATTTTTGTGTACAAAATGCTTTGTTAGAAATTTATTTTCATGATGTGCACAAGTCTGCTACTACCATAATGCTCTTACAGCCATTATACTGGCAACGATCATGGGAGATGTAGTCCACAACATCTGGAGTTCCAAAATTTGCCTACCCATGGAATAGACAGAAGGAAATATATCATGTAAGAAGTTTAGGAAATTAAAAGAGTAAATAGTTATAGTTTAGAGTGTGTGCTAAAATAATGTTTAGATACTAAGGATATAAAAAGGTTTAGCGCGGAGAGCTCCGGCCAAACGAAAAGCAAAACACCCTAAAAATCGAGGCAAGGGCACCCAAAAAGCCCCTACTACAGAATTAATGGGCAAGAAAACGAAAAGGCTTACAGGCCCAACAGGGGCGAAGCCTCGGGGACCTCTGGCAGCAGGCACGCGGCGCCCAGGAGGCCGCAATGGCGTCCCTTCATGGAGGCTGCTCCGACTTCTCCGACGGAGTGTTGGAGGAGGAAGATGGAGACCACATACTGGCAACAGTAAGGCAGCCAGCAGCAAGAATGGAGCCCCCGCACAAGGCGCACGATGCCGCCCCAGTGACACTGGCAGCCATCAGGGAGATCATGGCGAACTTCCAAACGAAAATCTCGGCAGATGTGGCCTTGCTTCGAAAAGACCTGCGGGGACTGACAGGCCGTCTCGGTGAGATGGAACATGCAACTTAGACCCACACAAAACAAATCACTGACCTGCAGCAGAAAGTAGAAGAGCTCACACAACAGAGCCGCAAGTATGAAAACAAATTTGATACATTAGAGGATAAGCGAAGGCAGACAAACCTAAAACTCAGGGGAGTAGGGATGTCGGTACCACCGGAGGAACTCCCGCATTTTGCTAGGCACCTCCTGACAGCCATTCTTACGCCAAAACAAGCCAAAGCAATGCAGCTGGAAGGAAAATTCAGACTCCCAATACCTGCCAAGGCACCAGCAGCAGCCCCGGAAGACCTGCTACTACAGTTCCAAAACCTTAAGGACAAGGCAGCCGTGCTGGCGGCCATCAGGGGACAAACCCCATATACCTTCGAGGGGATGGCCCTGAGCTTCTTCGCTGATTTATCCGGGGGAACCCTTGCTTGGAGACGGTCTCTTCGACCCCTTACCTCTCAACTCCGCTTGAAGAACATCAGCTACCACTGGAGCCAAGCCCGGTCACTTCTAATACCTCACGGAGAAACAGTCATCACCATTCGAGACCTGCCAGACGCAACAAATCACCTGCAGGCGCTGGGGTTGCCACTGGACTTGCTACGCCCAACAAACCCTCACGGCTGGAATCCCGAGGCCACACGGGACTTCGTACCCAGGGTCAAGGCCCACACCTCCCGAGCTGAGGCCACATCATGATCACGCTGAGGGCCAACCCGGCGAAACCGGGATGACCCCTAACAACACCTGGCCCCAAGCACCCCTGGTCTCCATCCCTTCTGTTGGGCACGGACTGATAGAGAACCCACATACCGGAGGACACAGAGGTATAATCCTAAAGCCTCTGTTATTAGAGACAAGACAACGCTCTGGCCTACAGCGCTAGAAATTATAGACAATCCAATAACCATACGTAAGACTCAAGGACTGACAGCTTATCTTTGCTTATGTGGTTCCTTAATTTTACTGAGACGCCTGTTTTCGATGTTCAGCGCAAATGTCATATATAATCTCTGTTTACAGGGGACTCTTAACTGTTACCACGGCTGCGCACAGTTGGTATTTCATCCCTCCCCCTTTTAATTTAATTTTTCTTATTTTCCCTGTCTTAAGGTATTTGTCCCACCACTGCCTCAGCTATGCAAATTAGCACTACGTACACGGCCACTCTGTAAATGCCACAGTGATTCCAAGTCCCGGCAAACTGTTGGCCACGATAAAGCAACGCCAACACTAAGCGACCCCACTTCCATACCCCATGCCATCAATCACTTACTTGCACGCACGACCAGCTGGAGGCCGTTACCTCCCTGTGGCCTCAAGGGTCCCCCTGGCATGTACACCTGTATGCCAACAACAAGGTACCACACAATCAAACAAGCAATTACTAAGGTCTCACCTGAGACCCACACATACGGTATCACACTGATAAGCGCCCACGAAACCACCTGTGAACGCTGAACAACTATTTAGCTAAAAATGTGCCACTGCTCAAATGTCATACTATGCAAATGCTTAATATGTAATGTCTCCCTAGCTAATCAAGTGTGATTGAGTAATTGCATGCCTATCAGCTTAGCCAGAACGCATTCGAGCTGCCGGGGACGAGACTTGGTGTCCGATCTAATGTGCATCAGGCGTGGTGCCCTCTCCCAGTTTTCTGGGAACACTCAGTACTTACTCCACGCACAGCTCCCATAAAGGGAACTGGGGGGGGGGGGGGGAGAGAGGGGGGGCTACCATCATGATGCTCCATAACCTCATGTTGCCTGAATCCATTTTGTTCATAGTATAATTTAATCCGCTTCTACCATGCTATATGTTTAGAGGATACTGAGACAACCCTCATAACTTACTCTTACTGTTTATACATGTTACCCCATAGATATGAGACCAGCGATGTGCTAGCGCTAATGTTTCTGCAGCTGTGGTGAAATCTCGGTAAAAATAAATTTAGTAGGCCGAGATTACCACGTGGCATGTGTACGTGCATATGCTGATGTATCGATCAGTTGGTTGCACGAGGCAAGATACGATCAGTAGTGTACGGAGCATGTGCAAGAATACAGGATATAGTATTCCCCTCCTCCATTGTGCTGGACAGGCCATGCGGTCAAACAGGAAGTTAATTCTTATTTGTATTGATTGGTTAAGAGAATGTGCGGGTGGAGCTTAATATGGGAGGAGTTATATGCCTATATAAGGAGCCTGCACTATTGTCCGGGGCTCAGAACTTGTGGTATTTTGGTGACGCTAGTCCCTCTGAGTCCCGATCGGTGATCCAATAAAGAATCTCTTCCTTCCTGAAGAAACCTGTGTCCATCTCTCTGTGCTTGGCTTCCGTCAGTTTCTCCGGTATCATTTGGTGCATTGGCCGGGAAGCTCATCGTTCAACGGTAGCTGAGAGGCAGAGGCGTGAGACGGTCTATCTTTGCCCACGTTCTCTACGGCTGCACCCCTGAACTTCTGCGTGGACCTCCCTTCGTCTCGGCGCCACTGGGCCGTTGTCCAGGAGATCATCGGCCTCTACGTGAGAAGTGCTGGGGTGTCCCCGTCGATGAGTGTGAACTCAGGTTCAGGAACGAGGAGGTAAGACAACTGCTGTTTTAGACGGCAGGACCCACTAGGGGTATACCGATTGTGCGGTAGGCCCAAAGGGGTTTTGAATCTGTGTATCTGCCCCCTCTGTCGGAGGGAAGGAGCGAAGGCGCACCGCTCGATCGAACGCTCTTTAGTCAGACCGTTTGATTCTGATAGTCAGGCGGGGCTCTGGTGTAAATAGCCCTAGCCGGACACCGGTGTCTTGTCTAGACTAGCGTTCTAGGGTGTACATTTTGTTCGCTAGGTCGGAGGGACCGGGAGACTAAGCGGCGTCTGTGTAAATTCGGTTCGCTAGTTCTCATCCTATCTGGGCTAAGTGGGAAGGCGTGTAAATTTGGAACCCACTAGACTTTTGATAGTGCGACTAAGAGGCGTCTGTGTAAATTCGGTCCTCTAGCTCGCTATATATGTGGTGATTGGGCAGTGTGGCTAACCAAAACGTATGTAGATTGTTTTTAGGTAGTCCATTCAAGGTACTGGCCAATAGTTTAGTTGGGAATTGTAAATGTGTTAACGATTGTTTTAGTAAAGTGTATATCTTGTTAGATAGCGCGAGCTCAGCCGTCTAGCGAGAGTGTTAATAGTGTGTTGCTGTATCATAGTGCACGGTACCATAACCCTGTATATTTACTGACACTGTATATAAGTACTAATCATTGTCGTCCATTGCATGTTTTAACACCATAACCACTAATAATTGTATTGTGACCTTAACCTGTGCTTTGACCTATGCTAACCGTACTGTAACCGCTATTTGTAAAAGACGATGTTACTGGGGTGTGTTATAGACGGGTAATTCGTATATAGAGAATTATAGCGTGGGTGACTGTATAGTTACGCCAAAGGGCATAATATTGATTATATAGTGACTGGTGTAACAGCTGTGTGTGTACGGGAATTCCCTGAGTGTTTATTGTTATTGTGTGCGTTTCACTTGGTAACTGTACCACGTGGTGCTGTTGCCAGAGGAAACGGGTGTGACTGTTGAATAGTACGCGTGTATAGTATTCGTTGTCGACGACGTTCCATTGTTAAGTATGGGTGCGTCGCAGTCAACGATTCCGGATCCCTTAGGTTGTATGGTGAAGAATTTTAAAAAGGGATTCAAAACTTGTGATTTTGGGGTTAAGATGTCTCCTGTACGTTTGGTTACTTTGTGCACTAGGGAGTGGCCTACTTTGATTGCGGCATGGCCGCCACGTGGCAGTTTGGATCCAACTCTGGTACAGCGCTTACACGTGGCTGTATCAGGTAGGCCTGAACTTTACGGCCAGTTTCCTTATATTGATTGTTGGAGACAGGCCGTAAATGACTCGCCAAAATGGCTCCAGACATGCCACGAGGAGCAGTGTCGCCTCATGGTAGCTAGGACTTGTTCGTCCACTAGGACTGGTGTTAGGCCCATTTTGGACACGCCCCCTGAGTCCGAGATCCCTTTGCCGCCCCCTTACTTTCCGTTAAGAGGAAGTGACGCAAACGCAGGAAGTCCTGCACCCCTCCCCTCATTACCCTCATCCACTTCCGCTTCCTCCTCCAGTACAGGATCCACCCCTCCTCGTACTAAATCTCCCCTTCCGGAACCAGAACCCACCCCCATTAGAAACGAATATCCTGATTTGGCGCCACTTCAGACTTCCGGTCAAGCTTCATCTAGCTCGACTCGAAGTGTTTTATTTACAACCTTTTCCCAAAACCAACCTTCCACATCCCCATACCCTATCTCTCCCCGACCGGAACCCATGACTGACGCCCCTCTACGTAGCCCCATCCAAACCCGACAGTTGACTGGTGCCCAACAATTAAAGCACTATCAGATGCCTCTTCGTCTGAATCCCGGGTCAGCTTATATCGATGCCGCAGGTCAAATGGCACACGCTGACCCAGTCTTCGTATATGTCCCTTTACCACAACCGATCTTTTAAACTGGAAGACCCACAATTCCTCGTATACTGAGAAACCACAAGCCATGACTGATCTGTTCACCTCAATAGTACAGACGCATAATCCGACATGGGCTGATTGCCAGCAGTTACTAATGACTTTATTTAACAATGAGGAAAGGACAAGAATAAATCAAGCAGCCATTAAAGCATTAGAAGATAAAGCCCGTACTTTAAACCAAGCTAATCCAGCAGCATGGGCCGCAACACATTATCCCAACACCGATCCCGATTGGAACGTAAATGGTGCTGACATGGTTCAACTCAGAGCCTATAGAGACGCTATAATTGCTGGCATGAAAGCAGGAGGAAAGAAAGCTATTAACATGTCGAAGACAGTTGAGGTGATCCAGAAAAGCGATGAAGCGCCCAGTGTCTTTTATGACCGATTATTGGAGGCATACCGCTTGTATACCCCCTTTAATCCGGAAGACGCAGACAATTCCCGAATGGTTAACTCCGCCTTTGTCAGCCAAGCTTACGGAGATATTAAGCGCAAGCTACAAAAGTTAGAAGGGTTTGCAGGTATGTCCATCACCCAACTAATGGAGGTAGCAAATAAGGTTTATATGAACAGGGATACAGAAAGTAAGAAAGAGGAAGAGCGCAAGATGCGTAAAAAGGCTGATATGCTAGCGGTAGCGATCGCAGGCGTAGATAGACGGGGCCCGGATAGAGGCGATAGTAGATGGAATGAGGAACCTCTAAGTAGAAATCAGTGCGCTTACTGTAGGGAAGAAGGGCATTGGAGAAATGAGTGTCCGCGAAGAGAACAGTCTGAGAGAGACAGACCTAGGTCAGGTTACGGAAATTTTAGAGGCAGAGCGAGAGGTAGAGGAGGCCCCGGAGGGAGTAATGGTAATAGAGGGAGTAATGGGAACAGAGGAAGTGTTAGGGAAGACAGGTATATTCCAGCAGCGCAAAGGTCCCGGGATAGAGAAGGTAGGGACTTTGTAGGATTGGCTGACACGGTCATGGAGGACTATTGATACCGACCGGGCTCCATCCCCCTTGGTCGAGCGGAGCCTATGGTCGATGTATCAATAGGGGGAAAAAGGAGTGCGTTCATGATCGACACTGGTGCTGAACATTCAGTGGTGACTAATCTAGTTGCTCCTCCATCTGGAAGGACTATTACTGTGATAGGAGCAACTGGAAGAAGTGCTGAAAAACCGGTTCTTAAAAGTCGACTCTGTACATTGGGAGGCCACGTAGTAAAACACCAATTCCTTTATATGCCTGAATGTCCAGTCCAATTGCTGGGACGTGATATGCTATCAAAATTACAAGCGCAGATTACGTTCCTACCAAATGGAACAACATCCTTAAAGTTTAATGGACCTTCAGGTATTATGACTTTATCCGTACCAAAGGAAGAAGAGTGGCGACTTTATACAGTGTTGACTAGCCAAAACCCTAGGAGTGATGAGACATTATTCAATATACCAGGAGTTTGGGCAGAGAACAACCCACCAGGACTGGCCCGCAATATTCCACCTATAAAAATTGAACTAAAACTTGGGGTTTATCCAGTGAGCCTAAGACAATACCACATCCCGCAGAAGGCTAAGAAGAACATTCAATCTTATCTGGATAAGTTCATACGGTATGGTATCCTAAAATTCTGTACTTCCCCCTGGAACACCCCATTGCTGCCTGTTCAAAAGCCCGGTACAGATGAGTATCGACCTGTGCAGGACTTGAGAGCAGTCAATGATGCGGTTGTTAGTATACATCCAGTTGTACCCAATCCATATAACCTGCTTGCTTTAATTCCGGGCGGGGCTACTTACTTCACAGTCTTAGATCTCAAAGATGCCTTCTTTTGCCTCCGAATTGCCGCAGAAAGTCAATGTATCTTCGCTTTCCAATGGGAGAACGCTGTAACGGGCTCAAAACGCCAAATGACTTGGACAAGACTGCCCCAAGGGTTTAAAAATTCACCTACCCTATTCGGTTCAGCTCTAAGTCAAGATCTACTGGATTTCGAGTCTATCCCAGGAGAGTGTGTATTGTTACAGTATGTAGATGACTTGTTGATAGCAGCAGTTACAAAAGAAAAATGTCAGCAAGCAACGCACGATCTACTACACATTCTCTGGAAGGCAGGATACAAGGTGTCTAGAAAGAAGGCTCAGTTGTGTTTGCCAACCGTCAAGTATCTGGGATTCCATATCTCTGAAGGTCAAAGGATTATGGGGCCAGAGAGAAAAGAAGCTGTCTGCCAAATACCAATACCCAAGAATAGAAGACAAGTGCGAGAATTCTTGGGGGCAGCAGGCTTCTGTAGGATATGGATTCCCAGCTATGCGATACTGGCAAAACCTCTGTACGCAGCCATCAAAGGTACAGAGCACGACCCCTTCTTATGGACTCAAGAACAGCAAACGGCATTTGAAGATGTGAAGAAGGCTTTGATGAGTGCCCCAGCATTAGGTCTACCTGATCACACACGACCATTCTACCTGTATGTACATGAGCAAAGAAGAATGGCTGTGGGAGTATTGACACAGTACTTGGGATCATGGCAAAGACCTGTTGCCTACATGTCTAAGCAACTGGATGCAGTGGCCAGCGGACTTCCACCTTGTCTAAGAGCCGTAGCTGCAGCCGCCCTGCTAGTAGCTGAAGCCGATAAACTCACTCTGGGTCAAGAACTTTATGTACGAGTCCCACATGCAGTACAGACGTTGTTGGATTACAAAGGAAATCATTGGTTTAGTAACAGCCGTATGACCAAGTATCAAGCAATGTTGTGTGAAAACCCAAGAGTGCATTTAGAGACTGTAAACACCTTAAATCCAGCTACCCTTTTGCCACAACCTACTGAAAGTCAACATGATTGTTTGGAAGTAATGGATGAAGTATTTTCAAGTAGACCAGATCTTCGTGATTTTCCCATCCAGAACCCCGATGTTCAATATTACACCGACGGCAGTAGTTATGTGAAAGAAGGGATCCGCTATGCAGGATATGCAGTAACAACAATAGACAAGGTGATAGAAGCTCGGCCACTGGCGAAAGGAACATCAGCACAAAAGGCAGAATTGATAGCACTGACACGAGCGTTACAATTGGCTGAAGGTTTAAGAGTAAATATCTATACGGACTCTAAGTATGCGTTTTTAACCACTCATGCCCACGGAGCTTTGTATAAAGAAAGAGGACTACTGAATTCAGAAGGCAAAGAAATCAAGTACGCAGCTGAAATCCTACAACTATTGGAAGCAGTGTGGGAGCCGAAAGAAGTCGGTATTATACATTGTCGAGCGCATCTGAGAGGAGATGGTGATGTAACCAAAGGAAATCGGATGGCAGATAGTGCAGCTAAGCGTGCTGCTGAATCAGGAAGACAGGAGTATGTGGGGCATATAGCTGCTCTAATACCAACCCCACTGTCTCAATGGACTCCAGTTTATACAACTCAAGAAGAGGAGTGGTTAAAGACTGAACCGGGAAAGTATCTGGAGAACAAGTGGTATCAGCTAGAAGATGGAAGAATAGTTATACCAGCATCACTAGCAGTAGAAATTGTCCAGAACTATCATAACGGGACACATTCTGGGAGAGACAGTACAGAAGAATCTCTCAGGAAACATTTCTACATACCAAGATTGTCCAACTTGACTCAGGCCATTGTACGTAGATGTGTAACGTGTGCTAAAAATAATGCAAGACAAGGACCAGTAAAGCCACCAGGAGTCCAGTTTATGGGGGGACTCCCCATGTCCGATCTACAAATAGACTTTACAGTGATGCCTAAATCGGGTGGACATCGTTACCTGCTGGTAATTGTGTGCACCTATTCAGGCTGGGTAGAAGCATGTCCTACTCGTACAGAGAAAGCAGGAGAAGTTGTGAGATTCCTGCTACGAGAAATAATACCCCGATATGGACTACCCTGTTCTATAGGATCGGACAATGGTCCAGCTTTTGTTCACCAGTGCCTACAACAACTGACTCATATGCTTGGTATAAAGTGGAGGCTTCATACCGCATATAGACCCCAGAGTTCTGGTAAGGTAGAGAGAATGAATAGAACTATTAAGAACCAGTTGGCTGAAATGTGTAAGGAAACCCAACTTAAGTGGAACGTTCTCTTACCTATAGCTCTATTGCGAATCCGCAGTACCCCTACCAGAAGGATGGGCCTCTCTCCTTTTGAAATTATGTATGGGCGACCACCTCCCGTACTTGGTAACTTAAGGGGGGATTTGAGTCAGTTGGGAGAAGGAATTACCCGGCAGCAGGTTGTAGAGTTGGGTAAGACTATGGAGGAGGTACAGAAATGGGTACAAGATAGATTACCTGTGAATATTTATCCCCCTGTTCATAGTTATCATCCAGGAGATCAAGTGTGGATTAAAGAGTGGAATAATGTACCGTTAGGGCCCAAGTGGAGAGGTCCTTATGTTGTTCTTTTGTCTACCCCTACAGCGATTAAAGTGGCCGAAGTGACTCCGTGGATACATCACTCCAGGGTTAAACCAGCAGCAGTTGATTCTTGGCAAGTTACAGCAGACCCAGAGAATCCCTGCAAGATCCGGTTGAAACGCACTACTCAGTCGGAGTAACGAGGAATTATTGTGGATTACAAATTTTATTGTTACAGGGATTTGGTGCGTGAGTGAGAAGGCCATAATAAAGCCTGTCCGCTTACCAACACATAGTATATAAGCCAGGAAAGTCTCGAAGGGACACCTGTGAAGACGAGCAGAACTCCATTCCCTGCAGCCCTCACATCCTGGAAGCTGAGGCGCCTTCGCACGGACGAAGACTGAGGATGACGGCGAAAGATGTGCTTTTGATTGTGTTTATTTATATGTGTTTTTATATTCAGGAAGGTAGAGGTACCGACACTCCTAGCTGTGAGGTATGCATTAAGACTACGAGAACAGGTAACCATATTTCCCAAACCCTAATTTGGCATTCACAATACGAATGTAAAGGAGAGGTATCAAGATGTAGATACCTAAATATAGACTATAGTGTGTGCCATTTAGGAGTAGGAGAACCTAAGTGCTTCAGTCCAGAGTATCAACCTCGTACAATTTGGTTGACTCTCAGGAATGGAGATCCTCAGGGGACCCTAATTAATAAGACGGTGTTAGAATCCGTATATTCTTCGGGTGTTCTGCTATTTGATGCATGTAAGGCGATATCAAGTGGTAGAAAGCCGTGGAATGTATGTGGGGATCTTAGATGGGAGAGGACGTATGGATCTAACGATAAATATATTTGTCCCAGTAGTAAAAATAAATATGTGAGTCCTAGATGCCCAAATAAAGACTATAACTTTTGCCCATATTGGTCTTGTGTGGGGTGGGCGACTTGGGGACAGACAGTAGATAAAGACATGATAGTGACTAAGTTGCCGACTAGCCCTTATTGTAAGTCTATGGAATGCAACCCAGTCCATATACTTATAAATAACCCCGACAAGTTCTTAGACAAATATGGAAATTTATTTGGGTTTCAGATATACGGGACGGGTTTAGATCCTGGGACATTATTGTTTATAGGGATAGAGACTGATACGGTATCCTCCCAGACTCATCAAGTATGCCATTCCTTTTATGAAGAGATGAGTATAGATAATAAGATCCCCCATAACGCTAAAAACCTGTTCATAGATTTAGCTGAAAGTATTGCCGGTAGTCTTAATGTTACCAACTGCTATGTGTGTGGAGGTACTAACATGGGAGACCAATGGCCTTGGGAAGCAAAGGAGGTAATGTCCGGTTCTGAGGCAGTTGACCAACTAATATCTACACAAGCCGATTATCATTTGAGTGTTAGAGGTAAATCTGAGTGGAGATTAAAGACCTCCATCATAGGTTATGTTTGCATAGCAAGGAAAGGAATAATGTATAATACTTCTGTAGGAGAATTAACTTGTCTAGGGCAAAAAGCTTATGATGATGATACTAAAAATACAACTTGGTGGTCGGCTTCAAATGTCTCAGAACCATCTAACCCGTTTGCTAGATATGCCAGTTTAAAGGATGTGTGGTTTGATCTATCTATCACATCTACCTGGAGAGCCCCAGCAAATTTGTACTGGATCTGTGGTAAGAAAGCCTATTCGGAGCTGCCACAGGACTGGGAAGGGGCATGTGTGTTGGGTATGCTCAAACCATCCTTCTTCTTGTTACCGATTGAAACAGGTGAGACTTTAGGTGTTAAAGTGTATGATGTGAATCATAGGAAGAAAAGGGGACCCTTAGAGATAGGCACTTGGGAAGATAATGAATGGCCTCCCCAGCGTATTATAGATTATTATGGGCCAGCCACGTGGGCAGAAGATGGTACCTTTGGTTATAGAACCCCTATTTATATGCTCAACCGCATTATAAGATTACAGGCGGTGGTTGAGATTATCACTAATGAAACATCACAAGCGCTCAATCTCCTAGTGAAACATAATACCAGGATGAGGACAGCAGTATACCAGAATAGATTAGCCTTGGATTACCTTTTGGCAGTAGAGGGAGGTGTATGTGGGAAGTTTAACCTAAGCAATTGCTGTCTTCAAATAGATGACGAAGGGCAAGCAATAGCTGAGCTTACTAGCCATATGGTTAAACTAGCGCATGTGCCTACTCAGGTATGGAAAGGGTACAATCCAAGTAGTTGGTTTGGTAGCTGGTATGAGTGGTTTGGAGGGCTTAAGGCAGTGGTAGGTGGAGTCCTACTGATTTTACTGTTGTGTCTACTCCTACCGTGTCTTATACCCTTAGTAGTTAGGTCTGTGCAAAGCCTGATAGCAAATATAGCAGAGAGGAAGGCTGCTGCACAGATAATGGCGATATATAAGTATAGGGCTCTAGATCAAGGAGAACCAATGCAGGAAGATGAATGTTGAAGATTCACATCATAAGGTAAGTCTGATCTGGTTCAAGGTAACTTGCGGTGTAAGCAAAACTAAGGTTATGTGATGCCTCAAGTAATTGTAAAATATCAAGAGGCATCAAAGGGGGGAATGTGGTGGAATCTCGGTAAAAATAAATTTAGTAGGCCGAGATTACCACGTGGCATGTGTACGTGCATATGCTGACGTATCGATCAGTTGGTTGCACAAGGCAAGATACGATCAGTAGTGTACGGAGCATGTGCAAGAATACAGGATATAGTATTCCCCTCCTCCATTGTGCTGGACAGGCCATGCGGTCAAACAGGAAGTTAATTCTTATTTGTATTGATTGGTTAAGAGAATGTGCGGGTGGAGCTTAATATGGGAGGAGTTATATGCCTATATAAGGAGCCTGCACTATTGTCCGGGGCTCAGAACTTGTGGTATTTTGGTGACGCTAGTCCCTCTGAGTCCCGATCGGTGATCCAATAAAGAATCTCTTCCTTCCTGAAGAAACCTGTGTCCATCTCTCTGTGCTTGGCTTCCGTCAGTTTCTCCGGTATCACAGCGACCTATCAAACTAAGCTGGAAACGGTTAATCTGCCCATACCGGGTTAGCCTGTAGGAGGCTGCTGAGATAATACTTTAGACTTACTCTTATTGTGTTAATCCATGTTAACCCATAGACATACTAACCAGTGGTGCGCTAGTGCTGATATTTTCGCACCGATTGCTAAAACTAAGCTGAAAGCGAGAAATTAATCACCAACTCAGTTTATATTTAGCGGTGTAACTTTACATTGTCATTCTGTTCTACGTAAAAATGTGCTTGTCTAACGAATGTCACAACCTATGTTATGTACTGTACTTATACATACCTTGATACCTCTGTTGTGGTGAACCAAGGCTGTTTGTTAAACTTGGGCACGACAAAAATAAAGAATTTAAAAATTAAAAAAAAGGTTAGCGCGAGCAGCAATTTGTCAGAAGAATGTTAAACACTATTCTTTATGATTTTCCACCTGAGTCTTTTTCTGTCTTACAAATAGAACCCATTTTCAAAATGTAAAAAATTATAAATGAAAGAATAGTTTTTATTATTATTGAAATTTGTAATAATAATTATATGGTTCAAACTGTGTATGCCTTTTGCTCAGTGAATGGATTTCTATGTAATTCCATGTGATTTCCATTTATCATGTGAGGGTCGGATAGTCAAGATAGGAAGTAAAACCACTAAAGCATATATTGAGCAGGCTGAGGGCTAATGATCAGTAGGGTAGTGATTTTGGGAGCAGATGTAATTCTGGAATATATTACTGAGTTCCATAAAATAGGGACAGTGATAACTCAGTAGCTATAAGAAAGTCATGTATGTTCTGGACTGACTCCTGGAAGGCAACAGTGCTGTGCCTAAAAGCAGGAAAATGCATTGGCATCTATTCTAGAGAAGAAGGTAGACTATTTGCTAAATAAATGTGTTTGGAACCAAGTCTGTTTAATGTTATACATAATTCCTCTAAAACATAAAATGCATCACAGGCTCTGAAAATCTAGACTGTTGTTTTCCACCATTATCACAAGCCATCATGCTATGTCAAAGCTGTCTAATATTTGTCAAAGTTAAATATTGTAACAGATGAGTTATCAGGTGCAAGACTCCCAATGCTTGACTATTTTGCATGCATAGTAACCTATTTTGTTATTCATATTGAAAAATAATACAGAGCATTCAGCAAGCATTCAGATTCCTACCTTTTTCTTTAATCAATTTTTTTCGGGTTGGAGGCTCATGCTACATTTGTTTAAATTATTATTATTTGCACCAATCTAAACTCAATACCCAAGAATCACAAAGCAAACATATCACACTGACATACGTATTCAGACCCTTAATTGAAGCATCTAAGCTAGTGAAATAGTCTCAAGCCTTTTTTGGGTATAATGCAACAAATTTTGCATACACCTTTGAATTGCTTCTTCCATTGATTTCTGCAGATCCTCTCAAGATCTGAAAGGATGAACGGAGACTGTCAGTGGACAGTCATTTTCAGTTTTGTCCCTGCAGAGTTGTTTGATTAGGTTCAGGTCCGTACTCTGGCTGGACCACTTAGGACAATCACAGAGTTGTGTCTAAAGGGCATTTTTTTAAACCTGCAAAGATGTTTACACAAATATACACAACAAAAATATAACAAGAAAAATGTGAATAGTAGGTAATAAATCTTTATAAACTTAGTCAGATTGCATGGCTGAGCAGGCCTCTCAGCTATGAGAGTTTCTTCAGTCTCCTTCCTATTACCAACCCGTCTCAATTTCAGACTAGTCTACTAATGAAAGAAAAAGGACATTATGGTGCAGCAGCAGAAGAGAAAAACCTGACACCATAGCCTGCTCTGCGTTAATTACACTCATCAGACATCCTCTTTTTAACACTTGGAACTTTCTACTGGGACCAGGAAGTAACCATAACAGGGAAAAGAGCATACGATGGACTGAAGTATTTATACCTATGGATGTTCTGCGTCATCCCTGTGCACCTAATATGTGTGAAGACTTTGTCGTAGGAATTATGCAGGATTTGGTGCATGGTAGAAACCCTTTAAAATGATGTGTGGTACCCAGGACATACTTAAAAACTAGATAAATCTCAATGTATCTTTCCTGGTAAAATATTTTATAAATAAATAAATGTGAGTACAGGGTGTCAAGCAATAGAAATTATACCAGATTGAGGCATGGCTTCATTATGGGTGTGAGAATGATGCACACTGTGTGGTTGCAGCCACATAGGTAATCTTACATTTCTCTAGATCTGTGCCTCAACACAAACCTGCCTCTGAGCTCTGCAGGCAGTTCCTTTGACCTCATGGTTTGTTTTAGTTTTTTGCTCTGATGTGCATCTACAGCTGTGAGACCTTATATAGATAGGTGTGTGCCTTTTCAAATCATGTTCAATAAATTGAATTTGTAACATGTCCAATCCAAGTGTAGAAACAACTCAAAGATGATCCAGAGAAATTGGAAGCATCTGAGCTAAATTTCAAGAGTCTCAGCAAAGGGTCTGAATATTTCTATTAATGTGATATTTTATTTTTTTTCATTTTAATAAATTAGTAAAGTTTTCAAAAATCTTTTTTTTTTATAAGTCATTATAAGATATTGAGTGGTGGCTGATGTGAAAAAAAACAAGAGTTGTGAATACTTTCTGAGTATACATTTAATTTTTCAGCTCAATAAGTGCTTGAATGATAGAAAAAAATTGTTTTGCACATTTTGACTTCATCTTGTTTGTAAGGAATGCATACATCATAAAGTCAATATAAATAATTTAATGAGAAGATGAAATAATGCTGCAAAAGCAATGCATTGTTTTCTATAAATACACATAAAACATCCAAGAATGTTTAAATAGAGAAGCAATGGAATGTTGAATGAAAATTGGAAATTTAGTTAGAGAAATCATCCTTGAAATTGCTACAACAGACTACCAGTCAAAGGTCTTGGTAAACATGCTGTAAAATAGGTTTTTCATTGCAATTGACTTTGTTTGAAGTCTCATAACTTTCCAGAAAAACTTAAAAATTGAGAATACATGCCATGTACAAGGTGGAAAATAAAACCTAGAAATGTACTGAAATTCTCAAAATGTAAGTTAAAAATAGTTGAGCTGGAAACTATCTCCAACTTGTTTATATTGTAATTAGTTTTTTGTTTTTATTTTGCTAAATTAAGGGATCAATGTGCAGTTAATTGATCCCTTTGACATAGAGGGTTTCCTAAAAAATCTATCAAGTTTGCCTCTCCTTTGCAGAGTGCTTTTCTGTCAAACCTTTCGCACATGTGCTCTTAAAACACTAAAACTGCAAGGCTTTCAGGTGTGAGGAAGATCAAAGATCACTCATTTAAAAGAGATAGTATCAAGGCACACATATTTAACACGACAATAAGAACATGTCACTAAACCACTTTTTTATGTGTTTGGATTATTATGCTATCATAATCTACTAATGGGATACACTAAATACTTTTGGTTGATAGATGGGTTTACTGTCTTTAGAATAAATGATTTGGGGGTCTTAAGTTAATTTGGGGGTAAGTTATATTTTTATTATCTGACCCCCAGTCCAAAATACATTTATTTTGTCATCATAAAATGACTAGCATTGCTTTGTTATGTGATTAACTGACCTCTCTCTCGCTCTGGTAGCCTTATGGTATCAGCATAAACCTCCAATTTTCTTAATACACCTATATCCTACAAGGGCCACACATCACAGGCTAGTTTCAATGATCTGGTTACAACGGTATCTATGCATAGTGCTGTTTTGCACATGAAGATATCAAAATAGTGCAATACTGCAACATATCAACCAGAACTTGATGATAAACAAGAAGGTAAGCAGTTCCCATTATAACAGTATGGGAATTTGTACACAATCCTTTAGCTGAGCTGCCTCCTACTGCATTAAATACTGCAAAGCATTAGATTACCATGCCAGGTACAGCGTAATGATGTCCATCTCTAATAACAAGAAGTACACTATTTCCGTTTACAACATACTTTAACTTCACTTTTTATTGGTCTAGAAACCTTCTTTTTAAAGGCTGTGCTGTTCATGGCAATATATTACAAAACCACGTGACAGCCTGCACTGTGACTAATGAGGCTTTCCAAAAAAGTAAGGATGGTCCAGGCACTCAAGTTCAATCCAGTGGGCAGATTTATTGGAGAAGAATCAAAACAACGTTTCAGCCCACAACATATTGGTATTTATAACGAGGCGTCCCGTCATTGTCATAGCCAACTAACGGCCTAGGTTAAACTCAAAAGCTTGGCTAAGTCATATTTGCATTGTAGGATCACCTGATTTTACAATGGAAGCATACTTCTTTATCCCTGATGGCAGGACCGGCTCAATAAGTATTATGTCATAAAAATGCAGATGGATTATTGCTTTGACTCTTGATTGCAGGAGTCTGCAATGTCATCTGATTAAAATTTCAACACCACATATTGTCCCTCTGGTATCTCTCTGATGAGTCTCAATGCAGATATGAGAAAATAATTGTTGCACAGTGTGCACGGGGGACTTCTCCCAGTTCTAACACATGGATGACTGAATCCTTACAGTATAAGAAATGTAGGAGGTTGAATGATTTTTGGCAGCATGGTACAAAGCTTTTACAAAAATCCAGTCTGTTTCTTGCCTCACATGCAATATTTCTACAATTTATGGTTCTTTGTGATTTCAGTATAGACACCTAACAAAAGGGGTGACTAGCCTCGTTCAGGTATTTTATGACGTGGTTGTACTGACTCGCAAATATTTTTTTAAATATGATTTGGCCTATTTACAAAATCCTCTGTCTAGCTTTTCATGAAATAGAAAGGAGAACTTGTTTGACTATCCATGCAATACTGATATTACAATGAGTCCTCACAGTAAATATAAAATTATTTATTGCCATATGGAATACACATTTTGGGAATTCAAACCTTTCGAGCAATTCAGCTTAATGTTAGGCTCTAATTTCAGATAATTTGAAAGGCCTTACTCTAGCATACTTAGCATAGTATCATCTGATGGTAAAAGGAGCACGTTTCTGTATTGGGTTAAATAGATAAGTTAAAATTACCCTACATCCCACTTGATAACAGCAATAGTGACATAAGCAGTCTGCTCACCATGTGGTATGCTCCTTTCTTGTGAGAAATGTATTTGGCAAATTAGAAATGTGCTGGCATATCTACATTACAAGGTATTCTTTATGTTGAGAGACTAATTTAAAATAATATTTTTTTTTATTTTTTTTTTTATTCAACAGTAATAATGCAATAAGATTAGCCAGTTGACAATGAAGAGGTAAAATATTAAAACAACCATAAGTGTAAAAATACAGAGACAGAAGGATGGGCCTTAGCTTTTTGATGCCAGATGTAATCCCCTAAGGGAGCTCTGGATTTATTGTCCTACCTTCAACAAGTTAATATCTATTGTGTATGCATGGTAACAAATTCTTCAGTAAGGTGCAAGGAAGAAAAAGTTGTCAACCAATGCTCATCAGACTTATATGCTTATATGTAAGGAGCTGCTATTGATGACCGTTCCATTCCAATAGAAACATTTTATCATGTTATGAATCATACATACATACATCACTTTAATCTGAAATGTGCCAGTTTTATTGGTCATGTCACATTTCTGCCATGACTCCTCTTTTAAATCTTTATGTTAGTCCATATAATGTTTGGCTTTAGAACAAAAACAGCTGATATACTGGATCTGAAAAGCAAAACATTGATTAGATCTGTAATTTATTTTGCACTTAATGTGGTACAAAATACATGCATACATCTCATTTATCTTTTGAATTCTGTCCATACCTAGATCATTATCAAGAAGTATTTTATAATAAACTGGAAAATGTCAATAATTAACAGAGAATTTTAATTTTGGGGGGTCTCAAAAGAAATATATTCTTCAACCCATCTTCTTTTTTCTTCACTCTGGCTATTTTGGACTCATATATTTCCTAGTCAATTCCTGCCAATTCAACTTTAGTGAACCACAAAATATAAATACAAATTGCCCCCATTTTTCATGAGCTGAACTCAAAGATCTAAGACTTTTTCTATTTCCACAAAAGGTCTAATTCTCTCAAATATTGCTCACAAATCTGTCTAAATCTGTGTTATTGAGCACTTCTCCTTTGCCGAGATAATCCATCCACCTCACAGGTGTGGCATATCAAGATGCTGATTAGACAGCATAATTATTGCATAGGTGTGCCTTAGGCTGGCCACAATAAAAGGCCACTCTAAAATGTGCAGTTTTACTGTATTATATGGAGTCCGGGGAGGGTCCGAAAACCAGTCTGCATTTGGTGTGACCACTTTTTGCCTCACACAGTGCAACACATCTCCTTCGCATAGAGTTGATCAGGTTGTTGATTGTGGCCTGTGTTGGTCCACTCCTCATTAATGGCTGTGCGAACTTGCTGGATATTTGCAGGACCTGGCTGTGCGAACTTGCTGGATATTGGCAGGACCTGGTACACGCTGTCGTATATGCTGATCCAGAGCATCCCAAACATGCTCAATGGGTGATAGGTCCAGTGAGAATGCTGGTCATGCAAGAACTGAGATGTTTTTAGATTCCAGTAATTGTGTACAGATCCTTGCAACATGGGGTCGTGCATTATCATGCTGCAACATGAAGTGACGGTCGTGGATGAATGGCACAACAATGGGCCTCAGGATCTCTATCTGTGCATTCAAAATGCCATCAATAAAATGCACCTGTGTTCGTTGTCCATAACATACGCCTGCCCATACCATAACCCCACCGCCACCATGGGTCACTCGATCCACAACGTTGACATCAGCAAACCGCTCACACACACAACCCACACAACGCCATACACACTGTCTGCCATCTGCCCTGTACAGTGAAAACCGGGATTCATCCGTGAAGAGAACTCCTCTCCAAAGTGTCAGATGCCCTCGAATTTGAGCATTTGCCCACTCAAGTCGGTTATGACGACAAACTACAGTCAGGTCGAGTGCCCGATGAGGATGACGAGCATGAAGATGAGCTTCCCTGAAACGGTTTCTGAAAGTTTATGCAAACCGACTGTTGCAGCAGCTGTCCAGGTGGCTGGTCTCAGACGATTTTGGAGGTGAAGATGCTGGATGTGGAGGTCCTGGGTTGGTGTGGCTACACGTGGTTTGCAGTTTGAGGCCAGTTGGATGTACTGCCAAATTCTCTGAAATAGCTTATGGTAGAGAAATGAACATTCAATTTACGGGCAACAGCTCTGGTGGACATTCCTGCAGTCAGCATGTCAATTGCACGCTCCCTCAAAACTTGCGACATTTGTGACATTGTGCTGTATGATAAAACTGCAGATTTTAGAGTGGTCTTTTATTGTGGCCAGCCTAAGGCACACCTGTGCAATAATCATGTTGTCTAATCAGCATCTTGATATGCCACACCTGTGAGGTGGATGGATTATCTCGGCAAAGGAGAAACACAGATTTAGACAAATTTGTGAACAATATTTGAGAGAAATAGGCCTTTTGTGTACATAGAAAAAGTCTTAGATATTTTAGTTCAGCTCATGATAAATTGGGCAAAAACAAAAGTGTTGCGTTTAGAATTTTGTTCAGTGTAGGTAGATAGATAGATAGATAGACAGAAAGAGCGATTACATCTGACTATTACATCTGAGTTAAAGAAGACATTGAATTGTTTCATAGTGATATAAATAACAACTATAATAAGTCCTGCAAATGCTACCCAAAGGTCAAAATTAATGTCCTTGAAAATGTAAAAAAGCAGCACAGTTCTTAAAGCATGTAAAGTGAGGTGTGAAATGTCTGCTATGAAACAGCTGAGAAAACAAACATACTTGGTGGCATTTGGTACTAGCTGGCATTTGCATTGAATCTTATTGACTACTCAGCATTTTGCTTTTAAATATGTTTTGAATTTTCATCTATTAAAATTGGTAAACCACTAGCATAAAGTTATCAGGATATATATATATGTATACAGATTAATAGATATCCTTATCTGAGAATCACTTCCTTCTCACCTATCAAAGTATCCTTGTAGGAATAAATTAGTGCCTGGATTTAAAGATTCCTAATTGTATGTAGCCATCCTGCGATGTCTAGATTGAATATGTAGGCACATGCTAGGAGTTGAAGGTTGCCCACGTGTTTCTCAACTGTGTTACCATATTTAGACCCCCACTGATAAAAAAGTAGCCTATATATAGTCTGATATATACAGAGATATATTTTAGGACACCAAGCTATCTTAGTCATGATAGGTGAATGTTAAAGGTTTTAGGTTATTAGCAAGTCATTCAAGGCAGATAACATGTTAGAACTACCATTATTAAAAGTTATATATACCAAGCCCTTTTAAAGAAGAGGCCAAACAGGAAGGATTCGTTTCAGTGCTAAATTCTTTAAAAACTCAAAACCCAGCAACTTGGTATCACTTTATACGGAACACCATATGCACTCAGCCACTATCAGATACCATTTTTAGTATACATTTCCTAGGAATATACCCAGCACTATACATAGATTAAATGTGTATTCACCTGAAGGTGAACTTGTCATATTTTGTGAAATGCAGTTTTAATCATAATTCTTTAAAGGGACACCATAGGCAATATAACAATTTGATTTCATTGCATTGGTTATAGAGTATAGAGTTGTCTGCAACTTTCACTATTCAATGTTAAAAAATGTAACGGATCACCTGGCACCCCGACTTGGTACCTCCGTTAATGGATGCTCCTAGTGCTTCCTGAGGACTCCAAGCACTCTGGCAGACACCACAATCACCGAATACGAGAAACCTTTTGAATTCTCCCAAGCATATGAATGCTGTAGACCATTGAATAGGAACCATACGAATAGGCTTGTACTCCTAGCAGTCAACTGGAACAGCATGCAATAAATCCTTCCCCCCAATAATGAGACGACACATCACTTTGAGGGTAAAACAGGAACTCTGGACTGGCTCATCCAGCCTGGCTTTTATTTCCAACTCACACATACAGGCCACACCCAGGGGGAGGCATAAAAGAACCAATGACATAGATGTTACCTCCCACACATCCCCTCCCCTTAGTGTGACACATAATCCCATTATGCATACAGTGTAAAATATACTTTTACACAACTTTCATAACTTTAAAACCATACATCACATTCACATAAAAATACATATCCACAATCAATCCATTCAGGGGAACAACATATTAAAAAATGGCATGAATCCGACCAGGGGTTCAAAAGTTACTAAAAGTATCTTTTGTTCCTTTCTGGCTGGCAGAAAAACATCCCCACAATGCACCCTGGTTTCCTCCCTTCTGCCCTGGAGTTAGTTGGAGAAGTAATCCAATTACCCAGGACTAAAGGCAGACTCCATTAACCACATGGTTGCAAAACCACATAAAACACTTTAAAATACATAAAGTCACATTTACACATAACACACAGACATTTCACATATCCCCAGATAGCTGGGATCTGCGCGCACAAAACTACCGAATAGCGCGCAGATCCTACTCACACAGTTCACTCGCCACGGAGCCGAAGTCTTTAACTACACGAATGGGCTCCATGGCATAACTATCTGGGTTAACACATTCACATAAGGTCTGGTCCATAGTCCAAAGGCAAGAGGCGGGCAAGCAGCCCCCTCCAAGGACACGTGGCGAGTTCGGTTTCGCCACACTTCTCCCCTTTACCCCACAGACTAACATGGTATCTGACCTCCTGCCGGTCAGTGCCCTGGTTAGTCCAGCAACCCACCCATGAAGCACAAACAGCAGTACCTCCCACCCACAATAACTGGTTACTACACCTGGGTAGAGGAGAACTTTGTCCAGGTCCAGGTGCCTCACCACGGCTGTGTGGGGGACTGGTAGTCTGCCTTGGTGGGTTGCTGAGTGGGCAGAGACCAGCGGTACTCTGCCCTGGTGCCAGCGCTACCACTGAAGTAGCCTGATTGGAGCCTGGTTGTGGGAGGGGGAGACCGACCGTCTCCCCTCTGGGTACACAGCTCTGCTGCTGGAGACAGACTGTCTCCCCTTTGGCTAAACTGGGGAGGCAGGACCGACCGTCCCTACCCCCTGTGCTGGAAGTGCAGAGACCACTGTCCCATCTGCACAGGTGTGGGGCTTACAGTCTCCCCCTGGTACATTAAGCTGCCGCTGGGGAGAGGTGGTAACCAGCTCCTCTCCCATTAGAACACTCTGCCGCTGGGGAATGGAGACTGGGCTCTCTATTCCCTGTACATTAATGATCCGCCGCTGGGGAGAGATGGTAACAATCTCCTCTCCCATACATACTTCCCGTCTCTGCGGAGGGAGACCGACTGTCTCTCCTCCCAGCACAGAGTCCTGCTGTGGGGGAAAGGGGGCTGGGCTCTCCATTCCCTGCTGGATACTCTGCAGCTGGGGAATGGAGACTGGGCTCCCAATTCCCAACAAATCACACTGCCGCTGGGGAGGGAGGACGGCCCCTTCAGCTCCCTGTAACTTGGGCGCAGAGACCACGGTCCCATCTGCGCTGGTGTGGGGCTTACTGTCTCCCCTTGGTGAGCTGTGCTGCTGCTGGGGAGAGGGAATAACAAACTCCTCTCCCTTACACACCTTCAACCGCTGGGGAGAGGGGATAACAGGCTCCTCTCCCTGCACCGTAGACTGCCGCTGGGGAGCAAGAACGGCACCTTCAGCTCCCTGTAACGCACACTGCCGCTGGGGATCTGGGCCGACTGCCCAGCATCCCTGTAGGGCCGGTAGAGAGACCGCAATCCCATCTCCACCTGCCATCTGTGGGTCTTCCCAGGACCAATCCGTGAGGCCCCTCAACATTTGTGAGTAAGGGCCACCTGCTTCCCCACCTGGCAACTCTGGCTGCTGCTGGGGATCTGGGCTGGCTGCCCAGCATCCCGGTGGAGCGACCTTGGTCCCATCTCTACCTGCCTGTTGTGGTTCCTCACAGGACCAGTCTATGAGGACCCCCACTTCGGGTTCCTCCCGCCGCCTCAGGGAAAGACGGCTAACCTCCTCGGATGCAGCCTCTACTCGGCTGCTGTAACGCTCCTGCTGCTGAGCATACTTCCTCTCTTTCGCCAACCGGAATTCTCGGTCCAGCCTTGTGTTTCGCTCAGCCATGACCTGGTTCCAGATCACCCGGCGTGTCTCCATGGGTATATCATCCCCATACTCGGCCACTAGCTGCCTCACCTCGGCCAGCCAATCATCTCCAGTGCCAGAACCTTCCATACTTGTCTGCTCCCAGGGGCGCTGCACGACTGCTAGCATTGCCCTCAATTTGTAAATCCAAACAGTGTCTCTGAGCTGCTTTACCTCACACTAGGACGCCATCCCACCGCTGCGACCAATGTAACGGATCGCCTGGCACCCCGACTTGGTACCTCCGTTAATGGATGCTCCTAGTGCTTCCTGAGGACTCCAAGCACTCTGGCAGACACCACAATCACCGAATCCGAGAAACCTTTTGAATTCTCCCAAGCATATGAATGCTGTAGACCATTGAATAGGAACCATACGAATAGGCTTGTACTCCTAGCAGTCAACTGGAACAGCATGCAATAAATCCTTCCCCCCCAATAATGAGACGACACATCACTTTGAGGGTAAAACAGGAACTCTGGACTGGCTCATCCAGCCTGGCTTTTATTTCCAACTCACACATACAGGCCACACCCAGGGGGAGGCATAAAAGAACCAATGACATAGATGTTACCTCCCACACATCCCCTCCCCTTAGTGTGACACATAATCCCATTATGCATACAGTGTAAAATATACTTTTACACAACTTTCATAACTTTAAAACCATACATCACATTCACATAAAAATACATATCCACAATCAATCCATTCAGGGGAACAACATATTAAAAAATGGCATGAATCCGACCAGGGGTTCAAAAGTTACTAAAAGTATCTTTTGTTCCTTTCTGGCTGGCAGAAAAACATCCCCACAATGCACCCTGGTTTCCTCCCTTCTGCCCTGGAGTTAGTTGGAGAAGTAATCCAATTACCCAGGACTAAAGGCAGACTCCATTAACCACATGGTTGCAAAACCACATAAAACACTTTAAAATACATAAAGTCACATTTACACATAACACACAGACATTTCACATATCCCCAGATAGCTGGGATCTGCGCGCACAAAACTACCGAATAGCGCGCAGATCCTACTCACACAGTTCACTCGCCACGGAGTCGAAGTCTTTAACTACACGAATGGGCTCCATGGCATAACTATCTGGGTTAACACATTCACATAAGGTCTGGTCCATAGTCCAAAGGCAAGAGGCGGGCAAGCAGCCCCCTCCAAGGACACGTGGCGAGTTCGGTTTCGCCACAAAAAAAATATATATATATATATATCCAGGCACACCTGAGGTTTCTTCTAAAAGGCAGTCTTTATTTGAAACAAGGAAGTGGAGACTTAATAAAGACTCAGAGAAGAGCAACAACTTTGTCTCCACTTCCTTGTTTCAGATAAAGACTGCCTTTTAGAAGAAACCTCAGGTGGGCCTGGATATTTATTTCTTTCCCATTTGATGTCTTCAGGGATTGGCCCCCCGTTTCTAGAGCACCCTGCAGGAAGTATTCCCCCTTTCTTAGTGTGTGCATTTTACGCTTGTTTTTTTGCAAACTCCATTCAATGGTTACCATTTTCAAGCTCACATTTCCATGTTTTACTTTAGAAATGGCTGTTAATTGGCTGAAACTAAAGGATTTATTAAATAAACAGTGAATGATCTTTAAATCAAAACTAAATTTGATACATTTAGAACAAAATTGCTGAACTGAAACTCGTTCCCCAATACAGTTACATTCCTATTTTTTGTGGACTGAATATATCCAAATCAATTTAACTCAATTTACTGCTTAGGTAATAAACAACTAAAGAAAAGAATTGAGTGCAATGTTTCATTGGTAATGATGGAGTTTAAGATTAGAAAAGCAAGCAAAGTAAAAAAAAACAAAAAACAAAAAAAAACAAAATACCACAAATTTTGCAAACATATTAGCAAAAAAAATATCAATCACAATTTGAAATCATAATAGAGATATGAGCTCTTCTGAATAGAATATCAAAAGGAATACAACTGTAAAATCAATAGCTTATGCATTTCTGTATAATACATCATCTGCTTTCATTAAGTTCAGGAATTATTTTTGCAGAAAATGGAATTCAGAAGACAATTTAGTTCATCATTTGTCAGTATAAGCCAGAAAAGCAATATATTCAAACATACATGTTTCTATTCAAAGACAAGCACACATATCTTTTTTTTTATGGAATTTCCATTTCTTGTTAGGTCACATTCATGGACACCTGTTTTTAAAGTAACACTTTAATGTTAAAAATACATATATTTATTTCTACATTAGATGTGTTCCCTTTTTATTTAGATTATGCCCCCCTGATGAAGCATTAATATCATTCAGTATCTTCATGCTGTGAATGATTGCACTTGCTGAATGTGAAGACCTTCATAATTTGATAGTCTTAAAGTAAAAAGCACCTCTAGTGGCTGTAAGACAAAGTGGCTAGAAGTGTGTTCTCATCCAAACATTGAGGCATTGCCATGTCACAGAAACAGATAAAACAAAGTGGCTTTGTAACTTTATTACAATGAGAATTAATCTATTGCGTGCATTCCGTTTTTTCTTTTTGGGTATACTCTAGATTAAGTAGTGTTTTTAGTACATCTTACATTATCAGGGATATTCACTAAAGTGAGAATTCAAAGTGAATTTCAAATTTAAATAAAAAACACCCAAACTGGAAAACTTACTTGAATCTGATGAATCTGATGACAACTCTGGTGTCACTTCAGCTATTTTGGTCTTAAATTTGAAATTCAATATGAATTCACTTTGATATTTCACTTGATTAAATATTCCTGTAAATATTGATTAACAAGTACCTGTACACACTTGGGATGCACATGGAGACTTTTTGAGAAAATAAAGTTTTTTTTAGCTTTTTTAAATTAACATGATATTCATTATTATTATTATTATTATTCTCGCCATTTATATAGCGCCAACAGATTCCTTGGTGCTTTACAATATTATGAAAGGGGGGGATTTAACTATCAATAGGACAATTACAAGAAAACTTACAGGAACGATAGGTTGAAGAAGGCCCTGCTCAAACAAGCTTACAGTCTATAGGAGGTGGGTAATAAAACACATTAGGACAGGATTATCAATGATACTATATCACCTTGAAGATGTAGGGCAATTTCAGCCACCAGTTCTAAAAAAACAACAATACAATGGTACCAGAAAAAAACATGGGCTACAACATGAATTCATGGAAATTAAGGTTTTAATTTACACTTGAAAAAAAAAAAAGTGCCTTTAAAGTGACATGATCAAATTATACAAATAATAATAATAATAATAATATGGTTAAACTGATATTATGTTGATATATTTTAGTTCTATAATTATTGCTGAACAAAAATATTACACAGCACAAAACATTCCAAAATCTTTTAAACAATATTATAATAAATATCTGCAAGTAACATTAGAATCATAAAAAGTAATACTTTTTGTTTTAGAATAAGTCAGCATTGTATGATATTTTTTTTTTATAAAGGGAAACGTAGCACTCTTCAGTGACACTGTTTTATAAATTTATTTTGGTTCAGTGGCAGTGTTGGGTCGTTTTTCTAAATTGCCCTGTAGAAAATCTTCTATCTGTCTTGCAGAATTTGCCTCATCTCTGGATGCATTTTGTTCTTTTTTTCTTGTTGTGAAATACCTTTGGGCTATGATATAATCAATCACGGTCCAAAGACTCACTCTAAGTAGGTCTAAACCCCATCACGGTATCAGGATTACTAATTGATCCGGCACGTAGAATTGTTTCACACCTAGGACTAAGGATAACGTCTACCGGACCTAAGGATGGCCGGACTTAACATATCCAAGAATAGTCAGAATACTTGCCAAGATCAGAGATACAGAATCAGACACAACAATGAGGGAAAGCCAAAAGTCAAGGATACCAGTAATCAGGGTCAGAACGTCAGAACAAAGGCAAAGTCAAATACCAAAATATCAAGATCAGGAACGCACTCTTGGATTACCATCAGGCAGAAACAACGACAGGGCAATGAGAGAATGTAAAAATTAGTTTAAATAACCCTACTGTTTATCCGATTGGTTGTAATCGACCTTTGACCCCAAAATATCGTCATCAACGTGGGCGGCCATGGGGCTATAAAGTGACATAGATCCGCAGCGGCCGGCATCCCTAGAAATGCTGGGTTTATCAGGTACCTGGATGCATGGTTGCAGATGGGCACAACTATTCCTGTCAGGACGGTAAATACCATCATAAACATTTCTATGTGCAGATGAATCCGTTACCCAAGGTAAGTAGTATCCCAAGACCATCATAAAAATCTATCACATGAGAGAATGACTTGTGGAAACATTCAACAGAGACAGTAGATATCTGCATTCAAGACCTCATTTTTGCTATAGGTGATCATGCGAGGGACAACCCTGAAGGCCATGGCAAACCACACTTCTATTATAACCAGGGTAATTAAGATTAAAACAATATTTAACCTACAAGTCATTGAATTATACAGTGACAAAGGAGAGCTAACAATCTCACTGCCTTTGTGAATGTGAACTTGTCTTCGATGTATGTGTACTACAGTCTCATTACCTAGTGCTCCTAATCATTACCCACATAAATCATCTAAAAAAATATCTTGCTAATCAAAGAGACATAAAAAGCCTGGGAGAAAAATGGATGGATAGATGGATGGATGACTAGATGAATGGGTGAATAGACAGACGGACAAATATATAAGTTTCAAATCCAAGGTGGTCTAAAAATAATACAATATGCTTGACTGTTGTAAATCACATGGTGAAAATTACCATTAAAAATGTGCAAACAGCAAATATTTTTGGGGGATATTTAGCTTTTTTATTCATTTTTTTTATCCAACAATGTTAAATTTGAATATACTATTCAATACAAATTTCCACCATCATCTGTCTTATGATGAAAGAATATGCCTTGGTACCACACTACCTGCCATATACTGAGCAAACACTTCACTGGCTTTCGTTTTGTCTCTCATTGTATTGACTTTCAAGTAATGTTCATCAGATTCAAGCAGCTTTTTAGTCTTCCACTTTTTGTTAACTTGTAAAGTTTTTTTTTAAAATTTCCTTTTGACAGCTTGAACGTAACATCTTGAAAATCCGGTTAGGCAGGCTTTTGCTCACTGAGAATTGCCTTGTTGATGCCAAACTATGATTTTCTGTCTGTCAAACTATGTTAGCTTAGCCATTTACAAACATCTCCTCAAGGCACACATTCATTCCATGGATCGTGTTAGTTAAATTCCACCAAACGCTCACCTATTTCGTCTAATCAATACCACATTGAGTAAAATCAGGTGTGTGCGTGGAATTTAACAAATTGTTGGTCTGAAACATAATATGTTATTATTAACTTTTTATAGTCACAAAGCTCATTTTTACATATCCAATTGGTTATTTTTTTGTCTGAAGAAATAAACAATTTCCCAGATAATTAGCTTTAAATGCAATTTTCTTGGGTGGCCTAAACTACTTCCAGAGTACAGTTGATGTGTATATGTGTATATTTACACTATTACACTTTTAAGTATTATGACATAAAAAAGTAAGATTTGGGAACATGACAGATCCATGTTTAATATGTTTAATCTACATCATTAAAAAAAACATGTTCAACTGCAGGAAATGAATAAATACCTACTACACTATGCTGAACGATTTAACACAGATTGTAGATTTACGCTGTTAAACATATATCCTTTAAGATTCTTGAGCATGTATGTTCACATTTCCCTTTTACGATTTATGTATTAGCAGAGCTATTCTCTAAACCAAGAACATTTTGGAACTGATGATTGAATTTTAATTTAGAGGCCACTTTAACTGGAGTAAAAAAACTAAGATTTTCTTTTCATTACACGTTTATTGACAATGGTGGTCAATGTCCAACAATTAACAGCATTGTTCTTAATTAAATATCTTATTGTAAAATTTAGGCCAAAATAACAAAGGCCTCAATTTAATAAGCTTTCCAAATTTGTCAATACTGTTAAAAAGATTTTTCAAATAAAGTTACAATTGAAGCATATGGCAAGCTTTATTGATAAATAATTTGATCATTTGGAAAGTTTTTATTTACTCTAATTACATAGAGGCCAAAGTTGGAAAGAACTTGAGAATTTTGCCCAGGGCAAATATTTTGGCCTCAATTTTGGAATTCTATCTTCAATTCACTATAATTTGCTGAGTCGTTAATAAAACCTATGGGGTTTTCAATAAATGTGTTTTTCTTCATTGTTTCAGGAATAAGCAACAAAGTGATAAAGTAAAAAAAAAAAAAAATGTCTCCTGCATGTATGACCCGATAGGTACGAGAAGCAGGGTGAGTGACTTTTGACTATACAGCAGATACAATCAGATTTGACTTACTCATGTTTGACTGTATAATCCTAGCTGGTGTTCTAAGACATTTTCTGCAGTTAGTGATAATATTTTCAACATTAACAGAATATGGTGCACACAAAATATATCTGCCCATTAATATTTATTTAGCCAAAGTTACGGTTTGGGATTATCCAGTCCCAAGTAGTTTAAGTAATGAAGCATGAGGTCTACATAATTAATAGGTTTTATTATCTTCTTTGGTGTAAGCTATTCATGGGCCCAATATGGCAAAAATTGAATATGTATACATATGACACTGCATATAGTTACAATCAGTTGATAGTAGTAGTTTGAAATATCAACAAATGCACAGATTTCCCGAATGTCCCTAATAGACATTCAAAAGCTAGGATTGCAGGGGGTCTCAGAGTTATTGGGCCTTCTAAGATGTGGATCCCGGTTTCAAGTGCACCTTCCTGCTGTCACTCGTTGTTAAGTTGTTTATTTGATGGAGATATGATGACAGGTGAGATATGATGACACGTGACAGCACATATTTGTCACAATGTAGATGTGAAGTACTAGATATACAGTCCATAGCATATATAAACTAGCCTTTAATTTCATCTCAGACACCTTCAATGAAAGGTTTTATTCCATGTCTCCATGTCATATTTAATAATTATATCTAAAATATATAATATATAAGGTGAAATCACAAGTGTCATTATGTATTTCTTAGCCTTCACCCCTTTGTATATATATCAAATTTTTCAGGTAAGTGAAAAATAAATAACCGTTGCAATATATATATATATATATATATATATATATATATATATATATATATATATAAACAATGTACAAAACAGACAAAAAATATACTGAAAATCTGTAAACTTAGTTCTGCTAAATGGTGAGTGTGATCAGAGCATGTCTAGGACTAGATGTACACTCAGGAGAAAGTTAAGGAACTATTCTAAAGTGTGATGACAACTTTATATGCAGTATTTAAGTGCTCTGGAAAAAAAAAACCATGCATGTATAAGAATATAGTAATTTTATTCTAATTTATAGATTTTTCCTAATGCATAAATAAGTACCAATTAAACAGGAAGAGAAGGTTAAGAAACGTAACAGGCAATGTCTCTTATTGTAATAATTTCCTATATGAACTTTTCATCACAAGTATCATTAGATACAAAATGATAGTTAGCTTCTGGCCTTCAGCTCCTCTTAGTGACTTCCATTTACTTAGTGCTCAGGAATAGATTCGTAATGTTGACTGAAAAGCAAAGAACTTAACAGTGTGTACTGCGGAGCTCAGCTCTTCATCAGTGTATTAACTTTTTAATAGCAGACGGTGTTCCAGGCTCAACTGGCATTAGAGAGATTTGAAAGTTTACTTCTTAGATGGAATGAATGCATCATACATAGTGATCTAACTATCTTTTCATATCATCACATATATATATATATATATATATATATATATATATATTGCCTGTAATGTATGGCAGGATTAATGCTTTGTGTACATTCAGGAAGTATTGAATTACCACCACCCACTTAAAAAACCTAAAGGACCCCTCTGGGCACCATAACAACTTCATAACAATAACGTTGTTATGGTACCCAGTGTGTCACTTGAAATCAAATGTAACAAGATGCAATACCTTCATCTTGTTTTATTATCAGTGTACATATGTCTGTCTCCCTATTCTATGTTATTGCTGTTAGCATTGCAATGAATAATGAGTGAACTAAGATTTTTAAATAAACTCAAGTGCCAACATGTTAAATTCAGAACGTTAAGTATTTTTAGAATAGCAGGGGTTATTAATTTTTCAACAGGTGTACTATTTTAACAATCTATTTTTTGCATACGAGTAAATTAAATTCATGGTGCTATCAACAATTTTAGCGGAATTTGTTTTGTTTTCAATGATCTATTACTGCACTTAATGTACATAATGCATAAATAAGTACCAATTAAACAGGAAGAGAAGGTTAAGAAACGTAACAGGCAATGTCTCAATTTTAGCGGAATTTGTTTTGTTTTCAATGATCTATTACTGCACTTAATGTACATTCTCACAATCTGGCACTCAAAAGGTTAAAATACAGTAAGCATCATTTAGGAACATTATCATTAACAAATCAATATAATGTGTTCAGCTGTATATGATCATTTTCTTCTATATTAGTTATGTTTTGTTTACTATGTAAAAGTTAGTGTATTATATGTATAATTATACATATACACTTTTATGGATAAACAAAGGCACTGGTTTAGGTGTGAGATCCAACGGATAATGATTTTTTTTTTTAAATATGTGACACAATGTAATACTACAAACAACGTATAATCTACTGGCTAGTTTCACTTTTTTGTTGCTTTCACAAACATCAGTATACAATTTATCTATGTGCTTCTGTTTACTATTTAGAAAGTAACCACGAAATTAAAATACTTGTATAAAATTCCAAATTAAAAAAAATGTGTTACAATCATATTTATAATTGTAATCTAATATTACTAGCCAATAACATAGCAATATGTTATTATATCTCATGCGTGTGCTCTGTTAACTAAATAGTTTATTTTGTGACATCATAAGTGACAAAAGATATAACAAAACAGCCAGGCAGGATAAAATCTTTGAACTGGCTGAGATGAAAAAAACTAAATAAATCTCAGTTATTTTAGATAAAATGTTGCAAGCTGAATCTCCACTCAAGAACATTACTTAATGAAGAAAATACACTGTTTGTTTATTATAATCTATCTATCAATCTATCTATCTATCGATCGATCTATCTATCTATCTATCTATCTATCTATCTATCTATCTATCTATCTATCTATCTATCTGTCTGTCTATCTGTCTGTCTATCTATCTGTCTGTCTGTCTATCTATCTATCTATCTATCTAATGTATTAAGATATTTTAGATTAAATAAAATGAAATGCACATTTCTATCATCTAAGTCTATATGCACACATACATGTTTATTTATGTTAATTTTACACATACACAAATGAGTGTTTTTTATGCACACACATTCTCTCACAAGGATAAAATCACACACATTTCTTTGATGTATATTTAACGCAAGGTGAATCAAATTGCAATGTTTTAAAGTGAGAATGAAAGCACACGTGTGAATCAAACTTTCCACCCGTATCCACAACCATGTTACTAAATACTTATGGTCTTTCATCAAGTTGGTAGAGTAAGGAATTAACCCCAAACTTCTGGAATAAAAGGGAATCATGACATGTCACACATGGCATGTGTCCTTAAGGGGTTAAAGGAACACTGTATGGAGAAAAAGCAATGTGTAGAGGGAAAAAAAAACAAGCAAACAATAACAGAGGTTAACATTTAAATTCTCTGGTTTGCTTTTCTACCAGTCTTCCAAAGATTGCAAAACACTATTTCCGTTATGGGATTTTTCCAATAAGAATCATGACACTGAATTATTTACATCCTATCAGCAGACATAATTTAACTGTATAAATCCTAGTTTGCACTACACTTCTGGGGCGGGGGGAGGGGGGAATAAAAATAATTAAATGAATAAAATGCAATTGGTTCTGCAGTAATCAATTTTTTTATTTTTTTTATTTAATCATTTATATAGAACAGATTTTAAATATTTTAACATTGTGTTCAATGTTTTCCTCTTGAATGCCGAAATAATTTTAATTACTAATCATTAACATGAATGTAATATGTAAAATAATGTAATTTTATAAAAAATTGGTGTTATAATTCTCTAAAATGATCTACAATCAGATATTATACTAAACTATATATATATATATATATATATATATATATATATATATATATATATATATATTCAATTCAGAGATTGCTCTGTGTTCAGTGAAATTTTCAGTTGGTATAAGCATCTAAAAATAAGATCCGAAAGGAAGGGGCAGAATAAATAGGAGAAACAGTAGAAAAACAACATCCCAAGCAATTATGCAGTTATTAGACATACGCCAAAGCAAACAATTGTCCCAGAGTCTGCCATTGCTCTGCCCTGCAGGTAGACAGCAGTCAGCAGTCAGCACAGAAGGAAAGCAAATGCAAAGGGTATAGGAATGAAAGCACAGGATATGGACTTGGTATCGAGTCCTGGAAGCATGAACAGCAAGATTGTGATCCTTAAGTCACACATCGGCCATGCAAAACAGGACATACCTTTCTGGCTTGCTGCTTCTGTTGGCTGAAACAAAGCAGTCCCATTCTCAGCGGGAGGCCAAGTCAAAATGAAATTGTATTTAGTCTGCACTTTCTCCCAGATCAGGTTTCGGAATGACTAGGCTCAGAGATAGCCTCGTTGTGGCTGATGCATGCTTTGCATATGAAATGCCATTGACAAAAAAAAAAAAAAAAAAACTATACATAAAAAGTCTGTTCTGAAAATAGAGCGTGTATTGTGTGTGTGTTGTAATGATTCAGATACGAGCTTTAATGGCACAGTAGGCACATTTTAATACACTATATATAATGGAGCAATCATACATAATGAGATTTATAATTGTATTATAATATATTTATATTAGCCATACATCATGCGCGGGCACATTCCTACACACAGGTAGGATAACACATGGTTGATAAATGAATTAGCATACCATCTTCTAATATGTATTTAAGGATGTAGTACTGTAACGGAATGCATAAGTATGTAATTATTATTAATTTATTATTAGAAATATATGTGCGAGGCTCTGTGAATGTATAATATACAAGGTGACCAGGAACTGGGGGGGGAAGCCACATTTTAAATAAACAGGCCTCATATTTATGCGAGAGATTGGATTATCAAAGAATATTTGCAGACTTCATTTGAATGAGCAGAGTTAGATCCCAGCATGAAAAAGAATGTAGGCCATTGCAAAGTTGTTATTGCCAAACATAAAGAAAAGCTTTAATGTTGAGTATGCTTTTTGTGTGGAGTCTGCCACCACTTAAAAAATCAAATGTTGCATAAATCATTTAAAATGAGTACAGTGTAAATGTGACTCAGTGCTCTAAATAATCATACGTCCTTCATAAAAATCCAATGTTCATACTGTTAAAAAAAAATACTATGAACAGCTGCAGGTCAATGTACAAAGATTAAAGTAAAACAGCATTTTCATTTTTTTTCACAGAAAATAAAAGATGATGACACTGCATCTCTAAACTACAACTGTATGAACATGAAACATCATGAAATATTTATTCTTGAAAATGTATCTTTCCATGTGTCATTTTAAGGTTTATATAGGGGTCTGGAAATGATTCCACGTTACTGACCGTTATGTTCTTAGAATCTTTAATAAAAACATTGCAGAGGATGTAGTTCTTATCTCCAGTCCATAAAAGGGTACGATATATGAGGCCTTTAGTTTGGACAAGGTTGACTAGGCCCAGGACCTAGGGGGGTGGAATAAAAAGGATAATGGTGACGTCAGGTAATGTTTTACAATTCAATAAATCTGTTTCCCCATATACAGAAATGCAGTTGGGCACCTGCTCTTCATTGTGGCTTCCTCAATCTATTACAGAATTATGTATGCATAATTTTGACATGGTCCATGTCACTTGATAAAGAGTGTGTATAATACCAGAGCTAGCATCTCATAGAGAGGGTTTAATAAACTTGCCTGGAATGGAACATGCTGTGGAAAACTGGATGGTAGAGTTCTGGGAAAACATGGTAAGGAAATTATATTAAAAAAAGAAACAAACAGGCAATACTCTGTCCTACCTGCAAGCCGTATTTAAAAAACAAACAAAAAAAAAACACACACACACATATATATGTGTGAGTGTGTGTGTGTGTATAAAAACCCTAACTTGATTGCAACTTTAAGTCCATAAATCAATACGTATATATATATATATATATATATATATATATATATATATATATATATATATATATATATAAATAAATCAGATAATATATATATGATAATAACATGACTTTTGCTTATCAATAGCCATAATGCTATAATTGATATGGTGTGTGCATCGTGCAATCTAGTTTTACATCTACATACTTTACATTTCATGTGATCATTATTATTCTTTATATAGTGCATTCAGATTTCGCAGTGTGGAATACTTCTCCTTTTATGCTACACGCTTGATTGAATAGGGACCTCCTCACCTTTTGTTTCTCTGTGCATACATTTTCTCGTTGGTTGTTATTTGTATGTTTTCCATTCATGTGGGAGAGTTCTGTAGAATATGTCAGAACTTTCTAAATAAATCATAATATAACCACAGCTAGCTGAATTCCATCATGTTGTCTAAAACTGTAGAAGGTAAAGAAACCAAACATCCAAATAAAAGAAACACAACCGCTTAAGTGTCATGCCTGATTTTAGCAACACAAGTGAATCATAGGTATTAACACTAAACTTGTTGTTGTTAACACTAAACTTGTTGACTAGTATGGGTATATGAACTGTGACATAAATGTTGCCAGTCATAGCAGTAACCTTAAGGAACTATCGCGAAAAAAAATGGCAAAACGGAAAACTGTTAAGCCATACCATTGGTTTGTCAATATTACTTTGGTAGGTAAAATATAGATAGTTTCAAAGAAAATGTTACACACATGTTTATTCTAGATACATGGAGTTAATGCAACCATTAAAAAGTTTAAAACCTTAAAAGATTTGAATTAAAGCTATTATTATTTCATACAATACATGCACATCTCCATATTAATTCAATTCCCTTTTTGGCTTGCCTTTCCAGCAGATTGTGAGCCCTGTCATTGATATAGCATAGCCTTGGTGAGATATTGAAACAGACGGATAGGTGATGTAGAATCCTGCTTGTTAGAGCTTACAATATACACTAAAAAATGTGTGTATATAAACTGATACATAAAGTGTAAACTAATCTAATAATGCTGATGTGTAATTAGTGTAAAGTAACTAGGCCAGATGCTGTTACCATGGTGGGGATATAGGAGCGATTTAAAGTGAATTGGGACGTTATAGTGATAAGAACGTCATTTTCAAATTATTGCTATATAAAGAGAAACAGGTGATGGTTATAAAATGCAATAATCTGCCCATGTCTGTCTGTCTTTTGGTCTGAAAGTCTGTCTACCTGTCCATGTATCTCTCTCTCTTTATATACATATATAAATATCACATACACAGAACCCCCCCCCCCACTCCCCACTCCCCCCCCCCCCCAAACATACATGCACGTTAAGTTTTGAAACACAGTATAAAGCCATAAAAATTGTTTATGAAACGTTGGGAATCCTAAGAGGTTTTTGATTTAACAAGCCATGTATGACAAATCACGGTGTAATGCATTGTGTTCCCTAATCTTTAATTAGAAAGGGAATATCTACTACAGAACATTGGTTAACTTTGACACATTAAATCTTCCGGTTAAACTGCCTTACAGGAAGTGCAAAGATGAAGAACTGTAACAATCTACGGCTTCTCTTCATTTACCCAGACAGCCAGGGAAGTAGGATAACATCTTGTAATACCTGCTCTGTTGTAATTAATCGCTGTGGTATTTAGGACCACTCAAGTAGACAAATATGACAGAGACAGGGACAATTAGGAACCTTGTTCAAGCTACATTAACTTTTTCAGCTATTACAACCCAGCAGCTCTAGTTTGCTTGTAAAAGCTGCAGAGGGATTGTTATGCATTAGTTATGTGGTTATTAATGAAAGGAAAGGAGAAATCTGTTTATTGTACTTTGAAAATTGCAAATAAATTTCAATTATCTGCTATGTCATTTTTGTTAAACATGGATTGTATAAATGCTTTCTGATATTGTAAATCACAAACCACTTACTGTACAGTATGATAATGTTATTATGCCTCTGAGATGCAGAACGCCTCCTTATTGCATATATTTCGAGATATTTAAAATGCGGGAATACAGTGGAAAGCCATGTTTTTATTTGACTTACACTGATCTTGTGAACTAAAACAATCTGCAGGAAGATTAATTCATCAAGTACGTGATCATAACTTGGATCTAATTTACACTAGTTGTTAATGTCATGTTTACAGCATAAATCAATAAAATGCTATAATAGATTACATGATTTGCTCTCTCTTTACAATATTCTCGATTTTGTAAAAGACCTGCCACTTTTCTAATAGTGACAGTTATTCTTTCCCTTGCTATTGAATCAATTACTGACATGTGCTCTGAAGTAGGAGGTAAGTGTAATACACACCTACCTCCACAGCAATTCTTGGTATCAGCACTGAGTGTGTGTGGTGGGAAAAGTGGGGAGGTGGGTTACATTTTTGGCAAATAAATGATTATCTGTCTGGGTGCCAGAGGGTTGTCCTGGTTACATAAAATGACAATATTGTGTCAATTTACTTACATTTAGTTTTAACCCCTTAAGGACACACAGCATGTGTGACATGTCATGATTCCCTTTTATTCCAGAAGTTTGGTCCTTAAGGGGTTAATACTTAAGCAAAATCAATGGGAAAAAAAATAATTATTAATATGAATAATTAATTAACCCAAACAACTTTACCAAGCACCCCATTGGAAATAGTTGGGTACTTTTATCACAGGCAAGGAAGACCAGTTGGCACAAACACAAGACAATACCCATTAGTCAGTGTACCCACTCTCAATAAAATGTTGCATGGAATCAGAGAGAAAGTAAGGAGCCACTGAAAAAATGTTTTCAATCAAAATAAAATTATTCAGGTTTACTGTTCCTATAACATTGGAAAACTCAAACAACAGATAGTGGAGGTAAAATATGCAAGCTATCATTTTGTGTGTCATTGAGCGAGTAGTTAACTTCTTAAAACCTACCCAATGGTGGACTCTGAATGGAACAAAAGTAAAAAAAAAATAGTATTTCTACTTTGGTGTTTTTATATTCATAAGTAAACAGTGACGTGACTGCCATTCATATGTATCTGTGTACTATTGTGTTGTGCTGTATGGACATTGAAATCAACAGGATAGCTGTTTTTTGGGGGCTTGTAGTAATAGAAAATGAGCAGAGGCTCCCATTTTCTCCTTGTCTGAATCATTGTATCTTTGCTAGATTCATTTTTGTTTTTGTAAGCAATTCAAGAGCCATTTTATGCAAATTGTGTCTGGATTTAAAGGAACAGTCTAGACTGTTTCTAGAGTTTGTAATTTTCTTTGACAGTTTATAAAAATGCTGAGTTATAAAAACCTGCACTTTTGTAACTAAGGGCAGAAACACCCCCCTGGCTGTCAATCAGAGCTGTCTCCCCCCCTTCTCATCAAGCTGTTCTATACTTTTCCTTATTTTTCTCTTTTACAGTGCAGATTTTAACATCCCTCGTATCGAGAGATTACAGCATGTAAAATCTATCTACAAAGTAGTATTATTCCAGGCCCTTACCTATGTTTCAATAATATGAATCACATTATTTTGCAGCAGGGTGCAATCAATATCTTTGATTAGGCACTTACTTATTACAGAGGAACTGTCATCGTTTTGATGGTGATTTGTAAATTGTTTCACCCCAGTAAACAATTCAGTAATCAGGTTAACTATGCATTCTTGGTAAACACATTTTCTTTACTTGCATGAAGTCACATCACACAGCTGTCCTGATTCTGAGACACAATTATGAATGAGAAAGTGACTTAATATTACCTAAGGGAACACTGAAAAGAATAGGGGTTAACCCCAAAATCGAAAATTTGCAGGAATACGAAAAACAACAAAACAAAGGAAAAAACTAAAATATATGTAAGTGTTTCCTAGTGAGGGGAAAATATCTTGATAACCAAGACAATATAGAGTTGAAATAAAACTTACCCTTTATTGAATACAGAATGTATTCACCTTGTCTTGGTTATCTAGAGATATTTTTGTTTTTTCCTTTTTGTTGTTGTTTTTTTCCATTCTTGCGATTCTGAGACACTATCCCACCGCTTGAGTTGGTTGTCTGGTGTACTGTATCTGGAAACCGCAGAAAGCTCAGCATGAGTATACAATTAAGCTATGTGTATTTCTACCCAATTGTTCTTCAATCATTTTCTGCTCATGGGTACCCCTGGAGAAGACTGGCACTACTGGTGGCTAGTCAGTGTGATCCTGCCCCTTCCTATTCTGATTAAATACCATCCAATGTTGGAAAGTGTAACAAGAGGTATACTCTATAACAGGGATAGGCAACCTTTGGAACTCCAGATGTTGTGGACTACATCCCCCATAATGCTCTTACACCCATGATGCTGGCAAAGCATCATGGGAGGTGTAGTCCAAAACATCTGCAGTGCTGAAGGTTGCCTATGCCTGCTCTATAGGTACCACCATCTTACCATGATGCACTGCAGATGCAGATTTATTTATATAGCAGAAGACATAGTGTATTTGTATTGAGAATAAGGCTGTAAAAGCATTGTTGGCAAAATGAATTGAAAATAAATATTGTTGGATTTTTCAAAAAATAGCACCAATAACAACTAACTTCTCACTTAGCTATTACTTTGCTCAATAAGCTAGACAGATCCCTTTTTACTTTATATTAATTATTTACTTCTGGATTTTATGTTCAGCAGGGACAACAGTGGTTTTGTTTTATTAATGTTACGGTTTAAGAGTTCCTTGTGTTTGAATAATTTTATATATGCATATGATGTGCATTGTAAAGATTCCTTTGAGGAGTGATGCTGTGTAAAAACCCAGTGGAAAACATAACCCTTTCAATGTTTCAACTTGTAATATCATTATTTTTTTGTTTAGTTGTTTTTTATTTTTTTATTTTTTTTATACTTCAAAATTATATCACAGATGGCCCTTATCTGTGCAGGGTCTGGTATTTATGGCATATTATGTTGATTTTTAGATTATCTCTACTAAAAACCATAAGAAAGAACATGTGCTCATTTTTCTCCTCTGTATTCTTTCCGGAGACTGACAATCTCTACCCTTATTGTACACTGGAAGAAAGAGCAGATTAGCGTGGCACAGATCTGTCCCCCCCTCTCAATCCAGAATCCAATGTCACACAAAAAAGTCATAAAAAAGCAGCTCAGTGCACAGGAACAATTCTCACCCTCAGCTGAGCTGCGATGATGTCAGCTTTCTGATTACAAACTGCTTATTTATGCTTTAACAGCTGCCAAGAGCAGCAAATAAGTGGCTAAAAGAGTGTCTAGACCAGGCATTCAAGCCTCTATTGTTTCCTGGTTGTTACCTGGTTGACAGCGATGGGTACAGCTGCCTGGTGTGAAAGGGAGCAGAGATGGGAAAACAGTGATTGACAGAAAGACCCTCAGGGTCAGGCACAAGCAGTCCCTAATGGCCTTGGTGCCTTTATACTCTCCTCTCAAACCAAAGCACAGACTTTACCATGAGATTGATGTGGAGTAAATGTTAACTGATGAAAAAAAGGAAGAATTGAAAGAGTGATTGAAAAAAAGATCACATTTTAACACCAGTTTAGGTGTCATTTGTTGTGTCAATTGACTAAGGTTAGGTGTTGTTATCAAACACAGAAATAGATAGATAGACAGACAGACACACACACACACACACACACACACAGATAAACAGCTAGATAGATATGTGTGCTGTAATTGTTGTTTGGTAAATTCTACCTCTCCCTTGTAAGGGTTAAATTCCCATGGGAGGATCCAGGCATGGTGTTGCACTGAATAGTGGAGGCTCTGCAGGTGAAGCCAGTTGCCAATCATTTGCCTAATTAACAGTGAATGTAAGACCAGCCTGAGTCAGGTCACTAAGAGTCTGATATTCCAGCCGAGGGAGCTGGACTGCTACAAACGGAGGTTTGTCTTCTGCAATGCTATTTTTTGTTTCATGTATTTTTTGTGTTTATTGAAGTGGGAAAGCCACTCAACTGTAGACAGATAATTCTAGGTATATTTAGAGCTCAAGAAAGAAGAAGGATTTATTTTATGTTTTATTTCACTTGCTGAAGTGTTAAAGCAAATAAAACGCTTAAACCCAGAGTTGGAGTTTGTCCTGTGTTGCAGTTTACTCTAATAGACAATGGTTATTTAAAGATCCCAGACAAATCAACCTATGACTACAAAGGAAATTTTTGTCACAATATATATATATATATATATATATATATATATATATATATATATATATATAGAAAGATCCAGAAGGCACTCACAGGTCTTGCATTCGAAGGGTTGAAACGTTGATCTCTTTACTGTATGGAAATTTAATAGAATAAATACAATTTTTCAAATGCAAGACCTGTGAGTGCCTCCTTGATCTCTCTATATTATATATGTTGGACGCATTGGGAGTCTCACCAAGGCAAGTTTTGTTTATATATTTTTTTGTAAAGGAGAGTGCCACTCCATCACAATATAATAATATATATATATATATATTTGTAGTCGGGGACATAAGCCATAATAGTAAGATAATAACAGAAGTGAGAAGTGTGCCGGAACAGGTGTATGGGGTAGGCCCACCCATGAATTGATAAAGGGGAGAGGTGGGAGGGATAAACCCAGCGGTGACGGGTCTGATAAAGAGGGGCCTGAAATTATATAGCCGGGTAAGCCTTTTTATTTGTAGTCAGGGACATAAGCCGTAATAGTAAGATAATAACAACAGAAGTAAGTACCAGTCGGTTGTGGTTTGCCGGAACTGACGTATGGGGTAGGCCTGTAATAAAAGAGGGCAAAAAGTTGATGTAAATAAATAACTTTACTGTACACATGCTACACAGCTAGAACTTTAACGCTAATCTTAATTCCTGTTCTGGTTGTAGAATACAAGTGGTATATGCTGCTGATTTCCACCGCCCCAGTCTTCTAATTATATGAGCCGGGACATTAGCGGGACATTAGCAGCAGATCCTTTAAGTCCTGCAAGTTGTGAGCTGGGCACTCCATGGCTTTGTGTCCCAGTACATACAAAAGATGCTTGTTCAAATTGAGATCTAGAGAATTTGGAGGTAAAAGCAACCTTGAACACTTTGTCTCTTCAAATAATTCCTGAACAATTTTTGCAGTGTGGCAGGGTGCATTATCCTGCCGAAAGAGTTCTTCCATCAAGGAACACCATTGCCATGGAGGAGTGTACATGGTTTGCAACCATTTCTAGTAACATTCACAAGAATGCCAGGACCCAAGGTTTCCATGCAGAAGAGTACCCATAGCATAACACTGCCGCCGCCTGCCTGCCTTCTTCAGATAGTGCATCCTGCTGCCATCTCTTCCCCAGGTAAACAATGAACACACACCAGGCCATCAACCTAAGCTAAAAAAAATAAAAAAATTCATCAGACCAGGTAATAATCTTCTGTTGCTCCATGATCCTGTTCTGAGGCTCTTATCCCCATTGAAGGCACTTTCGCAGGTGGATGGTGTCATCATGGGCACTCTGACTATGCAGCCCCATACACCGCAAACTGTGTTTCACTGTGTGTTCTGACACCTTTCAATCATGGCCATTATTAAGTTTTCCAGCAATTTGTGCTACAGTAGCTCTTCTATGTAATTGGACCAGACAGGCTAGCCTTTGCTCCCCCCCCCCCCCATGTATCACTGAGCCTTGGGCACCCCTTATGTTGGTGTTAACAATTGTCTTTCCATGCACCACTTTTTTCCATGCACCTCACGAGACTTGCCGTTTTGGAGATGTACTGATCCAGTCCTGAGTCCACCACTATTTAGCCCTTGTCAAAGTCACTCCGATATTTTTGCTTGAATTTTTTTCCTGCTTCCAACATACACATATATAGGGGGGAAGGGGTCTGGGGGAGTGATCTCTTATAATCCTCATGGACCCCCGCCTCTGGAAATAATAATAATAAGAAGACAGACAGACAAATCTATCCACATAGACAGATCAATGATTATAAGATACAAAATAATCAAATAATAATTGTATATTATTATGAGGGAACCCCTTTTAAAAGAAAACCTTTACTTTGAATTCAATTTGTTAATAATCTTTCAAAGATTACAGAGAACATGGACAATAAATTTAAATTAATGGATGTTACCTTATTGACTAATGGCCACATGGTTTTTACTAGCCTATGTAATCATCATAATTTAATGAGGCACTATAAGCACCATAACAGCTACAGTTTTTTGAGTTGGTTCACAAAATCTGGGGTTCTTCCCAGAAAAAAATAGCATGTCTTGACTCCAGCTGTATTGATCATTTAAGATCATGTGTTTTCTTGCACAGTAGCTTGCAGGAGATTGAAGGTCACAATGAGGATTCTCTTCTTCTTTTGTATCAGTATGTCTTATTATATAACCTATGTCTGTATAATTACAAATGTTAATTGTGTATCAATTGTAAAGCACTTTGGATAAGAGCTCTCTATAAGAATGGTTGAACAAAATAAAAAAATAAATAATACAGAACCGAACTTCTACAGGATAAAGTGTGAATCTGTCCAATCTGAATTGCCTTATATGCTATGAGCGCTGGGCTAACTTACATTATTGAATGTATTCAGACTTTCTACTTTATGTATGTGACTCAAGAGGGGCAGATATGGGCACTGGGGGAAAACCCGGCTTGAACACTTGTTCACTGAGCTGTACTGGTTATTATCTCTTTAAATTGAAACAAATATACACACATTGTTGTTCACAAAACACAGTGCACCTCAAGGATCCACATTGGACTAAATGTTTCAAATAGAGACACACATTTATAGAGAGTCTCTATCCAAAAGACATTTTGAATCATCATCAAATGTTTTAAAACATTATTTATTTTCTTATTTCCTAAAAGATTAAATTACATCACTCTGCCTTACAATGAAACTGCAATAAACCACATCCTTTTTTTTTTTTAATGGATATTCTATTTAAATTACCGCATTCCTCTGCTAAACAAGAAGATGTAATCTAAAGTGCTTATATTGCCTACCTGTGCTTTGGAGGCTCTACAGTTTTATTGCGTTGGTTTAATGCAGAATATTATCCTGAGTCGCTGAAATGAAAATGTGCCTGATATTAAATTAGCTGTGAAAATAAGCTTAATAAGCTCAGGAAGATGTATTATATAAAATATCATGTTAAAAAGTCAAATGGTATTCATGTGCTTTACTGGTGAACACTTCCAAGGGGATAGAGATATTTTGTTTAATAATTTTGTATTTTGAACACTAAATCTTAAAATTCACTCCTAATCATATCACTAAATCTCCTGTAGAATATCTTGCTATCTGTTGTGACTCAATCAAGCTTATAGTCCACTAAAATACGTGCAAAGAGATCGTAGCAAGAAGACAAAGAATGAGCAGATTCTGTAAGTGTGACATTAAAATCTATAGCATGCTTTATTAACCATAAGTATATTGAAAATCATTCCTCGATTTTAAAATGTAGGGCTATTACAAGACAATTACTTTATTAAATTCCTATTCTGTTCAGATATATATATAATTGAAAAGTACTACTTGAAATGAAAAAGCTAAAAAGTATTCTCCACAAAAATGCTGTTTTGAAGCAAATCAATGGTTGCGTACATAATGGAATATAAACTTAACTGTGCACGGATGTAACATACATGTCATATACAAGAAAATATGTGATGGTAGTCTCCATCACCAAGAGCTTAAGATGGACAAGTCAATTAAGTCCCTGTATGACTCCTATGTTTAAGTTGTCCTATGCCCATTATTGGTGAAGGGTGTGAGTAGTTTTTTTTTTTTTAGGGTTAAATGCTTTGTGTGCTCTCCTGTTCTGCTGTTTCTTTTAATCAACTAGGTGGATTTGGCTATGGAGCCTGTACAGTGCCAACTGTTGGTTGTAAGGATTTTGAAACCGCTGTATGTACTATGAATAGCAAGGCTTGTTAATTTGCATCTACAGGTAGATTTGCATATTCCGAACTCTGCGGACAGGAGAGATGTCTTGTTAGTTATTGTCTTCCCATCCCCTCTCTAAATATGTTATTATAAGTTTTCTGATAGGATTCCTTTATTGGGGGTGTCTTGCTAATTGCCTATAATTTCCACCTGTTGTCTATCCCATTTGCACAACAGCATGTGAAAACAGCCGGCAAAAACAAAGGATTCACAGGATATGCTCTTGGAAACCGAAAACCAGACAAGGGCAAGGAGATACTGAGACATGCTGCTTAAATAGCCTGCACTGAGTAGCAAAAGAGGCTAGCTAGTAGCAACCGGGTGAGTAACCTGAATAGAGCTGTTTATTAAAAACAGCTGAACAATCCAGATAGTGTAAGAAAGGGTTGCTGTTTAAAACATCAGGGAAACCCTGACAAAATAAAGTAAATAATAAATAACAAATCAGTAAATTCATTCTAAATCAATTAACTGAAAAGGGTGTATATGGTACTGGCAGCGGTAATAATTTTTTTCTTTTATAATTCACTCGATGATTTGGGGTCAGACTACCCCTGTCAAAGACAGAGGATCGGAAGATCTTCTATCTGCCCTAGTGCTTTCCTGTTGTTGTTCCTGCTGCTTCATATTGGTACTAGTGAGTTGACCCTTCGTTTCACCAGCACTCACTTCCTTGACGCAAAATTTGCACTTTGCTAGCAAGTCTTGTGCAAGTTATTTATATTGGCAGCATGATTGTCTTATTACAGAATTAAAGAGACACTGATATATAAAAAGAAATACAACATATTTTTACATATGCACAGATAATGGCTAGATTTTTTGTATTTTTTATTAACCAACTGAGAACTGACAGAAGAGCCCTGGGAAATGGCAGCCACAAGCATAAGCAACCTTACACAGTCCACCATCAAGGTATTAATAAGTGTACAATAGCTAACATGCAATGAGTGATAGTGAATGTGTGCTGAGCGTGTCTGTAGTGAGCTTGTGTATATCAGTAAGATTGTGTGTGTTCATGTGCTTCAGTGAGCATGGGCGTGTAATGAACTTGTGTTTTTGTGTCAATGAGCTTGTTTGTACTGAGCTTGTGTGCATTAAGCTCTTGTGTGTCTGTGAAGTTGTGTGTAGTGACCGGGTGTGCATCAATGAGTTTGTGCATATGTCAAAAAACTTGTGTGTATGTATTTGTGCCAGTGAACTTGTGTGTGTCAGTTAGCTTCTGCATATCGGTGAGCTTGTTTGTGTGTGTTGGTTTATTAGATGATATCAGTGGAACCCCAATGTGGAGTATACAGGGGTGTGGTTCAGTTGATGTCATACCATGGGCGGTGCGTATGGGACACATATTGTTTTGCCTAGGAGGCCAAAAATCCTTGCATCAGCCCTGCTTCTGGCTGATAGTAAGAAGGGAAGGAGAGGAGTGGACAAGTGAGTGCCGATGGACACTAGGGAATTGTTCTTAGAAAGCATAGGGCGAGCACATCATTAGACATTCACACTGAGCTCAGGGTGCTGAAACAGGTCTGTCCTCATAATCCACCCTTAGTTAGCTGGCCTGCATGATTGGCAGGACACCTGACATGTTGATCTATCAATTCCATTCTTCCAAGAATGGGTATACTTATAAATGCATCTTGTGTTCTCTGTCAATAAGATTCTGTAATTAGGCCAAATGAGCTCTTACTCTAGTACTGCTCAACTCCATAGCCCTGCTCACTCTTTCCTTCCACTGTTTGCATTTTCTACTCACCACTGTTACTATCTTATTTTGACACAGGCATCTTATGCATCAATCTATCCTCCCCTCTGACATGCTGTTATTCTTCTTGTGCGTCTTTACCCCCTTCCCTATAGATTGTAAGCTCATTTGAGCATGACTTTATCTCTTGTCTCTGTTTATTTTTTGTATGTCAATTACTTGTCAGTTAAGAAGGTATGCATGCAGAGGCAGTGTTATGCTCTGGGCAATGTTCAAACATAGACTGTGATGCCAGATAAGAGCCATTTCGCCCATCTAGTCTGCCCTATTTTCTAAATTTGTTCATTAGTCTCTTTCATTAGTCTCTTATATCTAAGATACCCTTATGCCTATCCCACACATGCTTAAACTCCTTTACTATGTTAACCTCTATCACTTCAACTGGAAGGCTATTCCATGCATCCACTACCTTCTTAGTAAAGTAGCTATACATGTTATTATATGGATGTTACTTTAACACGCACCACCTAGATAGAGATTGTTGCAGACTACATACTATGATAATGGTGTTCCCTGGTGACAGTGGCCTCTTTCAGCAGGATAATCCACCATGCCACACTTAAAAATTGTTCAGGAATGGTTTGAGGAACATGACAAAGTGTTCAAAGTATTGCCTTGGCTTCCAAGTTCCCCAGATCTTAATCTGATTGAGCATCTGTGGGATGTACTGGAACAACAGATCCGATCCATGGAGGTCCCACCTCACAACTTGCATGATTTAAAAGATCTGCTGCTAATGTCTTTCCAGCTTTGTGGAGTCCATGGCTTGACACATCAGAGCTGTTTTGGCAGCAGAAGAGAGACCTTCACAATCTTAGGTAGGTGGTTTTAACCCCTTAAGGACACATGACATGTGTGACATGTCATGATTCCCTTTTATTCCAGAAGTTTGGTCCTTAAGGGGTTAATGTTGTGGCCTATAAGTGTATTCTATATTCACCAATGATAAAGCTAAAACCATGCTTTATTATACAGCAGCTCTAAAAAGATATTTATGAAAGACTCCCAGACCGCCATGCAATATATGAATAAGAGTACAAAAAACACTGTCCATTTTAAGATATTTAGATTTCCAATCACACAGTTGTCCTATTTAGTTCATACCTGTGCATTGCCCAAAAATGTGTGTATATATATCTATATATGATATTATGTATACAATAGCAGTCTTTTTACTGAGGGAACCCACAGACACGTGGGCTGTAAATGTAAGGTGTGAATCCTTGCCTTGGTACTGACTAATGAACAGAGAAATTGAAGTTGCTGTGTGAGTGTGTAACTATTGGAAGGATGCCAGAAAATTCTCATGAATCAAGATGTATTTTAGCTAACATACTGATGTCTAACAATATATTAACCGGAACAATATTTATCACTATATATATAGGATGAGGTAGAGGCAAAAAATGCCTACAAAATTTAAAATATAAACAAAGAAAAAGTTAGACCTGTGCTGCAGATACTCCACAATGAAGTCCCAACAGTGTATATACAACCAAAAACAAGTGTCAATTAGCATTGCTAATTAGCAATGCTAATTAGCATTGAGAAAGGGCGGCTGCTGCTCGAAACTTTTGCTGTTTTAACTTTGTTCTCAAATATATTGTAGTAGCACCTGGGTGTGCACACCTATACTGGATGCGCAGGACTCGTGTTTGTTTTTTGGAACAATATTTATACTAGAATAGCATCATCATTCATTAATACAAAGGTTTGCTTGGAATGCTGGACAGGAGATAGAACAATAGGAAATTGTTTTAGAAGTGCAATTACTCTCTTTACTGTTCTCTCTCAATTCAGCAAGCACCACTAATATAAAGGGGAGGTGGCCTAACAAAGATTTGTCTTAGCATTGTAGCACAATTACACTTTCTCACTAAATTGTCAACTGTTGAGAAAATTGCCTTTTGTTTCGTTGCATCTGAAAAGCTGCCCAGCTTAGATATATTTCTAACTGCACTGTTTTCACCTCAAATTTACAATTCTTTGCGCAATTCTCATTAATTTCTGGTTAAGTCAATAACCCCAAAAATATTTTGCACATATTTCTATAAAACCTAAAATTGTATTTTATCTACAGCATCACCTAGTATAAGAGTATATACACAGATCTTTGTAAAGGAGAATGGAGTGTCGTTTGTAAACTGCCTGTCATTGTTAATGGTGTATGGATAACCAGACACATGCGCAGTGATAGTTTTTTTGAATCTGCCATCTGTTCTCTAGAAAAATATGAACATAAATTAAAATAATTGCTTAATTAATTACTGTTTGCATTGTGACCAGCATTGCAAGACCACTTTTGTCTATAAAACATCCATCTCGCACAGATGTTGGCACTGAACACATAAGTATAGTGTGCTTGGGATCTTTTATCTCTGACCTGTGTCCTAAAATGATTTACATTTGATTACATAGCGCACATTTTGTTTTGGAACTTATCCAAAAAGTGACAAGCAATCGTATTAAATTAAATCCAGGTATAACGCACAATTTAAAAGAAGCCAAGGATAAATATAATTCTACCATTCAAAATGTTCCCATAAAACTGGATTAAATGTATGCCAATGTCTACAATTAAGTTGAAATGTGATCTCGAAGTGCAGATATTCATCTTCTAAATGTTAACAGCTCACAAAGTTAAATAGTATGGAATTGTATGCATTGCATATACATAAGGTAAGGAAATATCTGTACTGTAAATGTAGCCACATATAGCTGACTGTGGCTGATAGGAATTGGAGTTCTAAAATACATAGAACTATTTGAATTCTGCTAATGTTTGTTACGAACATGCAAGAAAGTATTTTATTTATGCTAGCTGGATAAAAAATATACATAACTAAATAACTAAGAAAATATGATTTATAAATTTTCTTCTGGTACAGGATTTATTCCTTCAATTCTAAATTATAGTTATATGCTATACTTTTTAGCTGCAATTAGCCATTCAGATAGCTTCTAAAAAGAAATGAAAAAACCCAACATATTTTTAATAATGCAAAATAATGTGTCTTTTAAATGTTATAAACACTTACTAAATATTCTCTAGGAGCCATGGTTCCATCTTGTTTTCGAAGAACTCAAATAAATCCCTGCTGGCACCTAAGTGAGTCAATAAGTGTGTCAATCATTTTTATTGACCCATCTGTGCTCATTTAAGAATATCCTAAAACCCAGGAGCTTATTTACTATTTTACTGAGTTTCCATCATTGTAAGTTTAAACTTCCACTGAAAATTGCAGCACAATTCTGCCTTTAACAATTCCAGAATTGCACGGCAATAATGTATCGCATTAATATTTTCTTAACTCGTTCTTAATTTTCCTTAACATTGTTCACTCATAATTTTGTTAACAAGCACAAATACTGATACAACTAAAGAGAAGAGGAGAATAAAGTACAATCTTTCAATATTTGATTAATATTTTAGGGAAATTACTGCAAGATATAGAAATTAAATAAATATAGAAATTAAATAAAAGTAAAATTAAAAAAACATTTAAAAAACATTATGTAAAATTTTTTAACAATTAAGAAATGATTTACATACATTTTATTTTGTATCTATCTGTTAGTCTGTAGCTTGCTCGATCTGCTGACCAACCTATCTACCTACTTATCTATCTAAGCTTTTTAATTCTAGAAACTCACTAATGGCAATCACAACTCATTAACTGCAACCAAAGGGATCCTTGCATTAAATACACCAGAAAGCATAAAGCGGTTTCCTTTCACCCTATCAATAACTTTAAGCTCAGGCACATTTTGATAAAAAGGATTCTATAGCTAGATTTTGCATAAGCCAACAGCATAACATACCTCCCATGACAGTACATTTGTGCCATATTTGAACTAAATTTTGTACATCATAATAGGAACATACGGAAAGAAAACAAAAAAAAAACATTTGAGATACATTTCCATCTTTTTCATACCCAAGAAAAAACTACAAATGTGTAAGGTAAGTGCAAGTTATGGCAAAAGAGATACATAAAGAATAGTAATCCTATGTTTTATTACTAGATCCTCTGCACAAAGGTAGATTTTAGCATCTCTATGATCGTTTCAGCTTAACATCCACTCTCATGTTTAGGACTTTATCAGTGACTGTGCTTTAATGAAGGATGCCATATTTCCTACAAGGGCTATGGCCATAGTGGTCTTGTATAAATAAGGTCCCTTTTGTTATTTGCTATTGTTCATATAATCAGACCCTGTTTGTCACAGAACTGAAGTCAGTCTGAGAAATGGTAAGACATTTGGGATTGTTGAACTTTCGGAGAGGGAATGTTTTAGATGGTAATTAAAGTCCACTGTGGTAGTTTCAATTCAGAGGTGGTTTTGATGTAGATGGTGTATGTGGTAAATAAAATCTTGCATGAGTATTTGTATGGAACAGCACTATACAATTGTCAATGGGAACTATTAACTGGAAATTCCACCCCCTAGCCACTCTCCACCAGGTCCGAAGTACGTCCACCTCCTGTCTACCTATTGTAAGTCAACTTCCACTAGGAAAATACTCTCTTCACTACTATTTGTTGATGCCTGTAGCGAAGGAGATAAAATACTCATAATTTGAATTCACCAAAGAGTAAGGGAACAAGGAACGTGTACTTAAGGTGCTTGTGCATGTACTTGCATCTACTAAATCTCTTTACCTTTTAATTTTCTATATTAAAAACAACAAATGAAATTAGACTGTCAAACTATTTTGAATGCAGCAAAAATAAGTTTTGTAAACTAATCGTTCTGTTTCTCACATTTTGTTAGAATATTTAGCCACAAAAGTAAATATTTAAAGTTCAAATACAAGATTGAAGCTCATTCTGAGTTTACGACCAGTTGAACATTTTCCACGGAGTTAACATGCAACAGCATACAGGATTTAATATACCATGACATGGATACCATTGATATCAGGTAATATGTAGTCCCTTTTTCCAAGTAATGATTATGGTTTACAACTCTTTTGATTACCATTTTTAGAAAAGTACCAGCGATAAAAATAAAATACAGTCCATACCAGATACACTAGAGAAATTGTTATCACTAACACCTTTGACAGTAGTCTCAAAAGGTGTGCTTGCCAGAAGCCTTAATATTAAACTATATACCTCATTTCTATTGGCCAAATACAATTGCTGTAATCCATCAGCAATATTACAACAACCTCAATCTTCCTTAATGTTCTATATGTAGAAAAACTATTTAGGCATCTTATGTGGTCTACACTAAATTGTATAGACCGGAACAGAACCATATACCATGGACTGAATTCCCTTTGAAGAGAAATGATTTATTGTTTAAAAGCAATTCCTCCATTGAAGTTTATGGAAAAAAATATTTTCAGTAAGGGAATCCAGCCACAAATCCCATTGATGGCTGAGTCAGTTAGTAGAGAAGTGCATGTGATGTATCATGCATTGTATTTGTGTTTACAGAGCCGGATTAGCAGCACAGATTTACAGATAATGCCACTGTAGTTGATTAGTGCCACAATCAAACATCATGCTACAACTTAAGATACACTGGATTCTCTTAGCAGAGTAAGGTTTTGCACTGCATACTGAAAATAAATACATCCATATACATGTATGGGGAAACAGTTATTCAGTAAGCAGGTTAAACCTTTACTCTTCTTAGAGAATCCAGCCCATTTGCATTGACAGACATTTTTTGGGATAAAGTCTAAAAACTAAATTAAGACTATAAAAATCACATGATACATTGCTTTCTTTTTTTTTTATATAATTTTTCATTTTTGTTGTGCAGGTAGTTACAGAGTATTATCAAACGCCACAATAGCGTAGTTCAAGTTTGCAAAAGACAGACAGTGGCATGGTTATTTGCACATTTTTCTTAATATATATTTCAGGCCTAGCTAAACTGCATCATTATCAGGGTTGCGTTAGATAGTCTCTATGTAATAATGCTAGATTAACTGTGCTAATGGATCTGTAGCGTAGAAGCATGTTATGCAATGTGATAGTATCTGGAGATTGTGTGGTACATAGATGGGTTATGCAGTTACATGTAGGCTAGTATGCTTTAGCTAAGTAAAGTATCTATTAAAGACTATGCTAAACAGCTGATGAACATATTTAAATTTATAATCTGTTATGGACAGTTGAAATAAATAAGCTTTGTTTGGTAGAGGCTGAGTCAATAGTCACTTGGTCTAGGGTCTCTCGGGTGTCAGCCAATGCCTTCTTTCGTTTCGTGGCAGGGGACTGACTGTGGATTCCAACGGTCTGCTGCTGCTCTAGTGTGGGTGAGAGTATCCCTCCTGTCCTGGGCTGGTGTGCAGGCCTACATCTCATGGCAACTTGCTCGGCCTCCGCTGGGGCCTGAGCGTTCTCCCTGTGTAGAAGGGTCGGAGGGTCTGGCTGTTGTTCGTCGCCTGCGGTGCTTGTGCCTCCGTGCATGAGGGTGAGGCTTTCGGGCTTTCGGCCTTGTGGTCTGCGGCTCGGGTGGGCCAGGGAGAGTGTGGGTAGGCTTGCGCCTGAGGGTTTCCCCCTCACCTCTTGCCGCCTGCGGTTCCGTTTAGTTGCTGTCTAGTGATGTACCGAACTGTTCGCCGGCGAACACAGCAGACCCTCCCTTCCAGACCATCCCACCTCCTGTACAGCATCCATTTTAGATTAATTCTGAAGCTGCATTCTTAGATAGAGGAGGGAAAGTGTAGCTGCTGCTCATTTGATAGGGAAATGGATAGCTAGGCTAGTGTATTCAGTGTCCACTACAGTCCTGAAGGACTCATCTGATCTCTGCTGTAAGGACAGCACCCCAAAAAGCCCTTTTTAGGGCTAGAACATCAGTCTGCTTTTTTTTCCTGTGTAATCTAATTGCAGTTGCCTGCCTGCCAGCTTCTGTGTCAGGCTCACAGTGGATACTGTGCCCACTTGCCCAGTGCCACCACTCATATCTGGTGTCAAAATAGCTTGCATTTAAAAACAAAAACATTTTTTTCACTGTAATAGATTGAATAGCAGTTAGTTGTCTGCAAGCGGGTGTCAGGCCTACAGCATGTACTCTGCCAACCTCTGCCAGTGCACATTGACACTCATATCTGGTGTAACAATAGCATGCTTTAAAACCCAAAAAATGTTTTCACTGTTCTAGATTGAATAGCAGTTACTTGTCTTCAAGCGGGTGTCAGGCCTACAGCGTGTACTCTGCCAACCTCTGCCAGTGCACATTGACACTCATATCTGGTGTCACAATAGCGTACATTTAAAACCAAAAAACTTTTCCCACTGTTATAGATTGAATAGCAGTTGCTTGTCTTCAAGCGGGTGTGTCAGGCCTACAGCGTGTACTCTGCCGACCTCTGCCAGCGCATATTGCCACTCATATCTGGTGTCACAATAGCGTGCATTTAAAACCCAAAAACTTTTTTCACTGTTATAGATTGAATAGCAGTTAGTTGTCTTCAAGCGGGTGTCAGGCCTACAGCGTGTACTCTGCCAACCTCTGCCAGTGCACATTGCCACTCATATCTGGTGTCACAATGGCGTGCATTTAAAACCAAAAAACTTTTTTCACTGTTATAGATTGAATAGCAGTTAGTTGTGTTCAAGCGGGTGTGTCAGGCCTACAGCGTATACTCTGCCAACCTCTGCCAGTGCACATTGCAACTCATATCTGGTGTCACATTAGCGTGCATTCAAAACCAAAAAACTGTTTTCACTGTTCTAGATTGAATAGCAGTTACTTGTCTTCAAGCGGGTGTCAGGCCTACAGCGTGTACTCTGCCAACCTCTGCCAGTGCACATTGACACTCTTATCTGGTGTCGCAATAGATTGCATTTAAAACCCAAAAACTTTTTCCACTGTAATAGATTGAATAGAAGTTGCTTGTCTTCAAGCGGGTGTGTCAGGCCTACAGTGTGTACTCTGCCAACCTCTGCCAGTGCACATTGCCACTCTTATCTGGTGTCGCAATAGATTGCATTTAAAAACCAAAAACTTTTTCCACTGTTATAGATTGAATAGAAGTTGCTTGTCTTCAAGCGGGTGTGTCAGGCCTACAGTGTGTACTCTGCCAACCTCTGCCAGTGCACATTGCCACTCTTATCTGGTGTCGCAATAGATTGCATTTAAAAACCCAAAACTGTTTTCACTGTTCTAGATTGAATAGCAGTTAGTTGTCTTCAAGCGGGTGTCAGGCCTACAGCGTGTACTCGGCCAACCTCTGCCAGTGCACATTGACACTCATATCTGGTGTCACAATAGCATGCATTTAAAACCCAAAAACTTTTTCCACTGTTATAGATTGAATAGAAGTTGCTTGTCTTCAAGCGGGTGTCAGGCCTACAGTGTGTACTCTGCCAACCTCTGCCAGTGCACATTGCCACTCATATCTGGTGTCACAATGGCGTGCATTTAAAACCAAAAAACTTTTTTCACTGTTATAGATTGAATAGCAGTTAGTTGTGTTCAAGCGGGTGTGTCAGGCCTACAGCGTATACTCTGCCAACCTCTGCCAGTGCACATTGCAACTCATATCTGGTGTCACATTAGCGTGCATTCAAAACCAAAAAACTGTTTTCACTGTTCTAGATTGAATAGCAGTTACTTGTCTTCAAGCGGGTGTCAGGCCTACAGCGTGTACTCTGCCAACCTCTGCCAGTGCACATTGACACTCTTATCTGGTGTCGCAATAGATTGCATTTAAAACCCAAAAACTTTTTCCACTGTAATAGATTGAATAGAAGTTGCTTGTCTTCAAGCGGGTGTGTCAGGCCTACAGCGTGTACTCTGCCAACCTCTGCCAGTGCATATTGCCACTCTTATCTGGTGTCGCAATAGCGTGCATTTAAAACCCAAAAACTTTTTTCACTGTTATAGATTGAATAGAAGTTGCTTGTCTTCAAGCGGGTGTGTCAGGCCTACAGTGTGTACTCTGCCAACCTCTGCCAGTGCACATTGCCACTCTTATCTGGTGTCGCAATAGATTGCATTTAAAAACCAAAAAACGTTTTCACTGTTATAGATTGAATAGCAGTTGGTTGTCTTCAAGCAGGTGTCAGGCCTACAGCGTGTACTCTGCCAACCTCTGCCACTGCACAGTGCCACTCATATCTGGTGTCACAATAGTTTGCACGCATAGTACCACTAATCCAAAAAGAAATGACAGGCAGAGGCAGGCCACCCCGCAGGGGCCGTCGTGGTGCTGTGATTCCCTTTTGCCCTAGAATAATGCCCAATTTTCAGAGGCCATGTACCCTGAACTTGAAACGTTATGAGGACATAGTTGACTGGCTAACACAGGACACCAAATCTTCTACAGCTTCCGCTCAGAACCTTGACGCACCATCCTCCTCCAGCTTAGCTTCGGGCACCTCTCAAGATACCACTCACCCGCCTGCCGCCACCACCAACACTAGCACCACAGCCGCTTTACTTGGTATGTCAGAGGAGTTATTTACACATCCGTTTGAAGAAATGAGTGATGTGCAACCATTATTGCCAGAGGATGTAGATAACAGGGATATGTCTCAGTCAGGCAGTATTACACACATGGACGAATGGTGTGATGATGATGATGTTGTACCTGCTGCTGCTTCCTTTGCTGAGTTGTCAGATACAAGTGAAGCGGTTGATGATGACGATGCGTCCATGGATGTCACGTGGGTGCCCGCTCGGCAAGAAGAAGAACAGGGTGAAAGATCAGATGGGGAGACAGAGAGGAGGAGGAGGAGACGAGTTGGAAGCAGGGGGAGGTCGTTGCAAGGAGCTAGTGGCACAGTCAGACTGCATGCATCGGCACCCGGGGTCAGTCCGACAGCACGCCAATCAACGCATGCTGTGTCCACCACCAGAATGGCGTCATTGCAGAGCTCAGCAGTGTGGCATTTTTTTGTGTGTCTGCCTCTGACAACAGCGATGCCATTTGCAACCTGTGCCAAAAGAAACTGAGTCGTGGGAAGTCCAACACCCACCTAGGTACAACTGCTTTGCGTAGGCACATGATCACAGATCACAAATGCCTATGGGATCAACACATGAGTACAAGCAGCACACAAACTCAAAGCCGCCATCCTCATCCTGGTCCAGCATCTTCAGCCACGTCAATCACTGCTGTCCTACTTGCCCCCTCTCAACCATCCGCCACTCCGTCTCTCGCCTTGAGCAGTTCCCGCTCATCTGCCCACAGTCAGGTGTCTGTCAAGGACATGTTTGAGTGTAAGAAGCCAATGTCAGAAAGTCACCCCTTTGCCCAGCTTGTCTGAACTATTAGCCCGCCAGCTTTTACCATACAAGCTGGTGGAGTCTGAACACTGCGCATTGGGTAAACCTGCTGACGGCTGCCAAGCATGGAATGCGTGGCTCTGCAGAGGAGTTGGTGACACCGCCACGACTTGCAGGCAGGCCTGCTGCCACCTCCTCTACTCTTCCTACTCCATCCTCTTCCATAACCTCCTCAGCTGAGTCCTCTTCTGCGTCTTGCTCCACATCAACGGCACCCCCCCAGCTCCCCAGGTACTATTCCACATCCCGGATACGGCAGTGTCATGCCGTCTTGGGTTTGACTTGCTTGAAAGCAGAGAATCACACCGGACAAGCACTCCTGACTGCCCTGAACGCACAGGTGGAAAAATGGCTGACTCCGCAGCAACTGGATATCGGCAAAGTGGTTTGTGACAATGGAACAAATTTGTTGGCGGCATTGAAGTTGGGCAAGTTGACACATGTGCCGTGCATGGCACATGTGTGTAATCTGATTTTACAATGCTTTGTGCATAAGTACACAGGCTTACAGGACATCCTGAAGCAGGCCAGGAAGGTATGTGGCCATTTCAGGCGTTCCTACACGGCCATGGCGCACTTTGCAGATATCCAGTGGCGAAACAACATGCCAGTGAAGCGCTTGATTTGCGAAAGTCCGGCACGTTGGAATTCAACACTCCTAATGTTCGACCGCCTGCTCCAACAAGAAAATATTAATGAATATTTGTATGACCGGGGTGGTAGGACAGCCTCTGGGGAGCTGGGAATTTGTTTGCCACATTACTGGACGCTCATGCGCAATGCCTGTAGGCTCATGCATCCTTTTGAGGAGGTGACAAACCTAGTCAGTCGCACCGAAGGCACCATCAGCGACATCATACCATTTGTTTTCTTCCTGGAGCATGCCCTGCGAAGAGTGCTGGATCAGGCCGTAAATGAGCGTGAAGAGGAAGAGGAAGAGTTGTGGTCACCATCACCACCAGAAATAGCCTTATCAGCATCGCTTGCTGGACCTGCAGCAACGCTGGAAGAGGATTGTGAGGAAGAGGAGTCAGAGGAGGAATGTGGCTTTGAGGAGTAGGAGGAAGACCAACCACAAGAGGCATCCCAGGGTGCTCGTTGTCACCTATCTGGTACCCGTGGTGTTGTACGTGGCTGGGGGGAAGAATATACCTTCATTGAGATCACTGAGGAGGAGGAACGGGAAATGAGTAGCTCGGCATCCAACCTTGTGCAAATGGGGTCTTTCATGCTGTCCTGCCTGTTGAGGGACCCTCGTATAAAAAGGCTGAAGGAGAACGACCTGTACTGGGTGTCCACGCTACTAGCCCCCTGGTATAAGCAGAAAGTGGCTGAAATGTTACCAAATTACAACAAGTATGAAAGGATGCAGCATTTGCAAAATAAATTAAAAAGTATGCTTTACACAGCATATAAGGGTGATGTCACAGCACAACGGGGGAAGAGGTGAAAGTAATCCTCCTCCTCCCACGACCACGCCGGCAAGGACAGGACGCTTTAAAGACGTGTTGTTGATGGAGGACATGCGGATCTTTTTAAGTCCTACGCATCGCCACAGCCCTTCAGGATCCACCCTCAGAACGACTCGACCGACAGGTAGCTACCTCACCTTAACTACAGATATCGACACTCTGAGGAGCGATGAACTACTTGACTACTTGGTGTGCAGGCTTGACCTGTGGCCTGAGCTATCCCAATTGGCGTTAGAACTTTTGGCCTGCCCCGTTTCAAGTGTCCTGTCAGAAAGGACCTTCAGTGCAGCAGGAGGTATTGTCACTGAGAAGAGAAGTCGCCTAGGTCAAAAAAGTCTAGATTACCTCACCTTTATTAAGATGAATGAGGGATGGATCCCGAAGGGACTGACAGTGGGCGATACATTCGACTAAAAAAGGCCTGATGAGAGGAGCTGCCTTGGGCTAAAAATGGTGACCCTATGTAGGAGGAACAGTCCCTATTCTGCTCTGTGTCAGTGTGTATCAGGGTCCCTGAGGACAGGTGGCAATCCATATCTGCCAAGTGACCATATGTAGGGGGAACAGTCCCTATTCTGTGCTGTGTCAGTGTGTATCAGGGTCTCTGAGGACAGGTGGCAATCCATATCTGCCAAGTGACCCTATGTAGGGGTTACAGTCCCTATTCTGTGCTGTGTCAGTGTGTATCAGGGTCCCTGAGGACAGGTGTCAATCCATATCTGCCAAGTGACCCTATGTAGGGGGAACAGTCCCTATTCTGCTCTGTGTCAGTGTGTATCAGGGTCTCTGAGGACAGGTGTCAATCCATATCTGCCAAGTGACCCTATGCAGGGGGGACAGTCCCTATTCTGCTCTGTGTCAGTGTGTATCAGGGATCCTTAGGATAGGTGTCAATCTATATCTGACAAGTGACCCTATGTAGGGGGAACAGTCCCTATTCTGCTGTGTCAGTGGGTATCAGGGTCCAAGAGGACAGGTGTCAATCCATATCTGCCAAGTGACCCTCTGTAGGGTGAACAGTCAATAAACTGCTCTGTTTCAGTGTGTATCAGGGTCTCTGAGGACAGGTGGCAATCCATATCTGCCAAGTGACCCTATGTAGGGGTACAGTCCCTATTCTGCTCTGTGTCAGTGTGTATCAGGGATCCTTAGTATAGGTGTCAATCCATATCTGCCAAGTGACCCTCTGTAGGGTGAACAGTCCATATTCTGATCTGTGTCAGTGTGTATCAGGGTCTTTGAGGACAGGTGTCAATCTATATCTGCCAAGTGACCCTATGTAGGGGGAACAGTCCCTATTCTGCTCTGTGTCAGTGTGTATCAGGATCTCTGAGGACGGGTGTCAATCCATATCTGCCAAGTGACCCTATGTAGGAGGAAAAGTCCCTATTCTTCTCTGTGTCAGTGTGTATCAGGGTCTCTGAGGACAGGTGTCAATCCATATCTGCCAAGTGACCATATGTAGGGGGAACAGTCCCTATTCTGCTCTGTGTCAGTGTGTATCAGGGTCCCTGAGGACAGGTGTCAATCCATATCTGCCAAGTGACCCTATGTAGGGGGAACAGTCCCTATTCTGCTCTGTGTCAGTGTGTATCAGGGATCCTTAGGATAGGTGTCAATCTATATCTGACAAGTGACCCTATGTAGGGGGAACAGTCCCTATTCTGCTGTGTCAGTGGGTATCAGGGTCTCTGAGGACAGGTGGCAATCCATATCTGCCAAGTGACCCTATGTAGGGGTACAGTCACTATTCTGCTCTGTGTCAGTGTGTATCAGGGATCCTTAGTATAGGTGTCAATCCATATCTGCCAAGTGACCCTATGTAGGAGGAACAGTCCATATTCTGATCTGTGTCAGTGTGTATCAGGGTCTCTGAGGACAGGTGTCAATCCATATCTGCCAAGTGACCCTATGTAGGGGGAACAGTCCCTATTCTGCTCTGTGTCAGTGTGTATCAGGATCTCTGAGGACGGGTGTCAATCCATTTCTGCCAAGTGACCCTATGTAGGAGGAACAGTCCCTATTCTTCTCTGTGTCAGTGTGTATCAGGATCTCTGAGGACAGGTGTCAATCCATATCTGCCAAGTGACCATATGTAGGGGGAACAGTCCCTATTCTGCTCTGTGTCAGTGTGTATCAGGGTCCCTGAGGACAGGTGTCAATCCATATCTGCCAAGTGACCCTATGTAGGGGGAACAGTCCCTATTCTGCTCTGTGTCAGTGTGTATCAGGGTCTCTGAGGACAGGTGTCAATCCATATCTGCCAAGTGACCCTATGTAGGGGGAACAGTCCCTATTCTGTGCTGTGTATCAGGGTCTCTGAGGACAGGTGGCAATCCATATCTGCCAAGTGACCCTATGTAGGGGTTACAGTCCCTATTCTGCTCTGTGTCAGTGTGTATCAGGGTCCCTGAGGACAGGTGTCAATCCATATCTGCCAAGTGACCCTATGTAGGGGGAACAGTCCCTGTTCTGCTCTGTGTCAGTGTGTATCAGGGTCTCTGAGGACAGGTGTCAATCCATTTCTGCCAAGTGACCCTATGTAGGGTGAACAGTCCCTATTCTGCTCTGTGTCAGTGTGTATCAGGGTCTCTGAGGACAGGTGGCAAACCATATCTGCCAAGTGACCCTATGTAGGGGGAACAGTCCCTATTCTTCTCTGTGCCAGTGTGTATCAGGGTCTCTGAGGACAGGTGTTAATCCATATCTGCCAAGTGACCCTATGTAGGGGTACAGTCCCTATTCTGATCTGTGTCAGTGTGTATCAGGGTCTCTGAGGACAGGTGTCAATCCATATCTGCCAAGTGACCATATATAGGGGGAACAGTCCCTATTCTGCTCTGTGTCAGTGTGTATCAGGGTCCCTGAGGACAGGTGTCAATCCATATCTGCCAAGTGACCCTATGTAGGGGGAACAGTCCCTATTCTGCTCTGTGTCAGTGTGTATCAGGGTCTCTGAGGACAGGTGGCAATCCATATCTGCCAAGTGACACTATGTAGGGGTTACAGTCCCTATTCTGCTCTGTGTCAGTGTGTATCAGGGTCCCTGAGGACAGGTGTCAATCCATATCTGCCAAGTGACCCTATGTAGGGGGAACAGTCCATATTCTGCTCTGTGTCAGTGTGTATCAGGGTCTCTGAGGACAGGTGTCAATCCATATCTGCCAAGTGACCCTATGCAGGGGGAACAGTCCCTATTCTGCTCTGTGTCAGTGTGTATCAGGGATCCTTAGGATAGGTGTCAATCTATATCTGACAAGTGACCCTATGTAGGGGGAACAGTCCCTATTCTGCTCTGTGTCAGTGGGTATCAGGGTCCCTGAGGACAGGTGTCAATCCATATCTGCCAAGTGACCCTCTGTAGGGGGAACAGTCCCTATTCTGATCTGTGTCAGTGTGTATCAGGGTCTCTGAGGACAGGTGTCAATCCATATCTGCCAAGTGACCCTATGTAGGGGGAACAGTCCCTGTTCTGCTCTGTGTCAGTGTGTATCAGGGTCTCTGAGGACAGGTGTCAATCCATTTCTGCCAAGTGACCCTATGTAGGGTGAACAGTCCCTATTCTGCTCTGTGTCAGTGTGTATCAGGGTCTCTGAGGACAGGTGTCAATCCATATCTGCCAAGTGACCATATGTAGGGGGAACAGTCCCTATTCTGCTCTGTGTCAGTGTGTATCAGGGTCCCTGAGGACAGGTGTCAATCCATATCTGCCAAGTGACCCTATGTAGGAGGAACAGTCCATATTCTGATCTGTGTCAGTGTGTATCAGGGTCTCTGAGGACAGGTGTCAATCCATATCTGCCAAGTGACCCTATGTAGGGGGAACAGTCCCTATTCTGCTCTGTGTCAGTGTGTATCAGGATCTCTGAGGACGGGTGTCAATCCATTTCTGCCAAGTGACCCTATGTAGGAGGAACAGTCCCTATTCTTCTCTGTGTCAGTGTGTATCAGGGTCTCTGAGGACAGGTGTCAATCCATATCTGCCAAGTGACCATATGTAGGGGGAACAGTCCCTATTCTGCTCTGTGTCAGTGTGTATCAGGGTCCCTGAGGACAGGTGTCAATCCATATCTGCCAAGTGACCCTATGTAGGGGGAACAGTCCCTATTCTGCTCTGTGTCAGTGTGTATCAGGGTCTCTGAGGACAGGTGTCAATCCATATCTGCCAAGTGACCCTATGTAGGGGGAACAGTCCCTATTCTGTGCTGTGTATCAGGGTCTCTGAGGACAGGTGGCAATCCATATCTGCCAAGTGACACTATGTAGGGGTTACAGTCCCTATTCTGCTCTGTCAGTGTGTATCAGGGTCCCTGAGGACAGGTGTCAATCCATATCTGCCAAGTGACCCTATGTAGGGGGAACAGTCCCTATTCTGCTCTGTGTCAGTGTGTATCAGGGTCTCTGAGGACAGGTGTCAATCCATATCTGCCAAGTGACCCTATGTAGGGGGAACAGTCCCTATTCTGCTCTGTCAGTGTGTATCAGGGTCCTTGAGGACAGGTGTCAATCCATATCTGCCAAGTGACCCTATGTAGGGGGAACAGTCCCTGTTCTGCTCTGTGTCAGTGTGTATCAGGGTCTCTGAGGACAGGTGTCAATCCATTTCTGCCAAATGACCCTATGTAGGGTGAACAGTCCCTATTCTGCTCTGTGTCAGTGTGTATCAGGGTCTCTGAGGACAGGTGGCAAACCATATCTGCCAAGTGACCCTATGTAGGGGGAACAGTCCCTATTCTTCTCTGTGCCAGTGTGTATCAGGGTCTCTGAGGACAGGTGTTAATCCATATCTGCCAAGTGACCCTATGTAGGGGTACAGTCCCTATTCTGATCTGTGTCAGTGTGTATCAGGGTCTCTGAGGACAGGTGTCAATCCATATCTGCCAAGTGACCATATGTAGGGGGAACAGTCCCTATTCTGCTCTGTGTCAGTGTGTATCAGGGTCCCTGAGGATAGGTGTCAATCCATATCTGCCAAGTGACCCTATGTAGGGGGAACAGTCCCTATTCTGCTCTGTGTCAGTGTGTATCAGGGTCTCTGAGGACAGGTGGCAATCCATATCTGCCAAGTGACCCTATGTAGGGGTTACAGTCCCTATTCTGCTCTGTGTCAGTGTGTATCAGGGTCCCTGAGGACAGGTGTCAATCCATATCTGCCAAGTGACCCTATGTAGGGGGAACAGTCCATATTCTGCTCTGTGTCAGTGTGTATCAGGGTCTCTGAGGACAGGTGTCAATCCATATCTGCCAAGTGACCCTATGCAGGGGGAACAGTCCCTATTCTGCTCTGTGTCAGTGTGTATCAGGGATCCTTGGGATAGGTGTCAATCTATATCTGACAAGTGACCCTATGTAGGGGGAACAGTCCCTATTCTGCTCTGTGTCAGTGGGTATCAGGGTCCCTGAGGACAGGTGTCAATCCATATCTGCCAAGTGACCCTCTGTAGGGGGAACAGTCCCTATTCTGCTCTTTCAGTGTGTATCAGGGTCTCTGAGGACAGTTGGCAATCCATATCTGCCAAGTGACCCTATGTAGGGGTTACAGTCCCTATTCTGATCTGTGTCAGTGTGTATCAGGGTCTCTGAGGACAGGTGTCAATCCATATCTGCCAAGTGACCCTATGTAGGGGGAACAGTCCCTGTTCTGCTCTGTGTCAGTGTGTATCAGGGTCTCTGAGGACAGGTGTCAATCCATTTCTGCCAAGTGACCCTATGTAGGGTGAACAGTCCCTATTCTGCTCTGTGTCAGTGTGTATCAGGGTCTCTGAGGACAGGTGGCAATCCATATCTGCCAAGTGACCCTATGTAGGAGGAAAAGTCCCTATTCTTCTCTGTGTCAGTGTGTATCAGGGTCTCTGAGGACAGGTGTCAATCCATATCTGCCAAGTGACCATATGTAGGGGGAACAGTCCCTATTCTGCTCTGTGTCAGTGTGTATCAGGGTCCCTGAGGACAGGTGTCAATCCATATCTGCCAAGTGACCCTATGTAGGAGGAACAGTCCATATTCTGATCTGTGTCAGTGTGTATCAGGGTCTCTGAGGACAGGTGTCAATCCATATCTGCCAAGTGACCCTATGTAGGGGGAACAGTCCCTATTCTGCTCTGTGTCAGTGTGTATCAGGATCTCTGAGGACGGGTGTCAATCCATTTCTGCCAAGTGACCCTATGTAGGAGGAACAGTCCCTATTCTTCTCTGTGTCAGTGTGTATCAGGGTCTCTGAGGACAGGTGTTAATCCATATCTGCCAAGTGACCATATGTAGGGGGAACAGTCCCTATTCTGCTCTGTGTCAGTGTGTATCAGGGTCCCTGAGGACAGGTGTCAATCCATATCTGCCAAGTGACCCTATGTAGGGGGAACAGTCCCTATTCTGCTCTGTGTCAGTGTGTATCAGGGTCTCTGAGGACAGGTGTCAATCCATATCTGCCAAGTGACCTATGTAGGGGGAACAGTCCCTATTCTGTGCTGTGTATCAGGGTCTCTGAGGACAGGTGGCAATCCATATCTGCCAAGTGACCCTATGTAGGGGTTACAGTCCCTATTCTGCTCTGTGTCAGTGTGTATCAGGGTCCCTGAGGACAGGTGTCAATCCATATCTGCCAAGTGACCCTATGTAGGGGGAACAGTCCCTATTCTGCTCTGTGTCAGTGTGTATCAGGGTCTCTGAGGACAGGTGTCAATCCATATCTGCCAAGTGACCCTATGTAGGGGGAACAGTCCCTATTCTGCTCTGTCAGTGTGTATCAGGGTCCTTGAGGACAGGTGTCAATCCATATCTGCCAAGTGACCCTATGTAGGGGGAACAGTCCCTGTTCTGCTCTGTGTCAGTGTGTATCAGGGTCTCTGAGGACAGGTGTCAATCCATTTCTGCCAAGTGACCCTATGTAGGGTGAACAGTCCCTATTCTGCTCTGTGTCAGTGTGTATCAGGGTCTCTGAGGACAAGTGTTAATCCATATCTGCCAAGTGACCCTATGTAGGGGTACAGTCCCTATTCTGATCTGTGTCAGTGTGTATCAGGGTCTCTGAGGACAGGTGTCAATCCATATCTGCCAAGTGACCATATGTAGGGGGAACAGTCCCTATTCTGCTCTGTGTCAGTGTGTATCAGGGTCCCTGAGGACAGGTGTCAATCCATATCTGCCAAGTGACCCTATGTAGGGGGAACAGTCCCTATTCTGCTCTGTGTCAGTGTGTATCAGGGTCTCTGAGGACAGGTGGCAATCCATATCTGCCAAGTGACCCTATGTAGGGGTTACAGTCCCTATTCTGCTCTGTGTCAGTGTGTATCAGGGTCCCTGAGGACAGGTGTCAATCCATATCTGCCAAGTGACCCTATGTAGGGGGAACAGTCCATATTCTGCTCTGTGTCAGTGTGTATCAGGGTCTCTGAGGACAGGTGTCAATCCATATCTGCCAAGTGACCCTATGCAGGGGGAACAGTCCCTATTCTGCTCTGTGTCAGTGTGTATCAGGGATCCTTAGGATAGGTGTCAATCTATATCTGACAAGTGACCCTATGTAGGGGGAACAGTCCCTATTCTGCTCTGTGTCAGTGGGTATCAGGGTCCCTGAGGACAGGTGTCAATCCATATCTGCCAAGTGACCCTCTGTAGGGTGAACAGTCCCTATTCTGCTCTTTCAGTGTGTATCAGGGTCTCTGAGGACAGTTGGCAATCCATATCTGCCAAGTGACCCTATGTAGGGGTTACAGTCCCTATTCTGATCTGTGTCAGTGTGTATCAGGGTCTCTGAGGACAGGTGTCAGTCCATATCTGCCAAGTGACCCTATGTAGGGGGAACAGTCCCTATTCTGCTCTGTGTCAGTGTGTATCAGGGTCTCTGAGGACAGGTGTCAATCCATATCTGCCAAGTGACCCTATGTAGGGGGAACAGTCCCTATTCTGCTCTGTCAGTGTGTATCAGGGTCCTTGAGGACAGGTGTCAATCCTTATCTGCCAAGTGACCCTATGTAGGGGGAACAGTCCCTGTTCTGCTCTGTGTCAGTGTGTATCAGGGTCTCTGAGGACAGGTGTCAATCCATTTCTGCCAAGTGACCCTATGTAGGGTGAACAGTCCCTATTCTGCTCTGTGTCAGTGTGTATCAGGGTCTCTGAGGACAGGTGGCAATCCATATCTGCCAAGTGACCCTATGTAGGGGGAACAGTCCCTATTTTGCTCTGTGTCAGTGTGTATCAGGGTCTCTGAGGACAGGTGGCAATCCATATCTGCCAAGTGACCCTATGTAGGGGGAACAGTCCCTATTCTGCTCTGTGTCAGTGTGTATCAGGGTCTCTGAGGACAGGTGTCAATCCATATGTCAAGGTGTCAATATGTCATATGTCAGGTGTCAATCCATATCCATTGTGATTTAGGAATGTTAGGTGATTTATGCCCTTTATGGATTAAAACCAGACTCTGCATCAACTGTGTAATTTTCCATGGGAGTTTTGCCATGGATCCCCCTCCGGCATGCCACAGTCCAGGTGTTAGTCCCCTTGAAACAACTTTTCCACTTTTCCATCACTATTGTGGCCAGAAAGAGTCCCTGTGTGTTTTAAAATTCGCCTGCCCATTGAAGTCTATGGCGTTTCGCCCGGTTCGCCGGTTCGCGAACGTTTGCGGAAGTTCGCGTTCGCCATTTGCGAACCGAAAATTTTATGTTCGCGACATCACTATTGCTGTCTGTGTGTCAGGCCAGTCGATTCGGGCTGCTAGTTGCCTCTCCCTCAGTGCTTCCCAGATGCGGTTAAAAATCGCCTCCAGTTGTTGTGAGAGATCTGGTTGTTGCTCATTTGTCAGCAGCATGCCCAGTTTGTTCCGTGCTCTATCGGCCGCCGTCTTTGGAGTGCCATGTGGAGGGTTGTATCTCTGTTGTTTGGGATCATGCTTGTCTTGCGCTTCAGGCTGGCTGCCCCGAGCATGCAGTGAGGACCGGGATATCCCCCGCCGGTCCATGGGGGGGGGGGGTTGGTAGGCGATGAGTGTGCCGAGGAGTTCACTCGAGGCTTTGCCGTTGTGGAGAGCGGCCGTCTCTCTCAGGCTCGGTACCGGGTAGGCCCCATTTGCTTTCACGCGTTCCCGGGCAGTAAATGTCGCATTTTTGGTATCAGTCGATTCTCCCGGGCTTCCCCGTTGTCCCTCTTCCCTTCTGCTGGTTTTCACTCCGACTTGCGGGGTATTTACCCCTGATTAAGTCATTTATGGTAGGAGCTGATATTCAGTGTGTGTTTCCAGCTTGGCGGTTAAGCTCCACCTCCCCACCCCCCCCCTTACATTGCTTTCTAACTGTTCACCAATATGCTTTTAAGAACAAAGTCCTTATTTCAATATTGTTGTAAAAATATTTTAAAATGATTTAATATTTTTGGATAAAGTTTTAAAATGTTTTTTTTCAACATCTAAAAAAGCCGAAACAATCTTGTGCGAACGGATAAGAGGACACAGATCTAGTATAAGACTAGCGTATAGACACATAAAATCAGATAAGCCAGTGGCAAAGCATTTTTTACAGCAAACCCATCCTTTGTCAACATTTAAATTTACAGGTATCAAACATGTACCATTGCCATTGAGAGGGGGCGATCGAGGCAAGCTGCTATTGACCCGTGAGACATACTGGATCTATGAACTGGGCACTTTATATCCCAAGGAACTTAACAAAACAATTCCCTTCTATTCATTCTTGTAAGCTCCAGGAACACTTTCTCAACTCCTGCCTACTGTTGAATTACATTTTTTTTTCATATGTTTTCATATTTCTTTTTTTTTTTTCAAGATGTGTTTGCACCATCCTGCAATATATATATTTTTAATACCACTGTTACCCTGTCACATTGGGGGTACCTTTTTTATTATAATGCTTAATCTGCAGCAATTAGGTATTTGATAGCAGTAATTATAATGACAACTTCTTAATATCTAATATTTAATAATGAATATCCAATATTTAAAACCAACAAAAAAATGTTTTGCCCCATTAGTATGTGACCAGTTTATAACCAATTGGTTTCTATACAGTTACAGTTGCAAGAAAAAGTATGTGAACCCTTTGGAATGATATGGATTTCTGCACAAATTGGTCATAAAATGTGATCTGATCATCATCTAAGTCACAACAATAGACAATCACAGTCTGCTTAAACTAATAACGCACAAAGAATGAAATGTTGCCATGTTTTTATTGAACCTACCATGTAAACATTCACAGTGCAGGTGGAAAAAGTATGTGAACCCTTGGATTTAATAACTGGTTGAACATCCTTTGGCAGCAATAACTTCAACCAAATGTTTCCTGTAGTTGCAGATCAGACGTGCACAATGGTCAGGAGTAATTCTTGACCATTCCTCTACAGAACTGTTTCAGTTCAGCAATATTCTTGGGATGTCTGGTGTGAATCCCTTTCTTGAGGTCATGCCACAGCATCTCAATCGGGTTGAGGTCAGGACTCTGACTGGGCCACTTTAGAAGGCATATTTTCTTCTGTTTAAGCCATTCTGTTGTTGATTTACTTTTATGCTTTGGGTCATTGTCCTGTTGCAACACCCATCTTCTGTTGAGCTTCAGCTGGTAGACAGATGGCCTTAAGTTCCCCTGCAAAATGTCTAGATAAACTTGGGAATTTATTTTTCCTTTGATGATAGCAATCCATCCAGGCCCTGACGCAGCAAAGCAGCCCCAAACCATGATGCCCCCACCACCATACTTCACAGTTGGGATGAGGTTTTGATGTTGGTGTGCTGTGCCTCCTTTTCGCTACACATAGTGTTGTGTGTTTCTTCCAAAAAACTCAACTTTGGTTTCATCTGTCCACAGAATATTTTGCCAGTACTGCTGTGGAACATCCAGGTGCTCTTGTGCAAACTGTAAACATGCAGCAATGTTTTGTTTGGACAGCAGTGGCTTCCTCTGCGGCATCCTCCCATGAAATCCATTCTTGTTTAGTGTTTTACGTATTGTAGATTCGCTAACAGGGATGTTAGCATTTGCCAGTGACTTTTGTAAGTCTTAAGCTGACACTATAGGATTCTTCTTCACCTCATTGAGCAGTCTGCACTGTGCTCTTGCAGTCATCTTTACAGGATGGCCACTCCTAGGGAGAGTAGCAGCAGTGCTGAACTTTCTCCATTTATAGACAATTTGTCTTACCGTGGATTGATGAAAAACAAGGCTTTTGGAGATACTTTTATAACCCTTTCCAGCTTTATGCAAGTCAACAATTCTTAATCGTAGGTCTTCTGAGAGCTCTTTTGTGCGAGGCATCATTCACATCAGGCAATGCTTCTTGTGAAAAGCAAACCTAGAACTGGTGTGTGTTTTGTATAGGGCAGGACAGCTGTAACCAACACCTCCAATCTCATCTCATTGATTGGACTCCAGTTGGCTGACATCTCACTCCAATTAGCTCTTGGAGATGTCATTAGTCTAGGGGTTCACATACTTTGTCCACCTGCACTGTGAATTTTTACATGGTGTGTTCAATAAAAAAACATGGCAACATTTCATTCTTTGTGTGTTATTAGTTTAAGCAGACTGTGATTGTCTATTGTTGTGACTTAGATGATGATCAGATCAAATGTTATGACCAATTTGTGCAGAAATCCATATCATTCCAAAGGGTTCACATACTTTTTCTTGCAACTGTATGTACACTTAGTTGGTTATGTATTTTTAATTGTACATTTTTCTAGCAATACATGAGATAATAGCATTTTAATGTTTGTTAATTTTTCACCTCTTATATGTTATTTTGTTTGGCACTTTCTGTACTTTAATATTTTTACATATTGATCAGCACTACAAGCACTTTATCTCATATACATTGTCACTTTAAATATTGCAAGAACCACTTTAAATACAGTGGCTACACTCACTTTATAAATTCAGCATAATTCACCATAATCAGGCGTTTTAAACAAAGTAAGCATTTTACTTTTGATTCATCCGTTTACATTTATCTAAATATCACTCCATGCACTTTACATTTAGAGGATTTATAACTATCCTCTTGTCAAATTATAGGAGCACCTAATTTTTTTGTGTACAAACGTTGCCATAGGAACGTGCTGATCGCCATCATGTCTATTCGTGATTACATCACAAAAAGGGAGGAGTTACGAACACCGACGGCAACACACTTCACCTGGGGTAAGTTAGATCATCTCACCTATTTCACTTATGTTGTTAATTATGTATGTATATATTCAAGTCCTTGCATGCTAGTATTCATGTTTCAATCCTTTTTTTAATGTGAACCAATAAAGCATTGAAGATTTTAACTACAAACCATGAGTGCAGCTACATTTGTTGCTTTTATATATATATATATATATATATATATATATATATGTGTGTGTGTGTGTGTGTATATACATATATATATATATATATTTATATATATATATATATATATAAAAATTAAAGCATTTAAATATTTTTTATATTTTTTTCAAAATATTAATTAATTTGAAAAGTGTATCCAAAAATATTAAACTATTTGAAAAGCATAAACAACAATATTAGGCATAAGTGGCTCAAGTTATATAATATTATTTTCACTCGAGGGTTACATAGAAATATATAGGTTTAAAAAACATTCAAGTCATAGATTTCAACCTTTCACATTCAACTCTATGCACATCAGAAATTGAACCAGGAAAATCCTGTACCGATGGTATATGATCTTAGTATGATTGAAATATATTGATCCAACAAAATCTGGGAAGTGCTGGAGATGCTTTAATGCTCCCGGAACCATGCTTCATATATGATTTTCCTGCCCAACCCTATCACAATACTGGACAAAAGTTTCTCAAATGATATTACATAATACAGGACTTCGTCTTCCCCATAAATCAGAAACTTATCTACTATATCTACTCCCCCAAAAATGGCTAAATGCAAACTATACCTAATTTATCATGTGATCACTGCGGCATTGACTGTGATAAGCAGAGCCTGGCTACAGAGCACCACTCCAAACATATCACTATACAAACAAACAATAGAAACCACAAAACAATACGAAAGAATGGCCCATTAGGCACATACTACAAGACAGTTTTGGAAAGAAGCATGGGAACAATAGGAACACACCCTCCAAACAAACCCGACAATGCGGAATCTCTTAAAACAAAGTAATTAATGGATAAGTCACGTAAACATATTCTCCTCTACAAATCTTAAAAAGAAAACAAAAAACTTTTTCTGCCTCTACCAACGCAACTCTCAAATTACATTTCATATACGCCAGTCCGACAACTGTATCCATATTGTCGAAAATTGCAAAATGTTCTAATACCTATGGTGCAACTGTATTTGCATTGTAACAATTGCATTGGTAAATTTGCTTTGTTTAATATGCTGCCAATATAAAGATGCACATGAGGTACACAAACTGCACCCTCTTTTATAACACACACCCTTAAAGCAACAAACTGAGGGATCAACTGCAACAAATCACATATAGGCCTACAATAGCTACTATGGAAGTGGAACAAGGCAACGTTGTGCCGATATGCAACTGCGCATATGGTTACACAGAGGATTGCTTAAAAAGTTGGAGCTACGATTAACGCAGTTTACTGGACATATCATCATGCAGACCTATACCCACCCTAACCCCCCTTCCAACCCACTTGCATTAGTTTCTTCACAATTCCCATTTTATGTTATAAACAAGTTCTCACGTTCTATTTCAAGTTTCAAACTGGTACACTGTGCTGAGGTTCAGAGCCCCCTTTGGAACAGGAAGAATCATACCGATTATATTGATTGCTTTCTATGTACAATTATTGTAAGACAAGCTCTGATCTCTGTATGAATCTTTATACTTTCACAATTCTGTAATGTGTACCTGTCAAATACAAATAAAATTCATGACGAAAATAAAAACTTGGCTACTCTAAAGTACGGTAATATGCTGCTATTGTTTAATTTACTCTTGGATAGTATAGGTTTAAGCTCTGCATTGAGGTTTATTATACTTAATTTGACAACCGCCAAGTTTATAGCAATTTCTATTGTGTCAAAGTGCAAAAAAAGGTGTTTCTCGACTCCAAAGCAGAAATTCGCTTAGACTTAAAACAATTTAAATTGCATATAATATTATTGGAACACACAAAATCCAGACGTTGTTTTTTTGACTCTCTTCAAATCTGATAAAACCAGCCCTTTGGGTGCAGAATAAAATCTTATTGTAAAGAACCTTGTGATCTTCCATAGTTCATTCTCCCTTTTTAAATGTTAATGAACAGCTGGCTAGACAACTGCTTTTATAGACAGTATATACATAATATTATATCATCCTCTCTGAGATGTCTTTTTTGTAAAGTAAGCAAAATTACCTTTTCTTGCCTTTTTATTATAACTAAAATGTGTATACACCTATTCATTTTATATTTAACCTGGAATGTTTTTTTTTTTTGGGGGTTCTGTAGTATTCTTGTTTAAAACATGTGCCAAGTTAAAAATGAATGTTCAAGGTGTGGCATTTCCAAAGACCTAAAACAAGGCAAAATTAGATTTGTCAATTCCTTCTAAAAAATATTAACTATAACCATATAAGTATAAAAATGTCTTAGCCAAATCACAGTAGAGCACATCCACAGTAATACTCCAACCTAAACTTCGAAGTTAGTATGACATGATTCATTCATAAAACCACATTGATTTCTACTAATGACATTAACATTGCTGTTCAATGAATTACTGAATGTTCTATCTTATTAAAAGTATTTCCCAAACAGAGATGTTAAGTAAATTCTACTTAGTTACAAATATCCTCCAGACTGCTTTGTCACTCTGTAATTTGGAATTGTAAGCCCCATTAAAACAAATTCTAGTGGGTATAGTCTATATGTTTCATTCTCTTGTTTCTTGGCAAACTATTTTTTACAAGAACAAGGGGAGCAGCCACACTAATAATGTGGAACAACATGTCCACACCGTAAAGTGCAATTACGTACAACTTGAACAGCAATGGCAGACTGAGACTTATGAGCTAACTTACCAGAGCTAGGCCTGTTTATTGTCAAACCACTCCAGAACAAACAAACTAAAATCAATCAATATATGTTAATGCACTGTTATTTTAATATGTTGGATCTTGTAAAAACCTTGGTAGGGGTTGAAAAATTGATCCATTTCATTGTAATGTTTTTGTTACACTAAATTAAAGGGGAAAGTATAAGAAATTTGGGGGAAATGTTTAAATTCTAGATGATATTGTGGTGAAACATACTGCTAATTTTGTGTAATTAAATTTTTACCCCTTCGGGAGTTATGGTATCCGAACACTCGCATTCGACTCCCGAATGAGGACCACCCCAGTACCCCATTAAAATGTTCTCAACTTGCAACTTAAGTGCAAAACTGCAAGGGAAGTAATTAATGAATTTTTCCCCTGGGTGGTCGCAATTTCGTATAACTGAATGCACATCGTCGGCAAAAGAGTAGCGCCCATTTTGTCTCCCGAACATGGGCAGTGGTACTTGGTTGTTGAGTGCCTGGAATTCTTTTCCAACTATGCTAACGACGTTTCGGAGATGTGAACTAGCGACGGGGGGGAACATTCACTCCCTGAAATCAAGAGAATCCCTTGCATGGTTTTAGCTCAGGATCCCCCGAACAGAGACCGGTCAGGGCATCTATTTCCTGGAACTGTTTTGGGCCATCACCTTGTGTCCGGCCGGTCAAAACTTTACCCCGGTGGCAATCCAATTCTACCAAATGGATCTGAGTGACACTTGGCCAAGATGTACACTCAGGGGATGTAACTTTTGTGGGGTTCCTGGTTAAGAGGGGGTACTTTTGGGGAGTTGCATATTTTGTCTAGGTTTTCCTGTACCGGAGAGATAATTGAGTTATAGTTTTCGCACGCAATTATCTCTTAGGCACAGAGGCCACTGAGAAGGAAACCACTGGAATGTTGTGTTGGAGACTCCATGTTAGGGGTCTATGCATAAAAGTCATATGTGGCCTAAAAAAAAAATCAGTTGACTCCTAGAACTATGTTTCAACTTGTTACTGGAGGAATGGATGCTTGAGTGTTTAGCGGTTCCAGTCTGGCTGAGAGGAGGAATTAGCGGAGGTAACCAGTCGAGTTGCCTGGAGGCCGCTACAAATACCAAAATATAAATTATAAAGGAAAACTATTGAATGGGGTTGCCAACTATTAGGTGTGTTCATTGATCAGCTGTTAGAAATCTGTTAGTGTAAAATGTTTTTTATGCTGAAAGATAAATGCACATTTGCAATATTCAGGTTATGTTGTGATTTTAACTTTTGCTTCTATCATAAAAGCTATTAAAATAAAAATAATTCTTAAAATTATACTAGAATAATACATGTACAAAGGGCACATACAAGCAATGGCCTGTCAACTATTTCATTCATATAACAAAGTTAATTAAAAGTAACCAAACATTACTGACTTAATGCATATATTGTGGATATTTATACCATTAATACACTGACATATTGAATCTTTTCTAACATAAGATTTCAGAACAGGTCTTCTATATTTAGTGTGAGGATGATTGGCAAAAATAGAAATTTCAAAAATGTTGATCTTGGTCTATTTTTAATATATTTCACCCTGAAATGGTGCAGAAGTAAAGTGGGAAGTGTTAAACGCCTCTACAGAAAATGTCAGTTTTTACTTATTGAAAATATACTATGAAGCTCAGTATCTATTCATATTTTTTCAATTTAAATCTTCTACCTGAATTAATATTATGTCATAATGATACTTTTTTCAATGAACTCTATCTTTGAGTAGTGCTATGGAAGGAGCCAATAAGTTCTGCTGAAACAAACATTGAAAGATCCAAAGCTTTTTTGTTACGGGGGTACTGTATTTATTACAGATTATTTTGTAAGTTGTTTCTTTACTTCTACAACATTTAATTGTGATGGGCTGAAAAATAACTTGCAAAAGCTTACAAAAGAGCAGCTGGACAATGCAATGGTTTAACTGTGGATAAAGGGCCACTAGGATTCTTGTTTCATTATATATCCTGAAAATTTGGAAAAATGTAGGCATCAACCCTCAATCTATGGTTTTATATATTATTTCCATTCATAGTATAGAATGGCAGAAATGGTAATATGACAACAGGAGGAAAAAAGTGAGTACTGTAGGAAAAGGTTGTTATATTATATTATATTATATATATATATATATATATATATATATATATATATATATTATTTTTTTATTTTATTTTTAGATATATCCTTATATAAGAAGAATATATATATATATATATATATATATATATGATGTTTTATAATCATGATGCATTTTGCAGAAGTAAATTAAAAACTGCAGCTAGTAGCTGATTATTAATTTGCTATTACAGTGTACAAAAACATAAAAAAATTCAGTCCACTGTATGAGCAAGCTTACCCCTAAATGCTTTCACTTCAACTGTTTGACCTCTGATGAACCTACAAACAGCCATAATATATATCTTTCCATTATTAAAACTTGCCACCCTTGTCACCTGTTAATATTTTTTTTACAGAAACAAATGATAATAGGACATACAAATTCACATAAAACTATTAACAGTCCCTAGCAGTTGCTCTCATGCATAAAATATTGAAAAGCTTCTTAAAACTTACATAGCTGCTTCAGAGAAGTATGTGCCGATGGGTAGTGAATGTCTAAGTGGTCTAGAAAGAAGAATGCAATGAGCGAATATGTTGCTCTATTTAGTTTTTATGCTTTTCAGCAGTAAAAGTAGGTAATGCACTGTAGAGGCATTCAGTGCTAAATTTCCCCTAATTCATCAAAACACTGCTTCATCTAATAACTACTCTTCAGAAGTGATTGGCATGCTTATGGAAAAATTACTTTAAATTACCCATCTTCTATGTTGTGTGAAATCCACTGAAAGACGAACAAGATCCCAGACAGCAAACCTTATCCGAGCAACAGTCTTTGCCAATAGCTGAGAACTGTCTATCTTTAAAGTCTCGAATGCCTATCTCATAGCATTTTCTATGATCTACCATTACGGATGCATACAACATATATTAGAGCATCTGTCTTATTTTGTTCTGTGCCGTATATCGGTATATGAATTTGTCAGTGTCTTCATTACATGCAGGGTAAAACATATATTTCAATTATTATTATTATTAAGAATTAGAAGCATAGCTGATTCATGGAAATTAACGAGAGTACCTACCATGACAGTCATATCAGGAAGATTGGAATAGACTAAATGACAATGAAGAAGCACCATATCCTCAAAAACATCTGTGACCATTCACTGGGTGACCTGTATATTCACTACCTTCTGCTAAAGTACAGAGAATGAGTGTGTTTGTAAGTGTGGGGCAGTGTGGTGGTAGTATGAGTAATTTGGTGGATATGCATAAGTAAGAGTATAATGGAGAGGCCTGTGGAATACATTAGGGGCACAGGAAAATATCACAACCACAAAATAAATATATTTTTAAAAATTATTTTTAAAGCCATGATTCTGCAACTGATTTTCTATTCATCAAAAAGAATCAATAAAGATATTTTTTGTGTCATAAAAAATTGGGCATGCTGACATGAAAAATACATTGGAGTTACTTTTAAGAACAGCAAATTGCTGGTATTGAAAGGGTTAAATCTAGAGTGTATGCCTCCTAGGGGCCCCCAGTCTAATGCAAAGCTAATCAAGTGTCCCCCAAGAAGCAGGGAGCCTTTAGTCTCACAAGGGAAATAGCCAGCAAAAGAATTTTCAGTTAAGTAATAACAATTTTTCCTTTCCTAGCCAACCCAGCAAATGGGAAAGGACCACTTTGAGCCACACACTATGATCACACACAGATAGGACATTAATGCCAAACTGTTCCGAGTATTACGGTATCAACAACATTCATAATATTAAATAAGTGTGTATGGCAAACTGGACAATAGGTTGAATTGTAGCATGTAGAATGAAGGACCGTGCATTGTTTTTCTAAGACTGTCGTATTCTAATCCTGAACGTTTGTACTGTTTTTAATCTAATAGGTTTTTAACATAAAATGTATTGTCCTGCATTCATATTAATTTTACTTAAATTATTTTAACAAACTTAATTAAGATGGATAACTTTGTTTTACATGAAATGTGTGATATTTAATTAACGGACCATGCTACAGTCGTGAAAATGGTAGTGCATAAAAAGCATGCTTTTTTTTGATCAGTTGACATATCTAATCTTCTCAATACAAAATAAAGTTGTTGCTTAACTTCTTTAAAAACCTACCATCAGAAGAAATAACTTAGAAGACTTCCTGAAGCCCTTGATAGGAGATGCAGTTGCTCAAAGACAAAAATTAGGGTAACACAATATTATTTTAATAAAATTGGGAGACAACTTTTGGAATGAACTCCAGTGCTGGTCTCAGAACTTTTTGTCCACATGGAAAACAGCATATTGCACTTTACATTACATGGCATAATTCCCTTCACTTAAATAGTAGCTACAAAAGAAGGAAGTCTAATAGACTAGACAGAGGGCAGAGGTAGAATCAAAAAGAAGAATCAATTAAACCTTGATGAGTCACTCTGAAATTCAAATTTCAGAAAGCATTTAACTAGTTCTCAAGCATAGAATTAACCTGAATTATTGGATTTTTTATTTTTTTGCTCCTCTGATACTGCATAGCTGCGGATGCAGAATAAATTAATCTACATTTCTTTCTACATCCATTTTTTTCATTCCTCAGAAAATGAATGCAGAAAAATATAAAAGATATACATACATACTATTATCTATTTTCATGTATGTTTTTGTAACTTTTAAATGTATTTAGTGTCATAGTCACTAAACTGTTATTTGAGGAGTGTTTCTAAACTGTTAACATATTCTCCCTGTATCCACAGTGCTTCCAATATGAACCACTGCGCTAAGGAAGTAATGACTGCCACTGAGAGACCCTGGGTTGGAAATGATTAGAGAAAATGGAGGAAATCTAGATTCTAGCTTGGCATTTCATTGGAAAGATAGACAATTCTGCACTTCTGCTCTGATATCAAATCACATTGAGAAAAACATTGTCACATACTGTACTTGCAGATCTCTTTCTAGCTACCATCATCACTTCAATATTGAACTCAACTGGGACCGGATCAGTAAGCCAGTTGAGGGTGTATAGGGTCACCAAAAGCACTTGTGCTTAATGAGGTTTCTCTTCATGACCCTGTAGTCTCCCTGATCAGTTCTCTGCCATTATGGAGTTGGCATTACTTTATCACTTCACATTTCCTTAAAAGGTTTGTCCATTTTGGCCCCATCTTAGAGTACATTCACCCTCATTGTCAGGATGCATAGTTTTTACTTTAGGGCTTGCAGGGAGAGGTTGTGGGAGATTCCTTTTTGTCTTACTGCTCAGAGCTGTGAGGCATTCATAGCTCTGTTAATTGCCAGGTATTGCTGGCATACAGCATTTCCCCATGCTGGCAGCCTCCTGTGTGAGATAAGTATCTCACATGTAGATACAGGAAACAAGCAGAGACTGCGAGACTTTAGCAATCATTACAGAATGAAAGCATCTTGCTGGGATGATTTACACCCCAACATTGTTGCGAAAATGTATTTGGTATATACATTGTGAAATATTCACTAGTTTAATTTACATATATACTAAATAGTGCCTTAATTTGGTATCTTTAAATAGGCAATCCTACATACAGTGGCATCACTAAGTAGGTGCGAGGGGGGGGGGTGACACCAGGGCCGGCCTTTGGGGTGTGCAAGCTGTGCGGATGCACAGGGCGCCATTGCAACAGGGGTGCCGGGTGGGCGACACATCTCACATTCGGTTGCTCACAGACCGGTCAGAGTTATGTGTCTGCAGTGCAGAGCAAGTCAAGTGCATAGTGGTGCCAGGAATCCACATGGGTGATGCGGAGGTCCGGTACTAAATAGATTGTGCTTTATTGAAGGAGGGCTGGGGGCTGGTGAAGGGGTCTGGGGTCTGGTGAAGGGGGCAGGGGACCGGTGAAGGGGTGCTGGGGATTTGATGAAGGAGGGCAGGGATTGGTAAAGGGGACTGGTGAAGGGGGGTAGGGGATTGGTAAAGGGGACTGGTGAAGGGGGGTAGGGGATTGGTAAAGGGGACTGGTGAATGGGGGTAGGGGATTGGTAAAGGGGACTGGTGAAGGGGGCCTGGGATTTGATGATGGGGGCAGGGGATTTGTAAAGGGAACTGGTGAAGGGGGGCAGGGGATTGGAAATGGGACTGGTGAAGGGGGGCAGGAGACTGGGGATTTGATGAAGGGGGCAGGGAACTTAATGAAGGGGATGGCATGGGTTTGATGAAGAGGGCAGGGAATTGATGAAGGGGTGGCCTGATTGTGAATGTACTGCCTCCGAACAGACGGCGAGAGTGGGGGCACCACAAGACTGCCTCGCAGAAAGCGTCTGAACACCTAAGACCGGTCCTGGGTGACACCACCAACACAGCCAGGCAGGATCTTTACTTAGTAACCTCTAACCTGGCTGAATCCTGCGATGGTGTCACCTTTGGATCGGATGCATCATGCCGCTGTGCCCACAGCTCGAATTCTATTATTTTCATATGATATTGTAATTTAAAGGTCATTTTAATTTCCCTTGTTGTTAAGGTCACTATTTCCATTACATTTAGTGTTATTTGAGAGTTGTGATTTTCAAGTTACATTAGTAAAAAACAAACAACCCAAAAACACATTATTAAGAGGGTTGGGGTGACACCGTGAGTTACTGCACCAGGTGACGCCAACTCTAGTGACGCCACTGCTTACATGCCTACATACGTAGAAAATTAGGGAACTATCTACTAAACATATAGGGAATCATATTTTGTTCTAATTTCTCAGATTTGATCATTACCGAATTTTGGCCAAACTGAAAACACTTTGAGATAATATAGTTGGAGTCCTATCCACTGAGTTATCTCACAAGAATATAATATGATTTTCATAGTTTGAATAAGCTTTTTAAATATTCAAATCTGTTGGATAAATAATTTGGACAATTTTTAAAAAGATTTTAATCATTTGAAAAGCTAATCCAAACACAATTCCCTAATATTCCTGTAAAGGATGAAGGAATAAATGAATAATAAAAAATTCTCCAAATTTACGTAATTGTTTATTTTGTGCTATTTATGAGCAGCAATAGATAACCAAATGTGCTGTTTTATCCCGTACTATACGCTATTTATATTTCTGATAAATGTTATGCTATTTTTTTTTACATGTCAAAGAAAGGAATATCTATTTATCTATCTCTATCTATCTATCTATTTCACTGTGAGCTTTCCAAAATCCATGTTACCTTTGAAGCCAGCCTTGCGCTTTATAACACATCTTCCCCCCAGACCCCCCCTACCCCCTCCATCACCATCACCCAAACACACTTATCTGTATTCCCATCCTAGTTTTGTTTATTTGCTTGACAGATCTTGAGATAGTTCATGCTCTCTGCATTTCTGCATATCACTGCATGCAGCTAATTGTGTACTTGGCTGCTATTTGGTTCATTATATAGCATGAGTATTTGTTGGCTATTGAATGAGGTTCATTATCTGGGCAGAATGCCCATTGACAGATGAGGCAATGTATACACATACAAAGAATGGTTGATCTTTTCATTGCACATAACTGACAGTCTACAATTTATTGCTGTACAAAAAGGCTTAATGTGTCACTATCAATTTAGGTGTCTTTTCTGTTTTTATCATTTCTCGGGTTTTGGTTATTTTCCCCCAAAGGTCTACTGCACTTCTACCATTAGGTCACTATGCTCTTCCGATGCAGAAAGCGAGTCTGCATAATAAAAAGAGAACCAGTATTAGAACCAGTAGATTTGTTTTAAAATAAATGTTTTGAAAAAAATGCATCCTTTTCGCAATGGCGTAGCGTGGGTTGTATGCTCCTGGTGCAAGGCAAGTATTGTGCCCCCAACCCGGGGACCATTAGTACTTGCCAAGTCTCTGAACTGATGCCTAGATAGCCTTACTTCTCATTCTCTACCCGCCTAGTCTCCGTTATGTGTGTGACACTAATAGTTGTGTTGCTGCGTAACATTTAAATCCACCTCACACCTTAAGTATTGCGTATAGTCTATACACATTACTTTAGCTCTGAGGAGTGCTTTAAAAATTCTTCAACATAATTATCAGTATCCCACACTTCATGAGGTGGGTAGGGAGGGAGGAGAGAGGCTATCTTATCACCCTTTACCGGTGAATCGGTATGATACCATTTTATAGGAGTTTACATATTGGCAGTATCTTCAAATTAGGAATAGATAAGGACAATAAGGCTGTAATTTGTTAGAAAAATACTGTAAAATGTTATGTGGCAACATTTATTTGCCCCATCATGTTGAAACACGGTGTAGAGTGTTCAAACAGTGGGAGATTTTCTGTTTGATGGGCGCTACTTTTTAATTATTTATTACTAAAAACGTTCTTATAATTTATTATTCTAATTGCTGTCTTATAATTTATAATATTACTTTCTTTCATTTATTTTTTTGCACCCCTAAAAATTATGCACCCAGGACAACCACTCTTCCCCGACCCACCCCACCCCCTCCCCATCCCATGCTACATCACTGTCCTTTCATGATGTAACTTTTGGACATTACATGTATCTCACATGCAGTGATGAAAATTGTGTGGGCTTCCTGGGTTATTCAAGTATCTAAAAGATGTCAGAGTATATAAAGTAATTGTCTTAATTTTGGTAGATCCCAGTCTGAAAAGGAAGACATAAAGCATGCTGTAACATCATGCTGTAGTGGCTATGGTCCTAATAAGAACCAGTCCACTCCCCTCCTCACTTAAGTAGTCAGACTGCTTGCTAACGATTTGACACTATACCTGGGCTTTGCTGGGTGCGATTCACCTTTCGCATTGAGAGTCAGAAGCTATTTTCTCAATTGTAGTGTGGCAGACAACTTGAAATGCTTTAGGGATCTGTAGTGTCCTTTCAATATGCATTGTTACACTAAATAAATACATACATACATACAGAAATTAGCTGTTGTTTTAGTAGAACAGTCATGTTTTATTCACATATTTTTCTAATTATTGATGGCATTAGTTTTTAGAATTTTGAATTTCCTGAAGACAATGTAATAGAGCAGCAGGAAATGCTAGCAGAATGCTTGGTTGTATAGGGAGAGGTATTAGCAGTAGAAAGAGGGATTTTAAGCATGTGTGGGATAGGCATAGGGCTATCCTAGACTTAAGATAAGGCCAGGGACTAATTAGAAGTATTTCAAAAATTGGGCAGACTAGATTGGCCGAATGGTTCTTATCTGCTGTCACATTCTATGTTTCTAGTTGTCACTGTTATGATTTAATTTTTCCTATCTTAATATACTTTAACCTTTATCTGAACACAATGAGGTCTACCTATAAAGTTTTAACTTTGGACCATATGAATCCCAACTTGCAAAAGTCTGATGACGTGGTTGACTTAGAGAATATTTTATCCAACCTAATATTTGTCTAATATTTGAATCTGTTTTTGTGTTCTTGTTCTCTTGAAGTTCCTTTTTTCCCTTTATAGGAGCACCCCTATTAACAAACGCATGGTTTGGTTGTGTTCCCAAAGTTATGGTTAGGATCTGCTTATTTTTTAATACAGGAAAAAAAATAATATTCTCTAATTTGTGATCAAGGCGATAACCGTGTACATATCCTTAACCATTTAGTTTCATGTTTGCTAACTTCAACTTGATTTACTACAAATGTGATTTAAATATGATATGCAAAAAAATTAATAAATACAACAATCAAAAAAAGTGTTCTAGAATTTTTTCAAAATCTTTTGTTTTATATTAAATAATCCATTTAGTCATTCAGCTGCCAAGCTGTAAGGGTTAAATCCATTCTACGGAAGGAAGAGTTCTCAGAGATGGTTCTAGTTTTGTGTGTGTAAGTACATTTCAAGCCTTGCTTTTTATTACAATTCGAAATATTCTTTGCGTATTTTAGGTAGCTAATGTATCAAACTATGCGGCAAGTAATTAAAAAGACTGATCATTATAAACACATCATTTTCCAAGGCTTTTAACATCCCCTTCTGTTTAGCAAATTGGTATGTTTTGTTGTTAAAAATATAAGCCATAGGCCCAGTTCTGTCATGGCAGTGAGCAGGCAGTTGGATGCGGTAATGAGTGCCTGAAGCCTTCAGCAAGGATGATAAGCTTGCATGAATTTTATGAGTCTCAGTATCAAGGTTGCCCTCGCCCAAGGGATTAAAGAATAAGGGGGAGTGCAGGGAGGAGAGAAAGAGAAGGCAGATGTATGAATAACTGGCATTGTAAATCTTCACTGTGCAACCTACAGCCAGAAACAGTCTGTGATGAGTTCATGACTTGAGAAGAAAGAAGCACAGCAGAATGTGAATGGATTTTCTTCAGCTGCTTAATACACTGCTTATAGCAGCTTAAGGACATGTGTGTTGATGGAGGGCAAGCATACATGGCATGTATATCTGTCCGTGTGATGCACAAAGTGTGTGTGTTTGTGTAGAAAATGCCTGGAATAAATTAATGCTAGTTTATATTTTTTACTGGCTTTATGGAAAAAAAAATGTTTAGCTCAAGAATATAAATTAATGGGTTTCTCATTAGGTAAGCAAGTGAGAATGAGCAATTTGGATCTTCGACAACTTAGCTCAAGGTCATAATGAAAATTGCAAGGCAGAGGTTACTGGGGTGGCTTCTGGTGGAAAAACAGATCATGATAAATAGGGCTCTGTTCTGTAAAATCTGGTAGCTAATGAAAATAAGATGCATTTGAAGTGTCTGCGTGGACACCTTATTTCCCCCCTCTTTTCATTTCAGCAGGCCACGCTGATGTATGATAGCAAGCTCTGGCACTAATTGTACATTTATAAAACGGAAATGGTACGGGTTTGCCAATCCATGGAATTCAGCTCAGTAACATTGTTTAATAATAGAAGAATAAAGCTCTGGGGGGATAAAAGTAACATTTATTGCTTTTTACTCATTGTGAAACTTAAAATAAATGATAAAAGAATTGTATTTAATGATGGACAGGACTAATGAAATCAAATTTGATCTTCTGGGAAAACAAACTGTATTTTATCAATATCAGTTATACAATTATTATATAAATTACCAATATCCAGACCAATACGGTCTGAAAATGAGCACGCAATTCTTCCATCAGTAAAACTACATCTAGTATCAAGCTTTTTTCTTTATCAATCAGGGTCATAGAGTAACATGATATGCATAGGTGAAAATACATAATAAATACGAAGCTCAAGTAATTTATATACATAAAGAGTGCTTGTTCATAACATTTTATGCTTATATACCGTGTGCATAGGTTATGCGTGTATCTATTTTGTGCTAAAAACTATTAAAATATAGTCACTAGCTAAATCAGTATTTTTACATTTGATAAATATTTATGATTTTATTGCATGGGTATTTTTAAATACATATTAAAAAAACGTAGCTTTGTTTTAGCGACATAAGACAAATGTACATTTATACTAACTTACATTAAAAGAACAATACAAGCAACATAACAGAGAAGAGTATTCTTAAATTAAGAAAAACTACCACAACAAGATGACATAGTCTTAAATTAGAGGGACAAAGGTTTAAAAATAATATTAGTAAGTATTACTTTACTGATAGGGTAGTGGATGCATGGAAGCTGAAGTGGTAGAGGTTAACACAGTGAGAGAGTTTAAGCATCCATGGGATAAGAATAAGGCTGTCCTAGATGTAAGATAAGGGATTAATGAAAGTATTTAGAAAATTGGGCAGACTACAGATCACTGTAGTGGTTACGGTGTCAAAAATACCCTGGTGCCCTCCCAATGTATGTAGTCAGACTGTAAGTAAAGGTTTGACTTCTTATTTGGGGTCGACTGAGCACTGTTCCCTACTTTCACTGTACCTTCCTCTTAGCCTTATACTCTCAGTTCTGCGCTAAGACCAGAAATGCATGGCTCAGCTTATTGGCTGAGAGCATTCAGCTGATGTAGAGAAGAACTAACAGAAGCTCCTAGCAAAAACTCTTAGGGCTCCTGGAGGCTGACAGGAGATGGGAAGCAGTGCCTAGTAGAACCCCAGGTAAGAAGTCAAACTGTTACTAAATGGTTTGACTACTTACATGACGGGGGCTCCAGGACACTCATGACACCATAATCACTCCAGCATGCTGTAGTGGTTATGGTGCTTGGAGTATTCCTTTAACTCCATAGATATTAGCCATAGCAGCTATAGATACCATGAGGCTGTTATGTATATTTTAATATTTTGAAATGTGTTCTCACGTGGTTCTTTTTTTACTGTATGTTTTGCCTTTAAACATATAAAATTAAGACCTTAAATGTCCATATATCTCAGTGATGGCTAACCTTGACTCCATAAATTGTTTCTGGACTACATTTCCCATGATGCTCAGATAGCTTTTAGACTCTAAAAGACTCGAAAAGCTAGCTGAGCATCATTGGAAATGTAATCCAGAAACAATTTATGGTGTCAAGGTTAGCTTCTCTGTCTTTCCATCCAATATAAACATTAAAAAAATTACAAAATTAATGAAACTTGTGTAATGAATCTTAGAATAACCCTTGCACTATTAAATGCACCAATAATCCTACCCTACTAATCCCATGCACATCTGTTTTTTAAATATTTCAACCACGTACTTGCCCCTCCGCTCAGAAGAGAAACAAACACAAAAACAAGTGCATCTCCCAGATCTCCATTTTGCTATTTTCTCTTTTGTTCTATCTTAGCCCCAGAGGCTCACAATGTACCGGACAGCATTGTAGTAACCATGAGTGGAGGGACCCTACATATATACTGAATTAAACATTTTCATGTTTTGTATAAGTATCCATAATAAGTGTGTATGTCTCTGTTCCTGTGTGTCCAACTTGTCTGGTTACAACTATATGTCTGTTCATCCACCACATGTAAAGCGCTGCAGAATTTGTTGGCGCTATATAAATAATAACATAATAAAAATAATAATAATAATAATGTCAATATTTAATTAATTTATTCATATACTGGATATAACCAACATAGTGTTTACACCATGCTATACATACTATTTATTACTGTTAAGGTCAGCAGTTTTGAGTTTGACTTATGAAAACTGACTGTTAGCAATGCTCTAAAAACTAAAAAAAAAAAAAGCAGCCAACTCAAACTGACATAGGAAGTAAATAATTGGTTGTTTTTCCAAGAAACATGTAGTGGTCATGAAGAAAAATTACCAACAGTCCTCCTGATACAATTTAAAGCAATGTTGGATGAATGTAAAAGCTAGTATTGTCCCATGAGTTGTGGAATGAGTGCTGATAAGTACAGAGTCTTCAGGACCCATTGGAAGATTCTTGATTGCTTCTCCTGCTTCTTTCTTTAGTGGTGGGGTAAGACGGGGCATCATTTATGGCCACACTCCAAGCTTGTAGAGTCTCTCAATCCGTACATAAACACTTTACTTCCTGCACATAGACTTCAATAATTAGGTTAGCATACTTTCATGTGTTGACTATAAGTTGGATCTTGATAAATAGTGTTGGTTTTAATAGCCATATCTGACATTAACCAAACTGAGTGCAAATGTGATTCATAGAATTCTCCCAATATGCTTATATTACACAACATTGTTCAACATGGTTTAAAACTTGATGTGATTACACCCATACCGCTGATTTCCCCAGGTACTGAGTTCTTGCTCTTCTTCACAAGACATGCCTCTCTCATAAAATGCACTCAAGGCAAGAATGTTACCAGTTTTGCCTTGTGTCTATGCACAATGGCTAATATAGTTCTCTGTCAGTCTAGTTTCAACTTTCAATAAATCAATTTTGTTATGCAATGACTGCTGTCTCTTGTGAGTCTTTTCTTCTCACAAGTACAACAGCAAACCACAGCCTCAAAGGAAACGTTCAGTTATTACATGAATTGAGATTAAATCTAAGACTAACTGAAAATGGTTGAGGTTAAAACGAACAGATGTAACTTCCCAAGTAATAAGGTAACTATCTATTATTTTTTCCAAGGATCTGGACTATGTTCTCTAACCTTTTTCTCATTATTCTGTGTGCAAAATGTTTGTCGCATTGAGACAATATATTTATGCTGCCATTGATAGCTTTATTTCATGTTGGCAGTAAGTCGTCTGCCTAAAACATGAATGAAAATAATTTAAAAAATAGCGAGGACATTTTTAAACCAGTAAATTATATATGTAGAAAATTCTGTAAAAACAATTAAGTTTGATTGATATAAACACATGATTGAATGAGTGAGCAAGGTAATACATAAATAGAGGGGCAAAGGTTTAAAAATAATATCTGGAAGTTTCACTTTACTGAGAGGGTAGTGGATGCATGGAATAGCCTTCCAGCTGAAGTGGTAGAGGTTAGCACAGTGAGGGAGTTTTAAGCATGCATGGGATATGCATAAGGCTATCCTAGATATAAGATAAGGCCAGGGACTAATTAAAAGTATTTCAAAATATTGGGCAGACTAGATGGGCCAAATGGTTCTTATCTGCCGTCACATTCTATGTTTCTATGTTTAAATACAATTAATCCCTGTTGACTAGCAAAACTGAAAGTGCTGCATAATAAAATATCTAACCTATATTAACATTAGTAGCACACTCTTTTAAGATCTGTTTCACTGATGCTAGATGGGCTGGATTCTATTACAAGAGATTATCTTAAGTCCAGCAACTGAATAGTAATTCCATTACATCTATGGAAAATGGCTATTCAGATAACAGAAATATGTGTATCTCTTGCCATATTCATATGCTATTTTGTATTATTGTCATTTATATAGCCCCAACATATTTCACAATGATTTTACAATTCTAGAAATGATCTTTTTCAAGATAAAGAAGGCTTTGCTAAAATAAGCTTACAATCTAAGATCTAAGAAAAGTGAGGTTGGTGGTTATATTTCATTAAGTGTCTTGACTAAGGACACTTGGTCTGTCTGGGGTTCACACCTGGGTTTTCCAGTTCCAAAGCAGTGACATTACCACTGCTCTAACAAACTGATACAATTTCAAGACAAGGGGAAGTTGGTTGCCTTTACAAATACGTAGGACCATTTTTTTCCAAGTTGTGGAGTCCTAAACAGTCTAAGATATTATAAAGAAAAAGAAAATGCAAACGGTCTAGCAATGAAAAATACATCATATTTGGTGATAGCAGCTTTAACACTCTGTGGGTACTCCTTAAAATCTTCTATAATAGGAAATACCAAAAACATTATCAATGTATAGGTGATAATCCCCACCAAAAACAAAAAGTGTGAGTGAAGCACCGATAAATACAAATAGCACTTAACCCTTGAAAACACTGGGACACCGTGAAATAATGTAAAAAAACAAACGTCTAAACAAAAACAATAGTAGTGCAATATTGTATGGACTATTTAAACACTTACATGAAAAACAGTTAAAGTGAGTAAAGAGCACTCAGATTTGGGAGAGCTTTTTATAGAAATAGGCTCTACACGTGTTGGTTTCTTCTGTCTTTATTGGGGCAGCACTACCTTCTAGGGCAGCAATACAGCATGTTCCTCCATCAGTATTTGAAGGGGAAAAAAACACAAAAAAAGGATAGCAAACTTGGTGTAGTATGGCTGACACAATCAAAAAGGGTAATGTACCAAAAGATGTTTGGAGCCCATAAATTACTGGCTCCAAGTTTTGTAGATATGGTGTCAAATATAGGGTGACACTGGCCTTCTTTCCAAACCCATGGTGCAGTTATAGGAAGTAATTAGCAATTTCAATGTAGTGCAAAAAGATTTATTTACAATAAATAACAATTAAAAGCAATCTTATGATGAAATCCTCCCTCTGATATCCGTTTCACCTTGTATATACATTTTCAATCAGTGCATTACTTCTCCCGGGTTCTCCTGTTTAAAGGAGAAAGTTAGACACATTCTTGTTATCTCTAAGACCTCTTGAGCCATTTAGAAGAGGTTCTGGAAAGACAGGGATGTGATCTTTCTTCCCTTGCTGGAGTTCGTGTACCGGTAATGGTGTATAGTGATCTTTCCAGACATGCAACAGCTGGTCTTTGCTACATCATGCAAAATTTATACTGGTTCAGCATTTCTTCAAGATTGTGATGATACATCACTTCTGAACAATAACAAAGGAAAAACTACCAAGTTTATAATCCTTTTGCGCATAGTGGTAAATATGGGATTTAAACTGTACAGAGATAATATCAAATATAATAACCTAATAATCAGTTGATTCCAAACTGTAATGTGTGTGTATATTTTGTATTCATTTCCATTTTGTCGCTTAACATAGACCCCTGCAGCGACATTCGGTGTATAAGTTGATCCCCATTTTTAGACTAAAAATATTCTTATACATGGAAAAAATTACAGTATTTATGGTTGCTGGAAGACGTTTAATCTGACGTTTAAGAGAAAATTAATCTCAAAAACACCATAATATGTGATTCTGCATGAAATTAAAGATTTGATTGAAGTTTGCTGAGCTTTGTCTTCTGTCTTGTCCTATACACTATAAAGGAGAGATTCATTAAGGGAAGCTTGGATCTAACCATGTTGGCTTGTATTAGGTATGTAAGTTGAGTATGTGATATCCCAGCAGATCCTCATCCAATCTTGTTTAGGATAGAACGAGTTTATGTTTAAATAGGATCTTTCCATAAAGGTCCAGTTGTGTGTATTTGAGTATTTGGCTTAGCATATCATATTTTTTATTCATGAAGTTTCCCTGGAATCATAAATGGGCTCTGTAAACTCTCAGTTGAGCATGTGTAAATCTGAATGCCCTTTAAAATCATCCCAACTACTGCTTATGCTTTCCAAGTTCCTGGATATCCAATCATCTGATGGAAGTTTGAGATGTGATTACAGCATTCATACTGAATCTCCTTACTGTGATCTTGTAAAAATGTTTATCATGTCTATGAACTACTTTATCACCTCAGCTCGAGATCCTACATTACGCAGGTGACATAGTGGTATTTATTTACACTATGGATTCACTAAACTTAGTTACCTTGTATTTACTTCAAGGACTGTTTACCTCTTGATTGTATCCACATTTATGGCCACACATGTACCTTTATACCTACCATATATCTAGTCCGATTCTACTTTTACTCCATTATGTAAATGTAAGTTTTCTCTGAAAATAATTTGTAGTGATTTAACTTGAAATAGCCATTACCCTGTGCAATATTCTGGATATATTTGATGATTCGGTTTCCAGGGACTTGATGTATGGGCAGTTTTAAGACTCTAAAGTTGTTCCATTTTACCATAATATGTATCATGTTTGATCTAAAATTGACTCTTTTGGTCAATTATATACAGTTAAAAGCAAATTGAAAGTCCAACGCGTTTTGTCCTTTTCCTGGACTTCTTCAGGGGTGGTGATATGCCTACTAATGAATACCATCTTATGAGTGCTCTACCTCCCCCTCCCTCCTCTCCATATCTGTAGCTGTATTATACTATTGTGTTTTTTCTTTTTTAGGTTTATTATTATTATTATTATTATTATTATCGAGTTGTATTTGTTATTATACATTATATATTGTGTAGGTTATTTATTCTTTTTTTCACCTAAGTGCGCACTTAACGTTTCTCATTTATTGTTATACTTTTGTATACTTTGTGTATTATATATTTTTGGGTGTTACTGGGAAACACTCTATGAGAATCTTTTTTCACTTTATTTTTGTCAGGATTACTAGTTGATACAGCACACAGAATTATATCACACCTAGGACTAAGTATAACGTCTAACCGGACCCTAGAAGGGCCGGACTTAAAGTACCCAAGAATAGTCAGAATACTTGCCGAGGTCAGGGATACAGAAGGAGACACAACGATGAGGGAAAGCCAGAAATCAAGGATACCAGAAATCAGGGAAGTCAAAACTAAGCCAAAGTCAAAAACAAGAATAATACGCTCAGGAGCACACTCTTGGATAACCAGCAAAGGAAACCACGGCAAGGCAATGAGTAGGAGAGATTAATTAAAATAACCCTCTTGCAGATCCGACTGGTCGTAAACGGCCTTTGACCCCAAAACATACATGTGCATCTTTTGCATGATGTCACACGCACATCAACGCCGTTATTACCAAGGGCGGACGTGGGGCTACAATATGGCGTGGTTCCCCAGCGGCCAGTATTCACCGACATGCTGCAGAAGTCAGGCTCACTGGCGCAGGACTGCTGAGCGGCACGTCCATTATTGCCAGGAAGGCAATTTCCACTGCAAATTCCATAAGGTGAGCATGAATACGGGACAATTTTATACAGTGGTATATATTATCTTTACACTGAAATGTATTACATTTAATTTTCCTCATGTAGCCAATGTGAAATGTGATAAACTGTTCTATCCTATCACCAGCAATACAACTTACATGCAAATTATCAGAATTAAATACATACTGTTTTAATGGTGGATGGTGTGGTAAAGATCAAGGGAAATATTTATCACATGCTCTTCACCATGTAACATCTCCACCATACTAAAGCAAATAAATAAAAATAATTGTAAAAAACTTGGGGGTGTCCCAAGGCCCATTAGCCAGGAGGGACCTTATGATAATGTTCCTCTACCCTCACATAACATGGAGCTATCTACGCTTCATCATGAATCCCTATATGATTACAAGGAAAATGTTGTCCTCCTCTTTCAACTATCTGCAAATGGTTGTAGGCCATCAAAACTGTTGAACTGCCAGCAATGTGATGGATATTTAATAAAATAATAGGGAGCTATCTGAAAGGTGATCTCTCGAAACTACCCCACTCACAGCCAGCCAGTAGAGGATTAAAGAAAGCAACTAGCAAATAATCATATCTACCTACTAGATAGTAACCCAATTATGTAGTACAAAAGTATATGAACTTAAAAAAACAAGAAAGACATCTGTAACACAAATTAAATTATTTCTTTATTTCACAAGCTTTGATTCGATATTTGAAAAGTAGTTTGTTAGCAACCATAGCTCTCAAGCACAGAACAGAATTCTGAACATTTTGTATTTACCAAATGTATAAAGTGTAATTCTTTCAGCTGCTCAAAGCACTGAGTATTATCTTTTTCATTTATTCAAGAAAGAACTTAAGACAAACACTTCTAAATTGCTTTAAACATCATATATACAACAAACCTTAATAAAGAGCATACAATTTATTGCACAGAAAGTACAACATTTAAAAACAAACAAACATCAAAGTGCATGTCAAACAAGTGTGCTCACACAAATATTTGATGTCCTAGGATAGGCTTACTTGAGTACATCAAAAGAAAAAAAGGGGGAATGATAGTATATAGATAGTACAGTGAGGGAAAAAAGTATTATTTCCCCTGCTGATTTTGAACATTTGCCCACTGACAGAAATTATTAGTCTATATTTTGTGAGAAAGGTGTGAGAAAGAGAATAACAAAAAAGAGATCCAGAAAAACGCATGTCAAAAAAGTTCTAAATTGATTTGCATGTCAGTGAGTGAAATAATTATTTGATCCCCTATCAATCAGCAAGATTTCTGGCTCCCAGGTGTCTTTTATACAGGTAACGAGCTGAGATTAGGAGCACTCTTTTAAAGGGAGTGTTCCTAATCTCAGTGTAACGAGATTATACCCCAACACGCAGGATCCAGCTAAACAGAAGACAACACAGAGGGAAGATACGTCTACCGGTCCTTAGAGTGGCCGGACTCGACGTATATAGGAGAAGTACAGAGTCAGGAACGATCCGAGGTCAAGGGCACAAAGAGACAGCGTAAACTAGGACTAGCCGGGGTCTGGTACACAGTAAACAGCAAGCCGGCAAACAGAACAGATAAGGATTAAGCGAAAACAAAGTCAGAATACAAAGCCAAGGTCAAAACGAAGAAACACAACTGAACACCACAAGCGCTAAAGGGAACTGTAGCAGAAACCACGATAGGGCAAGGAACAAAGGGAAAGAGGTAAGTATAAATAGCCAAACCTCTATTATGATTGGTCCCTGTCATATCCACACCCCCAACAGGTAATTGTATGGGGAGTGTGGCATGACAGGGACCAATGGGAGACCTTTTCTAATTAGGCTCCCACTGTCCCTTTAAGAGTGCACCCGAGACTCGCGGCACGCTCTTAGTGTCAGGCGGGACACGTGACCGCTTCTCGCGGTCACTGCCCGTCCTCCATTACCAGACGTCGGATGAGCCGCGCGCGGCTTGAATTGAGGACCCCGGCTGGCACCCGGAAGGGTTAGTACCGCTACACTCAGCTCGTTACCTGTATAAAAGACACCTGTCCACAGAAGCAATCGATTAGATTCCAAACTCTCCACCATGGACAAGACCAACGAGCTGTCCAAGGATGTCAGGGACAAGATTGTAGACCTACACAAGGCTGAAATGGGCTACAAGACCATTGACAAGCAACTTGGTGAGAAGGTGACAACAGTTGGTGTTATTATTCGCGAATGGAAGAAACACAAAATAACTGTCAGTCTTCCTAGGTCTGGTGCTCCATGCAGATCTCGATGATCATGAGAACGGTGAGGAATCAGCCAGAACTACACTGGGGGATCTTGTTAATGATCTTCTGGCAGCTGGGACCATAGTCACCAAGAAAACAATTTGTAACACACTACGCCGTGAAGGATTGAAATCCTGCAGCACCTTCAAGGTCCCCCTGCTCAAGAAAGCACATGTACAGACACGTCTGAGGTTTGCTAAAGGACATTTGAATGATTCAGAGGAGAACTGGGTGAAAGTGTTGTTGTCAGATGAGACCAAAGTTGAGCTCTTTGGCAACACATTTTTCTGCTGTGCAAACCTGTCAGAATTACACTAGGAGGATTGCTATTGTAATTCGAAGGAGTTACCATAAAGCATCAGTAACTGAGCTTGGTTTCAGAGATATTTTAAAACTACATTCCATGCCATGGTTAGCCTTCATGGGTCCACAGTATATAGCTTTGTTCAACTCTGGCTTTCACTATGGGATTTAACAAATTGTCAGGATTACAGTTGATCCAGCACGCAGAAATATTATCACACCGAGGACTAAGAGTAATGTCTAACCGGACCTTAGAATGGCCAGATGTAACATACCTAAGAAAAGTCAATATACTAGCCGAGGTCAGGGACACAGAATGGGACAAAGCGATAAGGGAAAGCCAATAGTCAAGGATACCAGAAGTCAGGGAAGTCAAAACGAAGCCAAAGTCAATAACTAGAAACACACGATCTGGAATACAGTCTCAGATAACCATCTGAGGGAAACCATGACAGGGCAATTAGAAAAAAATAAAAATTAGTTTAAATAAGCCTCCTACAGATCTGATTGGCTGTTACCGGCTTTTGACCCCAAAACATACGTGAGCGTCTTTTGCATGACGTCACATGCACGTTGACGTCATCATTACCGTGGGGGGACGTGAGGCAATAAAATGGCAAGGATTCGCAGCGGCCGGCATCCACCAACATGTTGCAGGAGTCAGGTATACTGGCGCAGGGCTACTGAGCGGAACTTCCGTTATTGTCAGGATGGCATCTACTACCGCAGATACCACAAGGTGAGGATAAACATGTGACACAAATGGAGTTGACCAGTGCACAGTTCATGTAATAAAAAAAAATTACAATTGTTTCTTTATTATTCAGTTTCCATTTATGATAAATGGTCACATAAAATACAGTTAGGCAGACTGAATGGATAGAATATAAGCCATATTTAGCACAGATGTATTTAATGGAAGCCATTTTAGTATAGACAATGTAGCACATACCAAAGAGAAACCACCTGAAGCCTCTGGGGAGGCAAATTACTATAAACTTACCTTCTGTATTCAATCATATATGCCATATTTAAACTGTTTAGATCATTATCAGTCACCTTCCAAACATTTTAGATGTCTAGTTTTTGCTAGGGAATATTTTTTTCCTGCTGCTTATCAGTTGCAGATGTACAAGATGCAAAAACATGCAATCAAATTTTATTTGATGAGGGCTTACTGTATATCTGTCGTTGCAAAAAAAAAAGGATTTTTGACTTATTGAAAAGAACACAGTTATCAATCTGTCTGTCTATCTATCTATCTATCTATCTATCTGTCTGTCTGTCTGTCTGTCTTTCTTTTCAAATATATTTGATTAAAGAGATATTTTTACAATAACAATAACTTTTACAAGAAAAAAGAAAATACCATATATGTTACACATAAAAAGAGTAAATATCAATGTACCTAGTCCATATGTAAATCAATTATCAAAGTATTAAACAGGCACTTTGTAGTCAATTTTCATTGTGATAACATATTTGTATGAATGAACAATGTTAATAATTAAAACAAAAAATTAAAAAAAAGGGGAAGGGGAGTGTATCCATCCATAACAGCTTTTTTTTCAACTTCAATTTTAAAGGACCAGACCACTCAATTTTAAAGCACCCAGACCACTTCAGCTTAATGAAGTGGTCTGGGTGCCAGGTCCCTCTAGGATTAACCCTTTTTTTATAAACATAGCAGTTTCAGAGAAACTGCTATGTTTATACTGAGGGTTAATCCAGCCTCCAAAACCTCTAGTGGCTGTCTCATTGACAGCCGCTAGAGGCGCTTGCGTGATTCTCACTGTGAAAATCACAGTGAGAGCACGCAAGCGTCCATAGGAAAGCATTGTAAATGCTTTCCTATGCGACCGGCTGAATGCGAGCGCGGCTCCTGCCGCGCATGCGCATTCAGCCGATGACGTCGCAAGGAAGAAGGAGAGGAGGAGTAGAGCTCCCCGCCCGGTGCTGGAGAAAGAGGTAAGTTTAACCCCTTCCTCCCCCCAGAGCCCGACGGGAGTGGGTCCCTGGGGGTGGGGGCACCCTCAGGGCACTCTAGTGCCAGGAAAATGAGTATGTTTTCCTGGCACTAGAGTGGTCCTTTAATGACTATAACCAATTATAGTATACAAAACATGCCACACAACAATACCTAGTTAAGATAATCGCATAATAGAATAAAAAAAATAGTTGTCAAACTATTTTCCAAATACATTTCTTTATACAAGCAGTCAAAACCTATATTCTCTTTTAATCTTTGTTTTCCATTGGTCCTAGTAGTGTCTAAGGTTATCTAACTGCAAAGAAGGTTGTCTGTGAACCAGTTCGTACCCATTTCTAGTATATAGTTAAAAACTTCTTTAATAGTAGGGGTTGTTGGTGACCTCCAGTATCTGGGGATGACCGTAGTAGCAGCTAAAAGGATATGTCCAATTATAATTTTATAATTTTTTTCAGTAGTATCAGGGAAGAATTTGAATAAAGCCAATTCTGAAGTGAGTACAGGAATATTAGAATTTACTTTTTGGATTCATTTATGTATTTCCTGCCAAAAGTGTGTGAGTTTAGGACAATACCAAAAAACTGGTGAAAGCGAGTGAATCATTCCACAGTTTCTCCAACATGTATCTGAATATCTGGAGTTCATTTTATTCAACCTGTAGGGGGATAAATACCATCTGTAAATTATTTTGAAATGGTTTTCCCAATGATTGGAGCACTGTGTAACTCCTTTAAGAGCTGGTACAAATTTAAGCCATTCCTCCAGGTTGTAACAATCGCCCATATATTTTTCCCATGCAAGCATGTAATCAGCTTTTAATCTAGGTGTGAGCATTAGAGAAGAGTAACACTGAGATATAGTACTGTGTTTATTAGTGTTATCTAAGTATGTTTTTCCCAGATCAGATAACTCATTTTCGTCATAATTTGGATCTAAATTTTGAATGGAAAATGGATCTTTAATTTTATTAATAATTAATTCGTGTTCTAATTGCATATTATCCTATAGGCCGAATTTATCTTGAAGTTTCATAAAAGATATTAAAGAATTACCAAGAAAAAGTCATTTAAATTTTGAGTTGATTTAGTGTGCCAATTATCCAAATTTAAATCAGGAAAATCTAGTTTTAATACAGACCGAGGCATTACTTGCTACCACCCAGAGGAAGGGCCTACTAGCTTAAACACAGTATCCCAACCTTTGATGGTAATCTTAGTAGTGGGAAACATCGCATCTATCCTGGGTCGCCCAGACATCGGAAGCGACAGTACTTCTTTAATTAGAATATGGTGACATCCTATCATTTTCCATCTCATGCCAGAGTGAATCTGACTTTGTAGGCCAAACTTAAGTGCTGTAGTGGCATTTGTTGCCTGGTACTATTATAAACTTAATTAGAGCAGATTGAACTGTTTTAAAGAATGTCTTCGAAATTGATACGGGAATAGTTCTAAAGTAGTATAGTATTTTAGGTAAGATGTTAATTTTAATAGACGTAATTTTACCTAACCAGGGTGTTTACTTTCCGAATTCAAATCACTTAAAATATTTGAGATGTCTGTGGAATAAGATAATGAAAGTGGTCATAGGAAAATTGATAATATGTGGCGATACCAGTTTTGTACTGGATCAAAACATAGTTCCAGCTCAGTTGATGGCAGTGGTATTGAATTGCTAGACGCAGCGTGCACTACATGTTTGCATGATAATGGTCTTTATAATGCTTGGAGAGTGTTGCATGAAGGAGAAAATAACTACCATCTGCCTTTCGCTGTAACTCTTCTACATTATTCAGGTTTTCTGTAATTAAAGGAACACTCCAATGAAAACATTTTTATATTTTAACAATTTAATAGATATGCTCTCAGTGAAAATATGCATTTTGTTCATTAGGGGTATATCATAAAACAGGTTGCAAAAAGCTGCAGATTTCTTGTCTGCAGTACTTGCAAGCCCAAACTTTCTTTGTCCGTCCAATCATTGACTTCCCAATGCACCTGTTGAAAAGTATTTGCAAGGCAAGTGCTCCGAGCAATTGCTGGCATCATGAGTTTAGCTCAATTTAAAATAAGCTTCCATGAAGTTACAATAGAAAGTACCAATTTATATTGCAATCCATACATTTTGTAAAATGAACATTGACACATTCATAAAATTGGCTATTCACTAAATACAGAGCTTTAAATATTTAAGAAATAAAAAATGCATTATTTGTAGGTTTACATATAAATACATGTGTATATGTTTGATATTTAAAATATAAAATTGTCTATTCACTAAATGCAGAGTTTAGACAATTTAATAAATAACTTGTAAAATGTATGCCAAAAATGACAGAACTGGAAATGTCCATCTCTTCTGAATATGAGTGTGTTTGTTTTTGAACCCAGGAACAAAATGGAGGTGTTTTATCAAAGTGGTATAAAAATATAAAAACTGATGAGTCACCAATGGAAGTTGCCTTCTAGTTCCATTGGTCTCCACATTGTGATTACTTCAATTTAGAAATTTAGGCCACTTTTTAGAACAGAACAATTTGCTGTATGGGTCCAAGAAAAAAACATGGCTGTCCCCTGCCTCACCCACCTAAACTCTAACTCTAAGGTATGCTGGATTTTTTTTTATAGGAATAAAGGTTATTGCCCTCATGCCCACTATTATTATGGTTAGGGGAGTAGGTAGAACTTTTTTTTTGCAAGGTGGTGACTATGGGCTTGTGTACCCCTAGTTACCACAAGGTGGGCTGACCCACACTATTGGATAGGTGGACAGTGGCATGTACAACCCTTTATTATCAGCAGTTATTTAACCCCTTAAGGACACATGACATGTGTGACATGTCATGATTCCCTTTTATTCCATATGTTTGGTCCTTAAGGGGTTAATGCCACATTTCTTAGCAGTTTACAATTATGAGTGAAGAAGCCCAAGCTCAAGATTACAAGTTATGAGCATTTGAGGTAGGAAGATATATATTGTTAGAAGTCTAGCCCAAGGCACTCACTGATGAGGTGGTCTGGCTAAGATTCATCCCTGGGTTTCTGGGTTCTAACTTCACCACTGCTCCAATGAGCCTACAACAATAATAATAACACCCCCATCCAATGGTATATCCATGATGTAGGAAATTCACGATTTGTCCAAAACCAAATGCAAAAGTCTTGTTAACTTAAGTTTTCAGTCCAAAGCAATGCTTTCCAGTCCAAAGATTTAGCCTATAAAGCTCATTATACTAGCACTTTGATTCTGTGCTTGTTTCCACCTTGTTAAGGAACAAAATCCTCTGTCAGGTTTACACTTGGTCTCTCTGCATCACTCATTATCTTTTACCTTCTAGTGGAATTTTTAGGGAGCTGCACTTAAAAAAATGCAATCAACATTTTTACTAATACCTGTAAGTAGCTCACTTGAAAAATGTAGTTATTCATTTTGATCACACCAACTGTATGTGACAAAAATGTATTTCTGCTTGAATATGTCTTACTCGAATTATTGCAAGACACCTTTTAATATCTAAACATTTTATCCAACCCAATATTTCTGTCAAGGACCAGTAACATATATTTTTTAAATTACATAACATTGTGTAATTGTGATCAATGCAGGTTTTCCTGAACCACAATATTTGCACAAAACTCTAAATTAAATAAATAAAAATTAGGTTTTCTGCTGCACTTAATATACTGGAAATTGTGAGCTGGATTCTTATATCATAACCAGGAGATCCTCTGCATACTAAATAGCAATTCCTCCAATGAAGTCTATGGAAAGATTGCTATTCAGTAAGGATGATATACCCTTACTCTGCTTAGAGAATCCAGCCAAGAATGTTATAAATTAAAAGTGTTCATTTACATACAGGACATGTATATTTAAATGAATGAAATTGATCAATTATATCTTATAATGTGTTCTTCAATGATTCATTCAAAAACTTAGAAAATAGAAACATTTACATTATGTATATTTAGAATAATTTTATCTAGACACTTATTATCTTCAACTTTAACTATTCTACTCTTGTGATAGTATTTTCCAGACATAAAATCAGCTACTGGCACATTTGTCAACATTCGTACACTAAACCTGATAAAACACATGGAACAACATTAGCTAATAGCTTACAGGACAAAGTGAAAGAATCTGTCAGCAAAAATATATACAAGAAAGTTAGTTATTTAAGCTGGCCCCAAAACCCAGAATCAATTAATCAAAGCAAATCTGCCATTCTTTTTATGCGTTTATGAAGCTATATGAATTTTTACATCTTCACAAGCTACACAGTTCTCGAACGAAATAATAAAATCATTTAACCATTTTATATATTATAGAGGACATGAAGGAACATTTCATAATTTAACAAAATTGATTGCATATTTGTGTTTTATTTCTGTGATTTACATTTTGAGAGTTGCTGTGAGACGACAACCAATCAGCAAAATATAAGCCAACATTAGTTGAAAAAAGAAATCCTCCACCACACCTCACTGGTTATTATTTGTAAATAATCATGAACAACGCAACTAGTGTAATTTGACGACATTAACAATTCACTGCTCAATTTGCAACTCACCAGTCCTGTTTTCAATAGATTGAAGTCTGGCATCTGAAGATTACAATGAGGACTGGAAGACATAATGGATCAGTAATTGTCATAATGAAGAGTTGGTGAAGTGCTAGAACACTGGGTCTCTGTGAAACATAGAAGGATTGACATGTCAGAAATGGATGTGGTTAATGTGGTGCTTGCAGATTCATTTGGATACTGAGACATATGAATACATATGATAGTCATTAGGGAACCTTAAGATAAGGAGGAATAGATGGGTAGTAGAGCCATAGGAGGTATATTGGAATTTTTTTTTTTTTTAAATATATTTAGTTGTTTAGAGTGAAGAGATAATTAAACCCTGGAGCCAGTGGTGTATTTTGGATTTGTCACACATTCAGTCTCAGACACACACACACACACACACACACACAGACAGACAGATACACACACACTGACAGATTTACACTGACAGACACACACACACATTCACTGACACACAAATTATTTCATTTTAATATTTTAAATTAAATCCACCTAGCCTCCCTACCTGTGGGAGAGCTGGAGTGGATCCTTTCTCTGGTGTCCCTGGGGCCCAGTGGGGCTGTTTGGCTGACTCTGCTGGGCTGGCTAGAGCTGCTGCTGGGCTGGCTGCTGCTGGCTGGTAGAGTGGTTCCTGTGCTGCTGGGTGGGTGAACGGTCAATGGAGGCGACAAGAGAGCTGTAATCTTCCTGCTCAGCATCCTTGTAGGTCACTTAGTCAAAATGTAATATTCTGGCTCCTGGCATCACCGCTGGTGCGCAAGGATGCTGAGCAATAAGAGCTTCTTGGTTCCCACATGGAAGAAGGCCCTCTTGGACCCCAATGAAATGAGGCTAGCAAGCCATCTGCCAGGGCATTTTTGCTGCCCCCTGAAATTGTCCCCCAAGGCAAATGCCTTGCTGTAAATATAGCACTGCCCAGAGCATATGCAAATGATATACAGGATCTATTATTTTATTAAGCTGCTGGTACCACTGTAGTAATGTTTAAACCCATGGTGAGTTGCATTAGTTGTTAGCACAAATAATAAAACTGAACTAACATATATTTTTTTAATTATCTTGATATGAGCTTAAAGATCATAGAAGAGTCTCTGTATTGGGTTTTCTTCTTTTTATTTACAATTTTCTTCACTCCCCAATACCGAAGCTGTAGCTTGTCTTATCCTTGTCTTGTCTTGTCTTTCTTATCATTGACAATGCTTGACAACTAACAATGGGTGGAGCTTAAACAAGCTCTGCTTCCTTTATCAAGCTCAATATTCCCATCATTTTCACCTGACCGCCAATGTATTCTCATTGTTCTTCCTCTATACACAGCCTGATTAGAAAAATGGCAGAGAATTGAGCAGTGAGACTACAGGGGCATCATTTAAACACCAAAACTGCTTCATTAAGCCAAAGCTGTTTTGATGCCTGCAGTATCCTTATAAGACTATAAAACCTGTCTTCATATCAGCTGCATAATGGAGATGAAAACCTAGCATTCATAGTCAGATACAAGCGACTTACTTTAAATATAGACATACTGGAATTTTTTTTTTGTGATGAAAAGAAAAACTGTTTTTATTATTATTTTTTAACAGACGTAAAATTGCTTGGCATGATATATTTAACAAGGATTATTAAACAACTGTGATACATTATGCACACATATTTAAAGAGCAGATGTTACGTTATTTAAAACACATATGTTAAAATGTGTGCTTATGTGTGAGCACACATGCAATTTTTGTTACATTTTGAAAAATTTATGATGCGGCCTGTAATAGCACAGGATGTGTGAGTCATGCCACAAATTAGGAAATCCTGATACTTCTCTCCTGATTTGCAGGTGGGCAGTGAGGACAATCTGTACATTGACAAATTAACATTGTCAGCGGCACCTCTCCTGCAAAGTGAACAAGGTGTACACACACTGGAGCCAGTAGAACAAACATCAAAAGAAGCAGAATGGTCTGTCATATTTTTGGAGATAGATTTACTTTTTTCTCAAGATTGCACGAGCTACATCAATTAACAAATCCATACATCTCAGCTATATCTTCATATATGTATTCTGAATATTAATAGGACCAACCCAACGTCTATACACTACAGACCAATTACAAAAAAGACATTTAAAATTCAAATAACAAAACTTAAAAGTGCCGGTCTGTTACTGTAGCTGAGTTTGAGATTTCTTTCCAGATCACATGTTTAGGCTCAGTTTTACCAATTAGATATAAAAGTTGGATATACAATTTGGATTTTTACAGATAATTCTAAAAATAACGGAATTGGGACTTTTTACTTAACTTCTTAAAAGCAAAGAAAGAGGAAGTGCTTACCTATGTGCTGCCTACTATAGGATAAAGATGTCGCTGATTAACTGTTCGTGTTAGTAGGCGGGTATTGTGATTGTGATGTTTATACCTGTTTTTTCTATTGATTTTTATTTGTTATTGCTTTGCTGCTGAGGAAATTAAAGAAAAAGTGCAGCATAATAGGAACCTCAGTGTAAAATTTGCAATTGTGTTGTGAAATCTCCACAATTTCCACTTCCAAAAAATAACCCCAATTGTATTTTTGATTCAACATTGATCATCAAGATGACTTATAAAAAAAAACACTTTTATATCCAGTTTGTAGAAAACAAATTAAAAGACAAAACTGAGAAAAAATTTTAAACCTTGCTTAGCCCATGTCTTTTTTAAGACTACACATATCACATATTAGAATGCAGAATTACCTATGCTGAGAATAAATACGGTGATATGAAACAAACAAAAAACTTGGTTTATACATTCTTTATACACTCTAAGATGGCTGACAGAAAAAGATTACTGCATATTTTAATGTTTTTTTTCTCATACAAAAGTGAGTTTTGGTGAGTTGACAATTGACTCTGAGAGTATTAGTCAATATATAGAAAATCTTGTATATTCTGGAGGTTATTCTGGTAAAAATTGGGCAGCTTGGTGGCTACTTCATTTTAATGAATAAAGGTCATAAGATCTTATAATTAAATGCTTGAAAATGATTTTCTTTAATAGTGAGTTCTAGTTATGTAATTCAGTTTATTCAAACATGTGTTGAACTTGTGATTGAAACACATCTGTTACTTCTACTTTTCTGAATGTAACCTCCAGAGGTGTTAAAATAAGAGAAATAGCACTTATTTTATTTTAGATTCCTTCTACATGACTGTGAGGCATAGGAACACCCCCATTTTAATCTTAATTATCATTGAGTACTAATATTTAATAACTATTCTAATGGATTAACAGGAAGCTCTAGATATACTATAAGCACACATCACAAGAATTAGACATATTTTTAAATTGGTTTGTTTATATAGTTGTTTTTATTGGTTCGAAACAAAATAGATATCCTCCAGTGATCAGATTGCATTGAAGCCTACAAGAAATAATACTTAAAATGTAAATTTTATAAACAGGAACCAATAACCAAATTCATATCTATGGCACTTGGGCAGCTTTGTTATGTCTTATAAATTAGCATGGCCTAAGCATAGCAGATATTTCAATGCAATATAATAAAACTAAATGCTTTTATACTCCCATGATCCTTTGTAGTCATTATTTTAAAGCACTGCCTAAACCTGTAAAGTTTTCTTTTGAGCTGCTGCAAGTTGATTAGATCTATTTCAGCCTAGTTGTGGTAATAGGCTCCTCTCTGTGAAAGTGCTTAGCCTCTGCTCCCCCGGCAGCTGGAGAAACTGGAATTAATCAGGTCTGCTGGGGACTTCTTCAGCATCTCCGCAGGCCAGAGACTGTGGAATCATTTACTACAGAATCTTACTGTCAACTCATTGTCACTTCAGCTTTTGATTATACCTTCTTTCTTCAGAGAAATGGAAATGGCTGACAGATTATCCTAATGCAGAATTTCACTAGTTACTTTCATGGGTAGCCATTATTATCTTTTGTTTTGTTAGAAGGTAGATGAATGATCATTTCTTTCAAGTTTTATGATATATGATAAAATAAAGGGGAAAAAAGTTTGAAATCACAGCATTCTATCACAAACACAACAAGGTTTTTGACATTAGTCATCTTATCAGATATGATGTAGTGATAATAATTATTCTGACTGTGACCTTGTAGCAAAGTAATGTTTTGGTTCATAACCAATGCATTTGTATAATGCATTAGCAGTGTCTTACATTGTTTTTGGTATGTAGGATGCTAAATGTATCACCTCTTTTTTTTGTGGAAAATAATTGAGGTATGAAAAATAAATACCACAGTTAAAAAATATCCCCTTTCCCAAGCTCTAGAATTTACCGACAAATTATAAAATAAGTAAAATATATTGTTTCTCTAGGTAATTGAGTGACCTAAGACAGCTTCCTCTATGGTGTACACACTGCATGGCAGTGGATCTCAAAACAATATGAGATGAAGCTTGTTACTCTTGCTGTTACTATATTAAAGATCTTCACAGGACCTTCCACATAAAGCAGGTTTGGTTACACAGACCTTTGTCAAGTATAACCGGTAGAGTGCTGAGTGCCATTTTATTCATATGATATACTAAACTACAGTTGCAGTGGTTGCAGTACCTGCCTTAGTTTAGAGTCATCTTCTTTAAAAATGGATCTATTGCCTGCATAGTTTGAATTATTAAAATTAACTATTTCTCTAGGCCATCTCATTTTTGTCATGACACAAACCTATGTGTCATTGCACAAATCTGTTTGGCACTGCAAGTTTCAATAAGCCCATAATTCAGATGTATTTCGTCCAGGACTTAATTAATTCAAAAAATACAAAAACATAGACTGAGAACACATTGTGTAAATTGCCAACTCTGGATTGGACCTACACCTCCCCTATCACCCATATCAAGATTCTCAAAGGGCAACACACCTAAAAAAAAACACATTAAAATAGATACAAAAATGGACAGGGCCTGCCTGTCATGCTGGACGCATGCATCCTGTATGAGCTCCGACATATACTCTCATAAAAAACACTTTTGCCAAAAAGTATACCCTCCTTGTTGACCCCTACTAAATTTTGGGTGCTCCTGAACCCATCAAGATGACATTGAATTGTGTTTGATTCCCCTGGAGGTCCACATTTCCAATGCAATGAGAGCAGGCCTGGTGAGTCCAGGGGAATGAAGAAGCAGCCGATCTCCGTTCCTGACCTGCGCTGATGCCCCATTTCCCCCCCTCTGGACCAGTGTGGGTGATCCTGGTCTACCCCCTAGAGGCTCCCTTATACTGCTGAGTGTACATGGCATATCTGGTGAACACACAACTGGTATTCAAGCATGTACAAGATGGCGGGCACCACATGCCACTCTGACTCCTTCGGAGACACCCCTGTAGCCCTGTATCACGTGGGTGAACTGTCGGATATCTTATGACAAGGCTGAAAGTTACCTTGGGTGATCGGACGGGCACTGCAATCCATCGTGACTGTGCACAAGGAGGACAACCTTCGATGTGCCATGGACTGCGTGGCAGGGCCCATCATGTAGGACCCATCATGGAGCCAGTACATGCAGCGTTGAGACCTACTCAATTATCAAGATGGCCTTGCAGCCCAACAAGTGACTCCCTGATGCCTACATGGGCCTCAACACCCAAACTTAATGCTGTGGCTGCGCAACTCTACCCTTGGGAACCTCTGGGTCTATGACTGGGATTTCCATAAAGGGATTGTTCGGGCCCCATCAGGGTATGTACTGAATGTAAAGCTGTGTCATGGTCTACCTGCTTTGAATGATTACCTGCAGGATGCCTGCCGATCTCACCTTTCCAGCAGCTCACCTATTCCTAATGCTTTTCTGGGAGGGTTTTACTCATGAATAAGCTATCTGTTAACCTCTATAGATATTTACTTTCCACTTACCTCTAGTGCATGGTTTCAGACCTTCACATTTAGCACAGTCTTAGCAGATAAAGGGTGGTTCTGCCAAAGAGGGGTAAATATTTCAGAACAAGGGTAAGCCAGGAGATACCGAGTTAACTTGCATGCATTCGTTATAAAATAATATTCAATGATAATAGACATGTGCAATTTGTTTAGTTCCAAATGCTTCTGAATGTCCGAAGTGCTGAAATTCTGAAGTGCCAAATTTCGGAATGCCAAACCAAACCAAATTGCCGAAGTGCTGAATTTCGGAATGCCAAACCGAACCGCCAAAGTGCTTTGGATTTCTGAAAAGTAGCAAAATAGGAGAGTGTTGGGATTAGGGGTTGGGTTAGGGGTAATGGTAGGGTTAGTGGTTAGGGTAAAGGGTTGGGGTTGGGTTAGTGGATGGGCTAGGGGTAGGGTTAGGGTTAGGGGTTGGGGTAGGGTTAGTGGTAGTGGTTGGACTAGGGTTAGGGGTAGGGTTAGGGTAAGGGTATGGTATCCCTAACCATATTCCTAACCCTACCCTAAACTTACCCCTAACCCTTATCCTTACCCTAACCCTGCTCTTAACTCAACCCTACCATAACCCTAGCCTTAACCCTATCCCTAGTCCAAACCCTACTGCTAACCCTACCCCTACCCCTAAACACACCCCTATCCCTAACCACAACCCTACCCCTAACCCCACCCCTAACCCTACCCCTATCCCTAACACCAACCCTAACCCCACCCCTAACCCTAACCCTACCCCTATCCCTAACACCAACCCTAACCCCAACCATACCCCTACCCTAGCCCCAATACCAACCCTAACCCTACCCTAACCCCTAACCCCAACCCTAACCCCTAATTCTACCCCTAACCATACCCCTAACCATACTCCTACCCTAGCCCCAACCCCAACCCTAACCCTACCCTAACCCCTAACCCCAACCCTAACCCCTAATTCTACCCCTAACCATACCCCTAACCATACTCCTACCCTAGCCCCAACCCCAACCCTAACCCTACCCTAAACCTAACCCTACCCCTGACCCTACCCCTAACCTAACCCTATCCCTAACCCTACCCCCATCCCTACCCCTAACCCTACCTCTACCCCCAAACCTAACCCCTACCCTAGCCCTAACCCTACCCCCAAACCTAACCCCTACCCCTGGTAGGGTTGGGGTTAGGGGTAGGGTTAGGAGTAGGGTTAGATTTCTGTTATCATTTCCCTAATTTTCCCTCCCTCTCCTGTTTTGCCACTTTTCAGAAATCCAAAGCACTTCAGCATTTCGGTTCAGTTCAGCAATTCGGCACTTCGGCAATTCGGACATTTGGAAGCATCCAAATGTCTGAGTTGCCAAAATTCATCTGAATTTAAATTCGGACCAAAACGAATTGCACATGTCTATAAAATAGATATATGCCAAATATGTATATATTATTTATATGTATTATTTATGTATTTAGTTTGCTGTTCACTGATTGGCCAATTTCCACCCCTGTTTGGTCCAAATAGTTTTCCTTAATATTTTCAATGGATATTATTTAGATGAGCTGAAGTGTCAAATGAAATTTTTCCTCCTTGCACAAACCTGCTAAATACATACATTCATATATACATATATAGATATGCATACATACATACATAAATATAAAGACATTTCTTTATATATTTACAGTTCCTTACATGGGCTATTCTCACTTTACGATATTATGAGTATGGAGTATTTAGTAAGTGAAATGAAACTGATGCATAAACCGCCAACAATCAATAGCCAATTCATGTTTTCTTTTAAATAGACTGAACACAAATATGTTACTGATATGCTCTAGAGAAGAGGAGTTACTTGGATCCAGTTTCTCTCTCCAGTAAGAATATTTACAATGCACTGCTTATCTCTTTTGGCAAATCCAAGCAGATATAAGCAATTTCATTGCAATATATCCTATGCAGTGAGCATACGTTGTTACAATGCCTGGGGTCTCCCTTTAAGGAGTTTAATTATAGTTGTCAGAAATTGAGGCATTTTCACAGTGCTGATGTAAAGCTTCACATCGCCTGATTTACTAAGGAATTTAAGTGACACATCGCTAAACAAAGGTGTAAAAATAATCATTGCATTCTCTTAAAATAAAATGGCATTTACAGTATTCATAGATATTTTGTGTTGTGAAATGACACATGTATTTTCACTCCTCTATTTGTTTACGCATTACCAAACATTTAAAATGTCTTACAATTTTTATAGAATACTATTCACATGTGAACATTCTCATATACATCAAATAGCCTTGATACCTGATAACATTTTAGTTTTTGCTGCATAAGTTTAACTAAAAAAATATGTAATTTTTAATTGCCATGCTATTGTCAGAAGATTCCCATACAATATAGGATTTAAGTATAATTTCAAACATAATGTACCCCCTACTGTATGTAATAAGCATATTACAAGTCAACATGGAGTTCTTTGAGCATATCGAGACGTGACGCCTCGGGCCAAGTGCTTTATAAGATTATAGAACCCTGAGATGACTTGCAATATCATAATTACATACAGTAGGGGGTATGTTATGCCTTATAATAATACATGATTGAGCACATATACTTTTTTGACAGACTGTATGTGAAAAAATGATCTGAATAAGTTAGACCTCTTTTATCAGGCACTGTAAGATGCACACAGCATTGGTATGTACAAGGATTAAACCTGATCACGTACTCTCTTCCAAATTAACTATATCTGACGTAAATGTTTGCTTTTAGGCTTTATATTTCTTTGGAAAATAGACATTGCTTCTATAGTATGTTCTCCATATTTCTGCTAAATGTCACAAATTGATAGGCAACTATTGATGGGTGGTAACGGTGCATGTATTATTTTTATCTGTGCTTTTTTTTTATACAAATGGTATGTATAAAGATGTGTAAATGGATGTAATACACAAGGAACACTTGTTCACTTGTTATTGCAATGATTTATTTACCCAGTGTGGCTATACATACAGAGCAGATTATGCTCGATAAAGGACTGCTGAGAACTATAGAGCACTGAAAAAATCTAAAACATCACATATTATACTACTTGTATATATCTTCTGGGAAAAAAAAAACTTTAAAAAATATTGGTACAATTATATGGAGGGCTGTTGAGCACTTAACACCGAATAACACATTGCTATCTTTAGTGACTATTTGCTGTCTCCATACTACACAATCTTACCGATTACAACAGGTAATTCCTTGTTGCCAAGCATCTTAATGTCTATCATATAGACTAATACTTACCAACTCATTTCTATACTAGATGCTAAATTTTATAGACTGCCACATCTCACTAGTATTAAAACCTGCGTCAACTGGGTGTAAAGGCAAAAACTCAAGTTAGCAAAATCAAATTCTCTTACATCCTATAGGAAAAAAATTAAATGGTATATGTTTGTTATTAAAAAGAAACACTAACATGCATTTCAAAACAGATAAAAAAAGAAAGCAAAAGGTAAAAAATATGTCAAAACATGGGCATTGAAGCTTGGAAACCAGTTGGCATATTTGGTCACAAACAACCTACTGTTTATAAGTAATTACAACTGTTTATGGTGGACAACTGCTTTGGGGACACTGTCCTAGTTTTAAAAACTATAGAATTAAGGAATAAAGTTTTATATAAATTGTTAGCACTATAAATTGAGGTCACAATAGCTGTTTTTGACTTAATCTTCCACGCTGCTCTTACTTTGCTATTTTAGCATACACTTTATGTATTTAATTCACTACAATGTTGAAGGTATTGGTATAAAAAACTGCCTTACAAAATGCTTTAGAAAATGCAGAATCTCATCCACTCGTGTAACCTTAGGAAAATGCTAAAGATCCCTATAACATTAATAAAATTAAAAAATAATAATAAGCCATGACATTTCCCTAAAGTTGGAAATTATAGGATATAATATATGAGGAAATAAATAGCTGAAGATTGTAAAGTTCTAGCACAATATGTGTTTTCATGAATGACCCGAAAGATAAACAAACTCCAAACCAACAGGCTGTTTGGTATTTTACTTGTGATTTTCAAAACCTGCTCTTTGCTTATGCAATATACATTTAAGGGATAAAAGGAAGAGCTTAATAAAGAAAATATATATTTCAATCTGAAACAAATGAATAACATGAGCTGTACAACTGGTTTATATTAAGAAAAAGGGCAATATTGAAAACTTCCCTTTTGCCTGAAGTATGCCTCTTTTCTAAAAAGAGTGGTTTATTTCCGGAAACCCTTCAAACAGATGTATAATCTGCACCTGGATTGATAAAATGCATCCAGTGAAAGATGAAATAGTAGTACAAAAACAAATGATTTTTGCTATGAATATACATTTATGTATTGTAGTACAATTTTCTGCAGAAATCTAAAAAGTTAACCAATGTTTTTAAAACGCTGTATGTGTAATTATATATGTTTTAAACATTTTAAAATAAATCACAAGAAGAATTTACTAGTTTTCTTGGCCCTTTAATAGTTTGATATTTGTTATGTGTGTGCCCCTTATTGGATAATTCCTTTTGAATATCCAACCTTGTCCTTCTGCCTTTACGCGAATATAAAACATTTGCTCTATGTTTTCCAGAATGGCATAAATGTGCCCTTTGCTCTGATTGTTAATCTTTTTAAAGGACTCTGGATAAGGGCACTTTTTAAGGTTTGTGAGCTTTATACATAAGCACATTATGTTATGCTTTTAATATGAGATCAATTAATTTGCTAAAATATTTAAAAGTTGGGAAAATGTTTCTAAGACTACTAAATTTGATCAAATTACATTAAATTTGCTATTATTAAATAGTTCAATTACTAACAGTGCTTAACATAAATAATGCATATCATATATACTCGTCTATAAGTCGATCTCATGTATAAGTCGCGTGCAGTTTTTTGACCAACAATTGTGAAATATGCTGTGACTCATGGAAAGGTTGAGGGTACGACTTTCATATGGAATTCAAATGGAGTTGTTCCCCTTCTGTTCGGTTACCGAACAGACTCTGTGTGGTACCCCTTGTTAACACCTCATAATCACTGACCAACCCTGGCTGTAAACCGCAAACAAGCATTTCCTCATCTTCCGAATGCAGGCAGCAGTACATAGTCATCAATGGCATGGATCTCTGAGTCGGCTACAAAAGCCAGCGAACTCCTCTGAAACTTGTACCTCTGCCCGTTTGACTTCCCGACCAGCTAGGAGAATGGCGTTCAGGAGTCTAACGGCATTCGGTAATCGAACGGCGTTCGGGAGTCGACATTGCCCTGCATTCAATGTACAACATTCTATCGAAACTAGCACTGACCCATGGATAAGTCGACTCTGGATTTTAAAATAAAGTTTAGGACAAAAAGTTCTCAACTTATTTATGAGTATATACGATAACTATTTTTTACACTTAGTTCCTGCCTCCCAGTTTTTTTACACAGCATTCTTCATTGCTACTTTCATTCATCACCAACTGATACAATGTTTTTAATACTAATGATTGTTATATATATATATATATATATATATATATATATATAGAGAGAGAGAGAGAGAGAGAGAGAGAGAGAGAGATTTAGTAATGACAACTAACAGCAAATGGATAAAATATTACTTTTTGATAGATGTTTTCTACTGAATTTGGGATAATATAAATTGGTGAGGTGATTTACAAAGGGCTGTAAACATAGAAACATGGAAACATAGAATGTGATGACAGATAAGACTCATTCGGCCCTTCTAGTCTGACCAATTTTATTAAATACTTTAATTAGTCCCTGGCCTTATCTTATATTTAGGATAGCCTTATGCATATCCCATGCATGCTTAAACTCCTTTACTGTGTTAACCTCTACCACTTCAGCTGGAAGGCTATTCCATGCATCCACTACCCTCTCAGTAAAGTAATACTTCTGGATATTATTTTTAAACCTTTGCCCCTCTAATTTAAGACTATGTCCTCTTGTTGTGGTAGTTTTTCTTCTTTTAAATATAGTCTCCTCCTTTACTGTCTTGATTCCCTTTATGAATTTAAATGTTCCTATCATATCCACCCTGTCTCATCTTTCCTCCAAGCTTTACATGTTAAGTCCCTTTAACCTTTCCTTGTAAGTTTTATCCTGCAATCCATGAACCAGTTTAGCAGCCCTTCTCTGAATTCTCTCTAAAGTATCCTTCTGGAGATACTGTCAGGATCCCGCGGGCGGCTGCGAGGGGAGGCTGCAATCCGCTCGCGGCACTCACCCTCCAGCCGTCCACGGTCCCCTTCCTGCCAGGTGTTCGGCGGGCGGCATCCTCCCAGCCACGGGTGCCGCCCGCGTCTTCTTCCGGGTCCCCCAGTGGCAGCATGCATGACGCTGCACGCTGGGAGACCGGCCAATTTGTTACACGCCGGGGTCAGTCACCTGACCCGGCGTTAAAGGCACAGTGCCTCAATCACAGTGGGAGGTTTAGATATCTCCCACGTGTGATTGTTAATTCTGATTGGAAATTAGCCAATCAGAATTAACCTTCTGGTTTATATACTTACCTTTCCTGTTCCTCCCTGCCCTGTTGTGGTCTTTGCTTTATAGTATTGATACTGAACGTGTGCTTTCTGGTTACGTACTCTCTGGCTTGTTATACTGACTTTGTGACTTTCTCCTACCCTTTGACCTCGGCTTGTTTCTCGTTATTCTGTTTTCTGGTTCCCCTTACTTGGCTTGTCTCCTGACTATTCTGTGTGTGCTTAGCCCGGCCACTCTAAGGACCGGTACGGCACACTTTCTGTGTGTGTGTCTGTGTGTGTGTTGGCGTGTTGGGTTCCCCGAATCGTGACAGATACGGTCTCACAATGGCATGAGCACTTCCCTCTTTCTCCTGCTAATACCTCTCCCTATACAACCAAGCATTCTGCTAGCATTTCATGCTGCTCTATTACATTGTCTAAAGAAAGGCAAAAGGTGTGTCAACTACTCACACTAATCTAAGGAATTTATAACACACAAAGGTCAGAATGGTGGTTCCAAATCCACCAATTAAGGGCTTGTACCCGGTTTAAAGTATTGAAAAGAATATATAGAGTCTCAATAACAAGAGAGAGATTCTAGACTGGTTTTAAATACAATTAATAGAACAATGATATATAGTTACTACACCAGAAAAGCACTGAACCGTTTAGGACCACAAAATAAGTCCACTGGTATATAGCGTGATATAATATAAGGTCTAGGATTCAAAGTCCAAAAATGGGCTCAATATAATTAAAAATAGTTTTATTAGTACATAGAAAAGAAAAAGAGCACTTAAATTGGAATAAAAATTGAAAAAACTAAATAAAGTATATAGGTATTCAATGAATGCTATATACCACTAGGCAATGAAGGGGTAAACTGCAGGTTTAGAAAAAACGTAATGGGTAGATCCCCAGAGATACAAACAGCTCCACTTACTTACTCCTAAAAGAGGAGCCTAAGTAAATAAAACTATGACTCTTATAAACGACATCTTTAAGGGGGGGGGGGGTTGTCCTCGGCTGTCTTTAATGCTATGTAGTAAAATGGAAAATTCCTCAATGAAGCAAGACAGCCTGTAGCAAAGGAGAGTAAAAAAAGGAGAGCTTATGTCCCTGTAACTCCTAAGAGAAACACCTTCAAGGGTGTTCTATGCTGTCCCTACTTGAAAAGAAGAGGAGAAACAAACGGGCTGTCTGCAGCTGAACTTCCTTCAAAGCAAATAAAACAGTGCTTCGTAGATAATCATAAATCAAACAATTAGAGCTACCATAAGTGTGAAAGGTGAAAAAATAATAAACTAAACCCGACGCGCGTTTCGGTGCGTCTGATGCACCTTCGTCAGGGGCTAAAAATACCTCTGTTTGTAGAAAGACTTTTAAATTGTAAGTAGCCAATCACAGGAAAATCCCTTCCTACCTGGTAAGTGTCAGCCGGTGTGTTACGGAGCGTGTTATGGGAGGAGCGAAGAAGCCATCATCTGATGCTTCTAGTGGGTGATACGCAGATGTGTGCGTCTGGACCCACGTGGGTATCTAGAGGCGGGATCAGGGACGGCAAAGAGAGGGGTTGCTCCTCCCTTGCTCCAATCCGGCTCGAATATGCCGAAAAAATAGGCGTACAGTGGGAGGGAGGGGTGGGAACGACAAGGAGGGAGCAAAGAGGAGGCGGGGAGAAAAAGTGCCGATGTCACAGCTATTACGGATCGCATAATACTACAGATATATATTATGACAACAGTTTGTGGGAACAATCAATGAATGTCATAATAAAAATAAAAAATGAATCCAAACAAAGTATTAGGACCAGTGACCCTAACAGACTGTGAAAAGCTTTAAGACTAAGATGCTACATATGAATACATATGTACAGATATTGTAAGGGTTCAACTGGATATTTATAAATATACCATCTGGTGATTAACCATTATTTTTATAGGGGCAAAAAAATAAGCCCACATATAACATATGTAATCATGAGCATCAGAAGTTATTGTCAATTCCCATATATAGTGTGGCTAAGGTAGGAGAAGATTACTAAATTCTACATTGAATCCTAGAGGTAATATCAATAAAATAATAAACTTAATAACCAACAATTGTGTAATAAGAATACATTGGTGTATTAAAAATGTCATGAAACTTTAAATAGAAATCCTATAAATGTATTGATGGTATTATTATATTCCGAGATCACTAATGAAAGGGGAATATGAAAAACCTTCATTCAATCCCATGGGGGACAGTGTATTAAGGCAGTAAGATTTTCCTGTGATTGGCTACTTAGGATTTAAAAGTCTTTCTACAAACAGAGGTATTTTTCTCCGCTGACGAAGGTGCATCAGACGCACCGAAACGCGCGTCGGGTTTAGTTTATTATTTTTTCACCTTTCACACTTATGGTAGCACTAGTTGTTTGATTTATGATTATCTACTAAGCACTGTTTTATTTGCTTTGAGGGAAGTTCAGCTGCAGACAGCCCGTTTGTTTCTCCTCCTCTTTTCAAGTAGGGACAGCATAGAACACCCTTGAAGGTGTTTCTCTTAGGAGTTACAGGGACATAAGCTCTCCTTTTTTTACTCTCCTTTGCTACAGGCTGTCTTGCTTCATTGAGGAATTTTCCCTTTTACTACATAGCATTAAAGACAGCCGAGGACAACTCCCCCCTTAAAGGTGTAGTTTATAAGAGTCATAGTTTTATTTACTTAGGCTCCTCTTTTAGGAGTAAGTAAGTGGAGCTGTTTGCATCTCTGGGGATCTACCCATTGCGGTTTTTTCTCAAGCTGCAGTTTACCCCTTCATTGCCTAGTGGTATATAGCATGCATTGAATACCAATATACTTTATTGAGTTTTTTCAATTTTATTCCAATTTAAGTGCTCTTTTTCTTTTCTATGTACTAATAAATTTTTTTTATTTATATTGAGCCACTTTTTGGACTTTGAATCCTAGACCTTATATTATATCACGCTATATACCAGTGGACTTATTTTGTGGTCCTAAACGGTTCAGTGCTTTTCTGGTGTAGTAACTATATATATCATTGTTCTATTAATTGTATTTAAAACCAGTCTAGAATCTCTCTCTTGTTATTGAGACTCTATATATTCTTTTCAAATCTATTACATTGTCTGCCTACATTTAAGTAATCGGAAATAATTACCCCTAAATCCGTTTCCTCAGATGTTGAGGTTAGGACTCTATCAAATATTCTGTACTCTGCCCTTGGGTTTTTACGTCCAGGATGCATTATCTTGCACTTATCCACATTAAATGTCAGTTGCCACAACTCTGACCATTTTTCTAGTTTACCTAAATCATTTGCCATATCCCTCCTGGAACATCAACCCTGTTACATATCTTAGTATCATCAGCAAAAAGACATACCTTACAATCAAGACCTTCTGCAATATCACTAATAAAAACATTAAAGAGAATGGGTCAAAGTACAGATCCCTGAGGTACACAACTGGTGACAAGCCCATGCTTCGAATATACTCTGTTGACTACAACCCTCTGTTGCCTGTCACTCAGCCACTGCCTTACCCATTCAACAATATTGGAATCCAAACATAAAGATTGCAGTTTATTGATAAGCATTATATGTGCAACAGTGTCAAAAGCCTTACTGAAATCTAGGTAAGCAATGTCTACTGCACCACCATGATCTATTATTTTAGTTACCCAATCAAAAAAATCAATAAGATTAGTTTGGAATGATCTCCCTGAAGAAAACCCATGTTGTCTCTGATCTTGAAATCCATGTGTTTTAAGATGTTCAACAAAATGGTTTCCATTACTTTCCCCACTATTGAAGTAAGGCTTACTGGCCTATAGTGGCCTGACTCCTCCCTACTACCTTTCTTGTAAATGGGCACAACATTCGCTAACTTCCAATCCTCTGGGACTACTCCTGTTAACAATGATTGGTTAAATAAATCTGTTAATGGTTTTGCTAGTACACCACTAAGCTAGTTTAATAACTTTTGGTGTATTCCATCAGGTCCCATTGACTTATTTGTCTTTACTTTTGACAGTTGAAATAGAACCTCTTCCTCTGTAAACTCACATGTCACATGACTCATTTTTCCTTTTTCCTAACTGAGGCCACTTTCCTTCATTTTCATCTGTAAATACTAAACAAAAATATTAATTGAGGCAGTCAACTAGACCTTTATCCTCTTCTACATACCTTCCTTCTTTTGTTTTTAATCTAACTAATCCTTGTTTTACTTTGCTTTTCTCATTTATGTATCTAAAAACTGTTTTGTCCCCTTTTTACTGACTGTGCTATTTTCTCTTCTGTGTGTGATTTGAAAGCTCTTATAACTTGCTTAGCCTCTTTCTGCTTAATCTTATAGATCATTCTGTCTTCCTCACTCCGTTTAATTTTATAGTTACTAAATGATAACTTTTAGTTTTTTACTATTTTGGCCACATCTGCAAAGTACCAGAGTGTTTTCTTGAATTCTTTTATTTTACTGACAAGCCTAATGCAATTTTCTGTTGCCTTCAGCAGTGCAACTTTAAAATAATCCAATTTCTCTTGGACTCCATTTACATTGCTCTAGTATGATAATTCTCCTTTACACATATTCTAATTTTAGAAAAGTCTGTTTTTCTAAAGTCTAAAACTTTTGTTTTTTTGTGGTGTGACTCATTCACTGTTCTGATATTAAACCACACTGACTAATGATCACTGGATCCTAAACTTTCACCTACAGTAATATCTGATACCAAATCTCCATTTGTTAACACTAAATCTAGTATGGTTTCTTTACGAGTTGGCTCCTCAATGACTTGTTTTAGAGACAATCCCAGTAGGGAGTTTAGATTATGTGTGCTCCTGGCACAAGCAGCTACTTTTGTTTTCCAATTCACATCATAATAATTAAAGTCACCAATGATGATAACTTCCCCTTTTATTGTCATTTTAGCTATTTCCTAAACTAATAGATTATCTAACTCTTCTATTTGTCCTGGACTGCTCACTGAGAACATTTGTTCTCTTTTGAGAAAAATGCAAACCATCTTTTTTGTACAGTTTATTTCCATTCAAAACAGAGCTACCATGAGAAATAAAGCCAAATCCTTTCTCCTGACACCATTCACAAAGCCACATGTTAAAGTCCCTAATACGCATCCACCTGTTGTTCTGAGTGTTATGCACAAGCAGAACTTACAAATACGTCTCCTGTCTCTGTGAGCAGTAGCTCCGGGAAGACATCTCACAAGACCACCATTGTCCATCTCCACACCTCTTATGATAGAATCCCCCAACAACAACAGCTTTCTTTTAGGTCTCACTATAGTCTCCAAGCTTGTCTCCACAACACCACTATAATGGGTGCCTGAGCCTGTCTCCACAACACTACTACTCTCAGTACCTGAGCCTGTCTCCATAACACCATTACACTCTGAAAGTGCAGAAAAAGAATTATGTATAGCAACAGACTGTGCAATATGCCTTTTATTCACAACTCTAAGTCTACCAGATCCTACAGTAATCCATCTGCCATTCCTAGTACGTCTCTGCGGCAGTGGCTTTGCTGCAGTTCCAGCCTGAGTTTGTTTACCAGATAATTTACAAATCTCAGACTTCAAAAATACAATCTCCTGCCGCAATATAGACAACTGTCTACAGATTAGACAGCATCAAAATCTCCAAAAAGTGGAACGTGAAACAAATGCATAACAACTATAACACTGAACTAAGTCTGCCATTTTAATGAGGTGAATAATTTTATAACATGACAGGAGGCTTCATATTTGCTTAAGTCTCTCTTTACTAGAACTCCACAGCAGTAAAAAACACAGAGAGTTAAACAACCAATCAGAAAATAGTAAGGAGACCATATAACTCCCTTCCCAGCATTCCATTTCCTCTTTCTTTACTGCTCCGCATCAGTAACAGGTCAGAGTACCACTGCCTCCTGCTTTTTAGTTGGTGGCTTTGGGTTTATTAATTCTACATTCTTCATATACCTTTATTGTGGGTTTATGTATTTTATGTATTTTACTTTTCTGTGCATTTAAGATCTGGGGACTCCCTTTCATTCCGGTGTTCTACCCTCTGGGGATCTCTATCCCCGTTTTTTCTCACTGTCCCCTTTTTTCCTCCCTTTGGCTGTCACACCTTTTTTTCCCTGCTCGGGGGTTTCTGGAGGCTGGCCCGTTCTGCCTTCTCCGATCCCCCCGAGCACCGGGACCGCGGAGTACGTCTCCAGCGGTCCGTGAGTTTTTTTCCCTCAGCTCCGGTCGCGGGGCGCTAGTTTATGAGCGCTCTCCCGCCGACCGGAACTTTTACCACGTGGCCGCACCTCGCGGCCGCCCCGATCCGCGGACCGCGTGTGTCCGCCGGGCGGAGAAGGGAGCTCTTGCTCTCGCCCCCTCCCCCGCCCGTTTGATTCTCGGCGCCAGGCTCCCTGCTACTCTGCCGGCGCGGGGTCTCCCACTCACACAGACCGCGGCTGCAGGCCTGTGTGGGGTCTGGGAACCCCCTCTCTTCCCCTCCTTGGTCAGTTTTCGTCCCATTTGCGTATGCAGGGACCCTTTCTATGGCCCTGCTCAGGTAGCATTTATTTATTGATGTACTGTTAACACCTCTAGGTACAGGGCGTTCAGTGTCCCTTAAAGGTGTATGCTCCATTTTATTTACATTGGTATATTGGGATCCCCCCCTTTTTTCCCGTGTTGACCCTGAGTATATTTCATCCTACACTACTATTTGAGAGCACGTACCCAGTTGCTTCTAGCGCACATGTGACTGTACATACAATATTGGCCTGCTGACACCGTGCATATTCTGGCCTGCTGTGTCTGTGCCCATTATACTGGCCTGCTGTGTCTGTGCCCATTATACTGGCCTGCTGAGTCTGTGCCCATAAGATTGGCCTGCTTTGTCTGTGCCCATAAGATTGGCCTGCTTTGTCTGTGCCCATAAGATTGGCCTGCGTTGTCTGTGCCCATAAGATTGGCCTGTTTAATCTGTGCCCATAAGATTGGCCTGCCTTGTCTGTGCCGTAAGACTGCCTGCTGGGCCTGCACCTTTGCCGGCCAGCCCTGACTATATTTACGCTCGGACCCCCCGCCTGTGCCCTATTACGAAGCCGGCTCTGACCGTGCTTAACCCCCATCGGCTGCTGGCCTATATTATTCAGTGGGGAGTTTACGCGGGGGTCCTCTGGGGCCATACTGTTGTCACTCATACATTGCTCTCATATTAACCGGGTCTCACCTGTCATTTTTACTCCAGGATCACGCTGCTGCTCTGAAATGGACGCTTCGACCCAAGAGAACTTGCAGGCTATGATCAATGCGGCCGTCGCCGCGTCAGTGGAAAAAGCGCTCTTACGCGCTATGCCCCAGCCACCCCAAGAGAGGGAGGCACCGGAGGCCCAGCGCATGCTGGTCGAGTCCGACCCCGACTCTCCAGACAGGAGCCAGGCACGCGCACCTAAGCGCTACTGGAAAGGTGCAGGCCCTGAGCATACTGCCCGGAAGGGCAAGGCTCCTGCTAAGCGACCTAAGCGGGCGTCCGCTTCCTCTCCAGCACGCCCGAGATACTTCCCCGAAGAGGAGGAAGATCTCACCCTTCCCGCGCCTCTATCTGTCCTGGATGAATGGCGGGCGGACCAGTCCCCCTCGGAGGACGAGGGCGGGTGGGGTGTGGAAGATTCGGAAGAGGAGGCATACCATCAGGATGCCGACGAGACCACCTCGGAGAACCTACGCGCCCCTCTGGGGGAGGACGTGTTCCTGGATGCCACAGGCGTGCCCCTCTTTGATCCGCGCAACATCCGGCACCCCCGGTCTCCCGAGTGGTCTCTGCCTGATCACCTGGCCCAGTTTGTTCACTATTGGGTCCGCAGACCCCTCGACTGGGCAGTTCGAAAGAGGCTGAGGGCAGAATGCCCGAGACCTACCTTGCCAGACAAGGTCGCTGTAACACCCGAATTTGATCCGATGGTCTCCACCTACTTGACCCGGACTGGTCGCGACCCCAAGAAAGGGGTCGAGCGCAACCTCCGCCTCGCACAGGATAAAGTGCTGGACGTGCTCGGACCGCTGTCACGGATCCTGGCCATGGCGGACGAGGCCGTCACTCAGGGCTCACCCCTGGATGCTACTGCCATCAGGGATTGGGCATTGCGCTCTGTTTGCCTGCTGGGCAACTCCAACTCGGCCCTGTGCACGGAACGGAGAAGAGCAGTCCTCATGCGCATGGACGGCAAGTTGTCGGAGCTGGGTTCCAAGGAGTTGGGCCCGTTAGACAAGGGCCTTTTAATTGGCGAGTCCTTCATCAAGGAGCTCCAGAGGCATGTTAACCTCTACACCACCCTGAATAAGGCGCAGACTTCGATAAAGAGGGTGTTTCGTTCCCACTCTGCACGTGTTTTTGGCAGGGCTGGTAGGCAGCGGGGTCGTGCCTCCAGCCGCTTCTGGCCTTCGGGCCAACGAGGATCCCGCTCTCCATCCTTCTTCCCCAGCTACCGCCCGGGGTCCTTCGCTTCCTGGAGGTCGGACCGCGTCAGAGGTAACCGCGCCCGTGGTCGGGGCAGAATGCCATCAGGTGAGACACATGACACCACACGTTTACCACAGGTATTTGCATGCCGTCCGTTTACGTTTTTGTCTCGACAGGTGGAAAGACATCTCCTCGGACGCATGGATCCTCCAAACGGTCCGGGGTTACGTCATAGACTTCCATTCCCCTCCTGTTCAGGAATCCCGCCCCCGGACGCCGGTATCGTTGAGGGAATCAAAGGCCTTGGTGGACGCCGAGATACGAACCCTCTTCGACAAAGGGGCGGTTCAGTGAGCTCCGGACGACGGCGGTTTCTTCAGCTCGATTTTTCTGGTCAAGAAGAAGTCTGGAGAATTCCGACCGGTTATAAACCTGAGGAGTCTCAACGCCTTCGTTTCTTACCACCACTTCAAGATGGAAGGCATCCATCTACTACGGGACCTCTTGCATCAAGGGGATTGGTTCACTCGCCTGGATCTGAAGGACGCATACCTGTCTGTTCCGGTGGCGACGGAGCATCGTCGTTTTCTACGTTTCGTTTGGGAAGGAAGGCCTTGCCAGTTCACCTGCCTTCCCTTCGGCCTCAGCTCGGCTCCGTGGTGTTTCACCAAGCTGCTGAAACCGGTGACCGCATGCCTACGTTCCAGGGGCATTCGTTGCCTGATATACCTGGACGACTTGCTTCTCTTCTGCGAGGACGCCTCCAGGCTGAAATCTCAGACAGCCTTCACGGTCTCCTTGTTCGAATCCCTGGGATTTGTGGTCAACCGGGAGAAGTCAGCCCTGTCACCAGCGTAGGTGGTTCAGTTTCTGGGTTTCGAGATCGATGCGGTTCAGTGCATCCTACGACTTCCCCAGACGAAGATCACGGCCATTCGGAAAGAGATTCGAAGAATTCTACGCCAGGTCACGATTCCTCTCAGGGTTCTGGCGCGAATAGTGGGTCTCCTGTCCGCCTCTATCCAAGCCATCTACCCGGGCCCCCTTCACTACAGGGCCATGCAGCGCCTGAAGGCGCGCTTCCTGCGCCGGACGCCCTCTTACGACCAGCGAATATCCCTCACGCAGGAAGTCAAGACCGAGCTCCGATGGTGGCTGTTACACATGTCGGCCTGGAACGGCAAGGCGATTTTCGGGCCGACCCCAGACTTTGTCCTAGAGTCGGACGCGAGCTTGTGGGGCTGGGGTGCGACCTGTGCGACTGCCTCCACAGGAGGCCCCTGGTCGAACACGGAGGCAGGATACCACATCAACTGCCTGGAGATGATCGCGGGGTCATTCGCTATACGCAGCCTTGCGGGCCACCTGTCGGATTGCTGCATCCTCCTGAGGATGGACAATATCTCGGTGGTGCAGTATATCAACCGCCTGGGGGGGGCACGTTCTCAAGCACTGACGGAAGTCACGAAGGAGATATACAATTTTTGCCTTCAGCGCAATATCACCCTCCAGGCGGAGTATCTTCCAGGAGTATCGAACCTGACGGTTCTCCAGACACTGGAGAGATGCCAGCGACTGGCGACTGCATCGACAAGTCTTCCTCGAGGTGGCGCGACGGAGGGGCCCTTTCACGGTGGACCTGTTCGCATCCAGAACGAACTTCCAGGTCCCGAGGTACTTCAGCTGGCTCCCGGACCCGACGTGCACGGCGGTGGACGCCTTTCTTCAAGACTGGCCGTCACAGGGAGCCTATGCTTTTCCGCCCTTCACTATGATACCCAGGGTACTACTTCAGCTACGACGTCAACGAGTGTCGTTAGTATTGCTGGCACCTCTGTGGCAGGGCCAGGCCTGGTTCCCAGAACTGTTGGAGCTGTCTTGTCAACATCCGCTCCTTCTCCCGGCACTACCGACACTCCTGTCAGACACTCGAGGCAACCATCACCCCCTCGTTCTGGAGGGCCATCTCCGTTTGGTGGCTTGGACTCTTTCCGGGGCTCCTGGAGGGTCGAGGACCTATCGGAATCGGCTAGGGACCTCCTATGGGACTCGTGGGCCCCAGGCACGAGAAGATGTTATTTATCCGCCTGGAACGTTTGGTGTCGCTGGTGCGTGGAACGGAGTGTCGATCCCTTTACAGCACCTGTCCCCAGCGTTCTGAATTTCCTTTCGCACCTGTTTGTCCAGGGTAAATCTTATCGCTCAGTGAACGTGGCCAGGTCGGCCATCTCGGCGGCTCATGTCCCTCTCCTAGGGACGCCGATTGGACAGGATCCTTTGGTTTGTAGGCTTTTGAGAGGGATCAGACTGTCGCGTCCCCCGGCTCCTAAATATACATCGCTCTGGGACGTTCATCGGGTCTTGGATTTCATTCAGTCTTGGCCGGAAAATCAGGATCTTCCTCTACGACAACTGTCGGCCAAATTTGCGCTTCTGTTATGTTTGGTGTCTTTTCGTCGGGTCTCCGACGTTAGGGCTTTTGATGTTAACGCCTTCTCCTTTTCCCCGGACGGGGTGACCTTTTCAATTACAAGGCGTACCAAATCTGACTCTTCTACAGTCTTCTACCCATTTTTTCGAGAAGCCCCTAGGCTCTGTGTAGTTTCTACCCTGTCTCGTTATGTGGCTGTCACCAAGCCGCTTCGACCCTCTCAATCAGGACAGCTGTTGATCTCCTACGTTCGCCCTCATAAACCGGTTTCGACCGTTACCCTGGCTCGCTGGATCAGATGGCTCCTGTCCTTGGCCGGTGTGGATTCGTCGTTCGGTGCTCACTCAGTCAGAGGTGCGGCAGCATCTGGAGCACTGATGGCAGGTGCTTCTCTTTCCGAGATTCTACGTTCAGCAGACTGGTCTCGAGAGGACACCTTCCGGAGATTCTACTTCAGACCGGCGGAACATGCATCGTTGGTTCTTCTGAATGAGCGTTAAAACAGCAAATATGAAGCCTCCTGTCATGTTATAAAATTGTAGATTATGCTAGCTTTAGTGTACCTATAATCTTAATTTTATTAATGACAGGAGGCGAATATTTACCACCCTTTTTCTTTTCCCGACCCTTGTTTTTTTTTTCTTGGTTATTGCATGTTTGTTGAATAAAGAATTACTCTACCGATCAGTTTCTATAGTGGTTATTTCGGTATTTTCTAATCCGGGGGCGGGCCTGATAGACTTGGTGGTTTGCTCTTACAAATTGTGTTGGGTGGCTACATGATTTTAGACGTACACTTCATTGGCTAATCACCCTTTTCGACTGTCTTTCTCTCGTTTCAGTGTAAAGTTATCAAGATGAGGTCAAGTTCAAGTCTTCGTTTCGGTTGAACAGTTTCTGCATGGATCGTTATCTATGTCAAGATGGACCTTCTGTTATATTGTGTTATGCTTTTCCTTACTATATTTGTTGTCGCAGTTAGAAAGAGGAAATGGAATGCTGGGAAGGGAGTTATATGGTCTCCTTACTATTTTCTGATTGGTTGTTTAACTCTCTGTGTTTTTTACTGCTGTGGAGTTCTAGTAAAGAGAGACTTAAGCAAATATTCGCCTCCTGTCATTAATAAAATTAAGATTATAGGTACACTAAAGCTAGCATAATCTACAATTTAAACCAAACAAATCTTAATTAAAAAAAAAAAAAAAAAATTGTCCTTCTGAATACTTCAGCTTACCTCTGGTTTGTCTCCAGAATATCTCCAATCACACACTTTGTAGCAGCACTCTCCAGAATATATCTAATCACACACTTTGTAGCAGAACTTAGAAGAAGCTGCCAAGCTCTGTTAGCCAAGCTAATATCTACAACCCTTTTGCAGGCACCACCCACTAGGAATGTTTAACACCTGGGTAAGACTATGCTTATTTGCAAACAATAGCTAATTAACCAACAATCAATAGCTAATCAAATGAAATGCCATACCAATTGCCAACAGGAAATCAAACCTTGTTCAATCAGTCACCTTTTCCTACAGATGAATCTTACCTGTAACAGTAAAAAAGAAAACTCTTAGCAAAATCTTAGACAGTTGAAGATTCTGTAAACCTCTCCAGAATATCTCCAATCACACACTTTGTAGCAGCACTTAGAAGCAGCTTCCAAACTCTATTGTAAACGTGTAAATAATATAGGTGCGAATGGTAAGCTTTCCACAACAGAAAGAGTTGTTGTTAAGTTGTTGCTAAACTCTTTCGAACTTAAACTATAGAGTTACAATCCTTGCAACACTGTAAGGTATATTAGAGTTAGAAAGGTAATAAACTGAAGGAAAAAGTGGTGCTAAAAAATGTAAGCCTGGTGCTGCTACAAACACCCCAAGTATATTGCCATTAATTTCACTTACATTGTGATACAGATAAAAATCCAGCAAGATGATTTGCACACACAGAAATCTTTAATTTACCTTCTAATCTATTGTATCTTTAGTTACCAATAGAAGTAATTTGTATCTCCTGTATATAAAAAATATGGGATAGCACAAAATAAATAAAATGTACATTATAAAAATATTCAGAAAACTCACATTTTTCAGAGCCTATTAATAGTTGGCTCTGAACTTGTAGTGCTTGTCATTGATTTCCCAATGATTCAACTTTCAGGAACTCAGTGCTGTCACAGAACAGGAACTCCAGAGTCCAAGATAAACGTTAATAAGCAAGTATTTATTAACACATATATTAAAATAAGGCACAACATGTTTCAACCTAAAATAGGTCTTCCTCAGGTGAAGGTATATTAAGAAAATGAGCATATGTGATGTTATATACTGTAAAACAAACTAATTGTTCACACATGTGTACATTAAAAAATAAACCTTCCATTTCCAAATATGGTCTGAGCCGTATACGATCCGCCATCCCCAATATGGTGATGTATGTGGTTTCGAACGGAGTACCCCTCCCAGCCCAATATGTCTACCAGTCTTTATAGACGTTCTTCCGGATCCTAGAAAATCGCAGTCGCATCACTTCCTACGACATGTTTCCTGTGACATGAACCGTTACATGATCGTTCCGTTTGCATAATTCCCGAGGAGACAAGCCAATTCTTATTCTCTTTCCGTAATTGCATTGAAGGTCTGCAACTCCATTATAGTGGTGGGCAAGATAGCCCACAGCCCATATTTTAGCAGAGAGGGAATAAAGGTGCAATATAGTAGTTAATAACAGGTATATACATACGCTGTTTATACTGAAGGGCAGGCCTGATTTCCACACATGCACTGTGCATACTGTAGATCGGTGTACACATGCACGGTTTGATACTCTCTGCACATGTGCTCTGGTCTCGAATGCATTTACCCTTTTCGACCACTACAGGCTTCCATATAACACTTTGGGGTGATGTAATCACGCACGTATCGTGCAGCAGGCGGTTCAATTTCTCCGCAGTTTTTTCAAAGTACTAGATGAGCAGTGTGTCCAGGTATTTACATCTGCCATTAATTATTCCATCTCTCTGATATGATGTTTTTACCTATATCTTCCTATCACAAGGAAGAGGTGTGTGTTTATTATAATGCCTGATACATGGATTCCTTCTAATCTTTCTTTCCTTTTCATAGCTCTTTTATATGCCATGTACTTGTTTAGTCCTTTCCATGTCTTTTAAGGTACTTAAATATAGACCTAATGAGTTTATTAATTAAATTAACCGTACATCTGTTTTTTATCACTTTTTATGTTAATGAATTTTTTAATTGCACATTAATTGATTTTTGTCACTGTAGTATTAGCTTAATAAAGACCTGATTACAGGTCGAAACGTTGCAGATCCAACAAAACTGCCTTGAAGATATCACAGTGAGTGCCTGAGATTTTTTTTAGTTCATATAGATTGTTTGGGATTTGCTGACCCATACTCAATGCACCCTGTGTTAAATTGTCCTTTTTTAATGGGATTATATAGAAGGACTTTTTTAAATCTGTTTTTCTTTTGTGTGGTATATTACAGTAAACATTGTTTTTACCCTCAAAATTATAAGTATATGTATTATGTATTTGTTATCCTGCATTTCATTTTATTAATCTAAAGAAATCTTCACATCTAACTACATATATCCTTGGTGGGATCATACCACCCAAGCTGATATTATTGAGCAAAAGGTGCTCTTGAAATTGTGAGTTGATTTTATATATTTTTTTAAAAAGTACTATTGTTTAAAACAGTGAGCACTATATCATGTTTTATTCCTTTCATGTGCCATTTACATTGTGAACATCATAAAATGACAGCTCTAGATTTATCCTTAAGTGGAGATTGTACCGCCCAGAGCCCTATATCAGAGCTGATTGGAAGCTCTCTCCTTGGGAGTGGATTTTATCCTAATTTTACCCAAGACATTGTATATACTGGATTACACTATTGTTGGTTTCTTTTGTGTTTTATTTCTTATGAGACACTAACAACAGAATTCCTCCTCTGCACTAAAGTGTTGTCTACTTGAACCCTAAGGATAACAGACTGACCTCCAAAAATCACGATCTCCAAAAAATACTTTTTACTTATTTTGCTGGGACTCTTTAAGATTGTTAAATCTCAATATTTGTTAACATAATATTGCATATATATATATATATATATATATATATATATATATATATATATATATATATATATATATATAATTATCTAGTATGTCTTATTTGGTGCAGTCTTTTTTTTCTGTATTTTTTTCCTTGATTTCCTCTTGTATTATTAGGGTAACAGACCTTGGTCTTCTGCCTTTGGAGTTAGCGCTGCATCTCCCCTTCTTTTTATTTCCTGTTGAAATTTCACAATATATCTATGTATACAGTGACAGTACAGCAGCATTGAATGCTTTCTCTGCTGGAGAGGGAGCCCGGGAAGCTGGCAGTCCTCCTCTGCATGGTCCTCCCTCTCTCTTGTAAACCCCGACTGCTGGAGCATTGACAGGGATTCCCATGGCAACATTCCAACACTCAACTCAGAACCGACCTTACACTTGATAAATTCAATAAATATATCCCTGAATGTTCCTTATAATTGTCATATGGATATACACCAAATGGATAAGTTCAGAAATTGCATAGAATGTGCTAATCCAATTTGGAGCAAATCAGTCTCTGTCAGAAAATTAGCAAAGAAAACAGAATTGTCTCTAAACAGTACAGTTGGGGATACATAAAGAAAATAATTTCCCCCTTAGAAACTGCTGAAATCATGATTTCAATATTTGCTTGAAGAAGCCAAGCAGGAGTAATTACAGCAGAAGAACAACCATGATGACTGGAACAGTGAATTAAAATAGTCTCTTACAGCATATTAGCAGTTGGGTTTACCTAGGTAGTAGCAAATACCATTATGTAACATGATAATGATGTCAGCCATCTAGATGGCAGGATTTTCTTATTTTGTTTGTTTTTTCTTTGGATACTTCTCCATTAAAACAATCCCACCTATATTCTGCAAAAATAGGATAGACTACATTGCTCGATCCCTTCTGGTTTATAAGAGGTCTTTTGACTCCCTTTTGTTCAGTTTTATTTATTTAATGTCTAACTATTTACCTTGTGGATACAAATAGTTTACAGGTAATTTGGAGGAAGTACCAAAGAAATAGATTGTCACTATATTCTTGGAAAACTATCACTTCTCTACTTTTACAGATTGCTACTACTGAAAAAATATAATGAAAATCACCAAGAACTTGTCCTATAACCTAAAACTTTTTCACCTGATGATCCATTTTATTTGAAATTTATATTAAAGATTTAGCAATTTACATCATAATCAAGATAATAATAGGTAAAGTGAGGGTAGTTATTGCTAATAAAGAGTATAAATAGAATATATGTTTGTATGTTGCTTTTTCTAAGCTGACTGTCATATCCAAAGGATAGAGGTTCTAACAATACAGATTAAGGAGCAGCATATATATACAAATACATCTATCTAAGCAAATATGGATATACAGTTCCACCATATGGCCATATTGTGTTAATTCCTGCACTACGTCATAGTACCCCAATATTGGTGAATCCTACACTAATTTTAACATTGGAGACAAACATGCTAACTGCAATATTGACTGCTTAAATAGTGCCAGTGCTAAATGAACATAGCTTAAATTGAAGTGCATTCCAATAAAACTGTATTTGCATGTGTCTGCGCAGTTTCTTAGTCTGTATTTTGTATAAATTGTGCTCATTACAATTGCACCACTGCTGAGAAATTTCCTTTTTTTAGCGTTGATAACAATGACTGACGAGGGAACTAAGATTGAGGCATCCAGTTGCAGGATAAAGAGGTGTAAATTACCATTAATCTGGCAGAAGTTTCTATTGCACCGTAAGAGAATTGCCAAGGAGTTCCCTTCACTATAAAACACAGAAAATCATTTCCTTTCATGTTCTAATTAGTGGTGAAATGGCAAAGCAGGCATTGATTAATTGTATGTACTATACCCAGAGGTAGGGAGAACTAAAGAATGATTATTGGTTTTGCTGGGGTTGGATAAAAGGATACTGGCAAATGACAACATATTAATTAACAAGTGCATGACTGACAGCATTTTATAATAAAGCCAAAATAGCAAATTGATCACACATCACATTTAATAAACAATAAACTATAAGTAAAAAAAACTAAAAGGTCATTAAACAGCTATTGCAAGTTAAGTTATATAGCGATTATATAGGATCATTATATATATATCTGTATTTGGCTAATTAAATCCATAACCATCAGCTATGGGCTTTCAGTATTCTAGGAAGCAATATTAAAATAGTTAGAAGGAAAAAAAAATGTTAGAGGGAAAATGGCTATGAATTTATTTTAGGAAGAATGTTCAGCAGCAATATTCTTACATTTTAAATATGATAATATTTCAAATCTATGATCTTATTACACAAATTGTTTCTTCATGAGGATCTGGCATTGTTTTCTATCTGCCTTGCAATCACTTATCAAATCTTGCCTTCTGTCTATGGATTTCAACTAGCTATTCTTTAGAAACAAAAACAAGGGCAAGATGCCCAAGATGTCTCAAGAGGACTTACCTAAACAGCACTGTTCATTAGCTATCCTATAAAACCAATAGCCTTTGCCTAAAATATTTACACATTCTAGTTCACAGACAACCATGCCAATAGATTTATGCACTTCTTCACCTTCAGCTCTCTCTTGATCACAGCACAAGTACAAAGACGTTGCCACTAGGGTAACTTGGCATTGTCCCATTTAACAATAAGGTATGCAGTTGGTCGACTACGGAGCCATTAACTAATTGAGTTATATTTTATGAGCTGGAAATCATCCAATTGATTATACAGTTTTTTTTCAATTCAGAGTCACTTGGTTTTTTTGGACTAAAAATAAAAAGCTGGATGTTTAAAACAGTCAGTTTTATAGCTCACTGTACACATTGCTTCTGTATAGAAAGCACTGTTCTGCTTATTAGGACAACTAGTAAGTTAATTCCACAAAAAGGGGAAAAATGCCTTAAACTTTAGTGATGTACCGAACTGTCCGCCGGCGGACAGTTCCCGGCGAAACTAGCTTGTTCGCGTTCGCCGCGGCGGGCGGACACATGCGCAGTTCGATCCGCCCCCTATTCGTCATCATTGGGCAAACTTTGACCCTGTGCCTCTCGGTCAGCAGACACATTACAGCCAATCAGCAGCACTCCCTCCCTTCCACACCCTCCAACCTCCCTCCCAGCATCCATTTTCGATTCATTCGGAAGATGCATGCTTAGTGAGAGGAGGGAAAGTTTAGCTGCTGCTGATTACATAGGGAAATTGATAGCTAGGCTAGGGTATTCAGTGTCCACTACAATCCTGAAGGACTCATCTGATCTCTGCTGTAAGGACAGCACCCCAAAAAGCCCTTTTTAGGGCTAGAACATCAGGCTGCTTTTTTTTTTTTTTTTGAGTGCCACCACTCATATCTGTTTTAACAATCGGTTAAGCTTTCGATTTAAAATAAATATTTTTTTTTCACTGTAATAGAAGAGCAGTTGCCTGCCTGCCAGCTTCTGTGTGAGGTTGGATGCCTTGCCCATTTGCACAGTCAGTGCCACCACTCATATCTGTTTTAACAATTGGTTAAGCTTTCGATTTAAAATAAATATTTTTTTTTTCACTGTAATAGAAGAGCAGTTGCCTGCCTGCCAGCTTCTGTGTGAGGTTGGATGCCTTGCCCATTTGCACAGTCAGTGCCACCACTCATAGCTGTTTTAACAATTGGTTAAGCTTTAGATTTAAAATAAATAATTTTTTTTCACTGTAATAGAAGAGCAGTTGCCTGCCTGCCAGCTTCTGTGTGAGGTTGGATGCCTTGCCATTTGCACAGTCAGTGCCACCACTCATATCTGTTTTAACAATTGGTTAAGCTTTCGATTTAAAAGAAATAATTTTTTTTCACTGTAATAGAAGAGCAGTTAGTTGTCTGCAAGCGTCTGTGTTTCAGGCCTACTTCAGCGTGTGCTCTGCAGACCTGTGCCAGCGTGCTTTGACAGTTGCCAATCATATCTGGTGTCTCTTTAGCGTGCTTTTACAACCAAAATTTTGTTTCCACTGTAATAGAAGAGCAGTTGCCTGCCTGCCAGCTTCTGTGTGAGGTTCACATTGGATACTGTGCCTATTAGCCCAGTGCCACAACTCATATCTGTTTTAACAATCGGTTAAGCTTTCGATTTAAAATAAATAGTTTTTTTTCACTGTAATAGAAGAGCAGTTGCCTGCCTGCCAGCTTCTGTGTGAGGTTGGATGCCTTGCCCATTTGCACAGTCAGTGCCACCACTCATATCTGTTTTAACAATTGGTTAAGCTTTCGATTTAAAAGAAATAATTTTTTTTCACTGTAATAGAAGAGCAGTTAGTTGTCTGCAAGCGTCTGTGTTTCAGGCCTACTTCAGCGTGTGCTCTGCAGACCTGTGCCAGAGTGCTTTGACAGTTGCCAATCATATCTGATGTCTCTTTAGCGTGCTTTTACAACCAACATTTTGTTTCCACTGTAATAGAAGAGCAGTTGCCTGCCTGCCAGCTTCTGTGTGAGGTTCACATTGGATACTGTGCCTATTAGCCCAGTGCCACCACTCATATCTGTTTTAACAATCGGTTAAGCTTTAGATTTAAAATAAATAATTTTTTTTCACTGTAATAGAAGAGCAGTTGCCTGCCTGCCAGCTTCTGTGTGAGGTTCACATTGGATACTGTGCCTATTAGCCCAGTGCCACCACTCATATCTGTTTTAACAATTGGTTAAGCTTTCGATTTAAAAGAAATAATTTTTTTTCACTGTAATAGAAGAGCAGTTAGTTGTCTGCAAGCGTCTGTGTTTCAGGCCTACTTCAGCGTGTGCTCTGCAGACCTGTGCCAGCGTGCTTTGACAGTTGCCAATCATATCTGGTGTCTCTTTAGCATGCTTTTACAACCAAAATTTTGTTTCCACTGTAATAGAAGAGCAGTTGCCTGCCTGCCAGCTTCTGTGTGAGGTTCACATTGGATACTGTGCCTATTAGCCCAGTGCCACCACTCATATCTGTTTTAACAATCGGTTAAGCTTTAGATTTAAAATAAATAATTTTTTTTCACTGTAATAGAAGAGCAGTTTTCTGCCTGCCAGCTTCTGTGTGAGGTTGGATGCCTTGCCCATTTGCACAGTCAGTGCCACCACTCATATCTGTTTTAACAATCGGTTAAGCTTTCGATTTAAAATAAATATTTTTTTTTCACTGTAATAGAAGAGCAGTTGCCTGCCTGCCAGCTTCTGTGTGAGGTTGGATGCCTTGCCCATTTGCACAGTCAGTGCCACCACTCATATCTGTTTTAACAATTGGTTAAGCTTTCGATTTAAAATAAATAATTTTTTTTCACTGTAATAGAAGAGCAGTTGCCTGCCTGCCAGCTTCTGTGTGAGGTTGGATGCCTTGCCAATTTGCACAGTCAGTGCCACCACTCATATCTGTTTTAACAATTGGTTAAGCTTTCGATTTAAAAGAAATAATTTTTTTTCACTGTAATAGAAGAGCAGTTAGTTGTCTGCAAGCGTCTGTGTTTCAGGCCTACTTCAGCGTGTGCTCTGCAGACCTGTGCCAGCGTGCTTTGACAGTTGCCAATCATATCTGGTGTCTCTTTAGCGTGCTTTTACAACCAAAATTTTGTTTCCACTGTAATAGAAGAGCAGTTGCCTGCCTGCCAGCTTCTGTGTGAGGTTCACATTGGATACTGTGCCTATTAGCCCAGTGCCACCACTCATATCTGTTTTAACAATCGGTTAAGCTTGAGATTTAAAATAAATAATTTTTTTTCACTGTAATAGAAGAGCAGTTGCATGCCTGCCAGCTTCTGTGTGAGGTTGGATGCCTTGCCCATTTGCACAGTCAGTGCCACCACTCATATCTGTTTTAACAATTGGTTAAGCTTTTGATTTAAAAGAAATAATTTTTTTTCACTGTAATAGAAGAGCAGTTAGTTGTCTGCAAGCGTCTGTGTTTCAGGCCTACTTCAGCGTGTGCTCTGCAGACCTGTGCCAGCGTGCTTTGACAGTTGCCAATCATATCTGGTGTCTCTTTAGCGTGCTTTTACAACCAAAATTTTGTTTCCACTGTAATAGAAGAGCAGTTGCCTGCCTGCCAGCTTCTTTGTGAGGTTCACATTGGATACTGTGCCTATTAGCCCAGTGCCACCACTCATATCTGTTTTAACAATTGGTTAAGCTTTAGATTTAAAATAAATAATTTTTTTTCACTGTAATAGAAGAGCAGTTGCCTGCCTGCCAGCTTCTGTGTGAGGTTGGATGCCTTGCCCATTTGCACAGTCAGTGCCACCACTCATATCTGTTTTAACAATCGGTTAAGCTTTGGATTTAAGATAAATATTTTTTTTTCACTGTAATAGAAGAGCAGTTGCCTGCCTGCCAGCTTCTGTGTGAGGTTGGATGCCTTGCCCATTTGCACAGTCAGTGCCACCACTCATATCTGATTTAACAATTGGTTAAGCTTTCAATTTAAAATAAATACTTTTTTTCACTGTAATAGAAGAGCAGTTGCCTGCCTGCTAGCTTCTGTGTGAGGTTGGATGCCTTGCCCATTTGCACAGTCAGTGCCACCACTCATATCTGTTTTAACAATTGGTTAAGCTTTAGATTTAAAATAAATAATTTTTTTTCACTGTAATAGAAGAGCAGTTGCCTGCCTGCCAGCTTCTGTGTGAGGTTGGATGCCTTGCCCATTTGCACAGTCAGTGCCACCACTCATATCTGTTTTAACAATTGGTTAAGCTTTCGATTTAAAAGAAATAATTTTTTTTCACTGTAATAGAAGAGCAGTTAGTTGTCTGCAAGCGTCTGTGTTTCAGGCCTACTTCAGCGTGTGCTCTGCAGACCTGTGCCAGCGTGCTTTGACAGTTGCCAATCATATCTGGTGTCTCTTTAGCGTGCTTTTACAACCAAAATTTTGTTTCCACTGTAATAGAAGAGCAGTTGCCTGCCTGCCAGCTTCTGTGTGAGGTTCACATTGGATACTGTGCCTATTAGCCCAGTGCCACCACTCATATCTGTTTTAACAATTGGTTAAGCTTTAGATTTAAAATAAATAACTATTTTTTCACTGTAATAGAAGAGCAGTTGCCTGCCTGCCAGCTTCTGTGTGAGGTTGGATGCCTTGCCCATTTGCACAGTCAGTGCCACCACTCATATCTGTTTTAACAATTGGTTAAGCTTTCGATTTAAAAGAAATAATTTTTTTTCACTGTAATAGAAGAGCAGTTAGTTGTCTGCAAGCGTCTGTGTTTCAGGCCTACTTCAGCGTGTGCTCTGCAGACCTGTGCCAGCGTGCTTTGACAGTTGCCAATCATATCTGGTGTCTCTTTAGCGTGCTTTTACAACCAAAATTTTGTTTCCACTGTAATAGAAGAGCAGTTGCCTGCCTGCCAGCTTCTGTGTGAGGTTCACATTGGATACTGTGCCTATTAGCCCAGTGCCACCACTCATATCTGTTTTAACAATTGGTTAAGCTTTAGATTTAAAATAAATAATTTTTTTTCACTGTAATAGAAGAGCAGTTAGTTGTCTGCAAGCGTCTGTGTTTCAGGCCTACTTCAGCGTGTGCTCTGCAGACCTGTGCCAGTGTGCTTTGACAGTTGCCACTCATATCTTGTGTCTCTATAGCGTGCTTTTACAACCAAAATTTGTTTTTCACTGTTATAGATTGAATAGCAGTTACTTGTCTTCAAGCGGGTGTCTCAGGCCTACGGTGTGTGCTCTGCAGCACTGTTCCAGTGCACATTGCCAATCATATCTGGTGTCTCTATAGCGTGCTTTTAAAAACAAAATTTGTTTTTCACTGTTATAGATTGAATAGCAGTTACTTGTCTTCAAGCGGGTGTCTCAGGCCTACTTCAACATGTGCTCTGCAGACCTGTGCCAGTGTGCTTTGACAGTTGCCACTCATATCTTGTGTCTCTATAGCGTGCTTTTACAACCAAAATTTGTTTTTCACTGTTATAGATTGAATAGCAGTTATTTGTCTTCAAGCGGGTGTCTCAGGCCTACTTCAGCGTGTGCTCTGCAGACCTGTGCCAGTGTGCTTTGACAGTTGCCACTCATATCTTGTGTCTCTATAGCGTGCTTTTACAACCAAAATTTGTTTTTCACTGTTATAGATTGAATAGCAGTTACTTGTCTTCAAGCGGGTGTCTCAGGCCTACAGTGTGTGCTCTGCAGCACTGTTCCAGTGCACATTGCCAATCATATCTGGTCTCACAGTAGCTTGCACGCATAGTACCACAAATCCCAAAAAAAATGACAGGCAGAGGCAGGCCACCCCGCAGGGGCCGTCGTGGTCGTGGTGCTGTGATTCCCTTTTGCCCTAGAATAATGCCCAGTTTTCAGAAGCCACGTACCCTGAACTTGAAAAGTTCTGAGGACTTACCGTATATACTCGAGTATAAGCCGAGTTTTTTAGCACATTTTTTGTGCTAAAAAACCCCAACTCGGCTTATACTCGAGTCAATAGTCTGTATTATGGCAATTTACATTGCCATAATACAGACAGGGGCTGTGGGGGCTGTAAGAGAGTTTACTTACCTCTCCTGCAGCTCCTGTCAGCTCTCTCTTCCTCCGCGCCGTCCGTTCAGCACCTCGGTCAGCTCCCAGTGTAAGTCTCGCGAGAGCCGCGGCTCTCGCAAGACTTACACTGGGAGCTGACAGAGGGAGCTGCACGGACGGCGCGGAGGAGGAGAGAGCTGACAGGAGCTGCAGGAGAGGTAAGTAAACTCTCTTACAGCCCCCACAGCCCCCCACTGAACTGCCAATGCTGGACCACCAGGGAAGGAGAGCCCCCCTCCCTGCCATGTATCAAGCAGGGAGGGGGGACGAAAAAAATAATAATTAGTAGTAATAAAAAAAAGAAAAATTAAATAATAATACAAAAATAATAAAAAAATAATTAAATAAATAAAAATAATAAATAATAATAAAAAAATATTAAAATAATAATAAAAAAAAAAATTGCCCATCCCCCACCAAGGCTCTGCAACACACACACACACACACACCACTCATACACACACACTGCATTCATACACACACACACTGCATTCATACACACACACTGCACTCATACGCTCACACACTGCACTCATACACTCACGCTGCATTCATATACACACGCTGCACTCATACACACGCTGCACTCATACACACACGCTGCACTCATACACACACGCTGCACTCATACACTCACACTGCATTCATACACTCACACTGCATTCATACACTCACACTGCATTCATACACTCACACTGCATTCATACATTCACACTGCATTCATACATTCACACTGCATTCATACACACACACTGCATTCATACACACACTGCACTCATACACACGCTGCATTCATACACCCGCTGCACTCATACACACACGCTGCACTCATACACACACGCTGCACTCATACACTCACGCTGCACTCATACACACACGCTGCACTCATACACTCACTACACTCATACACTCACACTGCATTCATACATTCACACTGCATTCATACACACACACTGCACTCATACACACGCTGCACTCATACACACGCTGCACTCATACACACGCTGCACTCATACACACACGCTGCACTCATACACACACGCTGCACTCATACACACACGCTGCACTCATACACTCACACTGCATTCATACACACACACTGCATTCATTATACACACACTGTAAATAAATATTCAATTAATATATTTTTTTTAGGATCTAATTTTATTTAGAAATTTACCAGTAGCTGCTGCATTTCTCACCCTAGTCTTATACTCGAGTCAATACGTTTTCCCAGTTTTTTGGGGTAAAATTAGGGGCCTCGGCTTATATTCGGGTCGGCTTATACTCGATTATATACGGTAGTTGACTGGCTAACACAGGACACCCAATCTTGTACAGCCTCCGCTCGGAACCTTGACGCACCATCCTCCTCCAGCTTAGCTTCAGGCACCTCTCAAGATAGCACTCACCCGCCTGCCGCCACCACCAAAACTAGCACCACAGCCGCTTTACTTGGTATGTCAGAGGAGTTATTCACACACCCGTTTGAAGAAATGAGTGATGCGCAACCATTATTGCTAGAGGATGTAGATAACAGGGATATGTCTCAGGCAGGCAGCATTAAACACATGGAGGTACGGTGTGATGATGATGATGTTGTACCCGCTGCTTTTTCCTTTTCTGAGTTGTCAGATACAAGCGAAGCGGTTGATGATGACGATGCGTCCATGGATGTCACGTGGGTGCCCGCTAGAAGAGAAGAAGAACAGGGCGAAAGTTCAGATGGGGAGACAGAGAGGAGGAGGAGGAGACCAGTTGGAAGCAGGGGGGGGGTCGTCGCAAGGAGCTAGTGGCACAGTCAGACAGCATGCATCGGCACCCGGGGTCAGCCCGACAGCACGCCAATCAACGCATGCTGTGTCCACCACCAGAATGCCGTCATTGCAGAGCTCAGCAGTGTGGCATTTTTTTTGTGTGTCTGCCTCTGACAACAGCGATGCCATTTGCAACCTGTGCCAAAGGAAACTGAGTCGTGGGAGGTCCAACACCCACCTAGGTACAACTGCTTTGCGTAGGCACATGATCTCACATCACAAACGCCTATGGGATCAACACATGAGTACAAGCAGCACGCCTACTCTAAGCCGCCATCCTCCTCCTGGTCCAGCATCTTCAGCCACGTCAACCACTGCTGTCCTTCTTGCCCCCTCTCAACCATCCGCCACTCCGTCTCCCGCCTTGAGCAGTTCCCGCTCATCTGCCCACAGTCATGTGTCTGTCAAGGACATGTTTGAGTGTAAGAAGCCAATGTCACCAAGTCACCCCCTTGCCCAGCGTCTGACAGCTGGCTTGTCCGAACTATTAGCCCGCCAGCTTTTACCATACAATCTGGTTGAGTCTGAGGCGTTAAAAAAATTTGTAGCTATTGGGACACCGCAGTGGAAGGTACCCGGCCGGAATTTCTTTTCACAAAAGGCAATCCCCAACTTGTACTCGATTGTGCAAAAGGAAGTCATGGCATGTCTGGCACACAGTGTTGGGGCAAGGGTCCATCTGACCACTGATACCTGGTCTGCAAAGCATGGTCAGGGCAGGTATATCACCTACACTGCGCATTGGGTAAACCTGCTGACGGCTGACAAGCAAGGAATGCGTGGCATTGCAGAGGAGTTGGTGACACCGCCACAAATTGCAGGCAGTCCTGCTGCCACCTCCTCTACTCCTCCTACTCCATCCTCTTCCATAACCTCCTCGGCTGAGTCCTCTTGTGCCGCTGCGTCTTGCTCCACATCAACGGCACCCCCCCAGCTCCCCAGGTACTATTCCACATCCCGGATACGGCAGTGTCACGCCGTCTTGGGTTTGACTTGCTTGAAAGCAGAGAGTCACACCGGACAAGCACTCCTGTCCGCCCTGAACGCACAGGTGGAAAAGTGTCTGACTCCGCAGCAACTGGATATCGGCAAAGTGGTGTGTGACAACGGAAAAAATTTGATAGCGGCATTGAAGTTGGGCAAGTTGACACATGTGCCGTGCATGGCACATGTGTGTAATCTGATCGTACAACGCTTTGTGCATAAGTACACAGGCTTACAGGACGTCCTGAAGCAGGCCAGGAAGGTGTGTGGCCATTTCAGGCGTTCCTACACGGCCATGGCTCACTTTGCCGATATCCAGCGGCGAAACAACATGCCAGTGAGGCGCTTGATTTGCGACAGCCCTACACGTTGGAATTCAACACTCCTAATGTTCGACCGCCTGCTCCAACAAGAAAAAGCTGTTAATGAATATTTGTATGACCGGGGTGCTAGGACAGCCTCTGGGGAGCTGGGAATTTTTTTTGCCACGTTACTGGACGCTCATGCGCAATGCCTGTAGGCTCATGCGTCCTTTTGAGGAGGTGACAAACCTAGTCAGTCGCAACGAAGGCACCATCAGCGACATCATACCATTTGTTTTCTTCATGGAGCGTGCCCTGCGAAGAGTGCTGGATCAGGCTGTAGATGAGCGTGAAGAGGAAGAGGAAGAGTTGTGGTCACCATCACCACCAGAAACAGCCTTATCAGCATCGCTTGCTGGACCTGCGGCAACGCTGGAAGAGGATTGTGAGGAAGAGGAGTCAGAGGAGGATTGTAGCTTTGAGGAGGAGGAGGAGCAAGACCAAACACAACAGGCATCCCAGGGTGCTCGTTGTCACCTATCTGGTACCCGTGGTGTTGTACGTGGCTGGGGGGAAGAACATACCTTCAATGACATCAGTGAGGAGGAGGAACGGGAAATGAGTAGCTCGGCATCCAACCTTGTGCAAATGGGGTCTTTTCTGCTGTCCTGCCTGTTGAGGGACCCTATAAAAAGGCTGAAGGAGAACGACCTGTACTGGGTGTCCACGCTACTAGACCCCCGGTATAAGCAGAAAGTGGCGGAAATGTTACCCAATTACAACAAGTCGGAAAGGACGCAGCATTTGCAAAATAAATTAAAAAGTATGCTTTACACAGCGTATAAGGGTGATGTCACAGCACAACGGGAATCTAACAGGGGGAGAGGTGGAAGTCATCCTCCTCCTGCCACGACCACGCCGGCAAGGACAGGACGCTAAAGACGTGTTGTTGATGGAGGACATGCGGACCTTTTTAAGTCCTATGCATCGCCACAGCCCTTCGGGATCCACCCTCAGAGAGCGACTCGACCGACAGGTAGCAGACTACCTCGCCTTAACTGCAGATATCGACACTCTGAGGAGCGATGAACCCCTTGACTACTGGGTGTGCAGGCTTGACCTGTGGCCTGAGCTATCCCAATTTGCGATAGAACTTCTGGCCTGCCCCGCTTCAAGTGTCCTGTCAGAAAGGACCTTCAGTGCAGCAGGAGGTATTGTCACTGAGAAGAGAAGTCGCCTAGGTCAAAAAAGTCTAGATTACCTCACCTTTATTAAGATGAATGAGGGATGGATCCCGAAGGGACTGACACTGGGCGATACATTCGATTAAAAAAGGCCTGATGAGATGAGCTGCCTTGGGCTAAAAATGGTCCACACGCTGCTGTATTTTAGCTCTGAATGACGTTTGACTTGCGTGACTTATCCGCCACCAACTAGGGTTCAAGCCGCCATGTTTTAGGGCACTTTCTGCCTGTGAAACAAACATCAATTTTTCGGGACGCTGCTACAGCAGCAGCTGCAACAATACCAAATTTTTCAGGCATGTGTACATGCCTAATTTTTAGGCCCACTGGTGCAAGTGGACTGATTACAATAACAGGGCCTCTAAAGAGTCCTGTATTGTTATTTGTCGTCACTACCTTCCCGCGTCGGGAGTGGGTCATTTGCGCCCCTGCTGCCTTCCTTGCATGTGGTAGCTGTTTGTCGGCGATTTGTCAATCCATATCTGCCAAGTGACCCTATGTAGGGGGAACAGTCCCTATTCTGCTCTGTGTCAGTGTGTATCAGGGATCATTAGGATAGGTGTCAATCCATATCTGCCAAGTGACCCTATGTAGGGGGAACAGTCTCTATTCTGCTCTGTGTCAGTGTGTATCAGGGATCATTAGGAGAGGTGTCAATCCATATCTGCCAAGTGACCCTATGTAGGGGGAACAGTCTCTATTCTGCTCTGTGTCAATGTGTATCAGGGGTTTTGAGGACAGGTGTCAATCCATATCTGCCAAGTGACCCTATGTAGGGGGAACAGTCTCTATTCTGCTCTGTGTCAGTGTGTATCAGGGATCATTAGGATAGGTGTCAATCCATATCTGCCAAGTGACCCTATGTAGGGGGAACAGTCTCTATTCTGCTCTGTGTCAGTGTGTATCAGGGCTGGGCTTTGAGGACAGGTGTCAATGTTAGGTGATTTCTGCCCTTTATGGATTAAAAGCAGACTCTGCATCAACTGTGCAATTTTCCATGGGAGTTTTGCCATGGATCCCCCTCCGGCATGCCACAGTCCAGGTGTTAGTCCCCTTGAAACAACTTTTCCATCACTTTTGAGGCCAGAAAGAGTCCCTGTTGTTTTTAAAATTCGCCTGCAACATTTGCGGAAGTTCGCGTTCGCCGTTCGCGAACCGAAAATTCCGGGTTCGCGACAACACTAGCAAACTTATTTGTACCGATTGCGAATAATTAATAAAAATCTTTATACGTGTAATATATCTTTTTGTCACAGTTAACATTTTGTATTCATGAGCAGTGAGTGCAAGCAAAGCACTCTAATTTCTGAGGGACCTACTAGATTGAAGGGAAAATTACCTATCTCCTAGTAATGTGCAATCTGGAAATTCTAGGGATCATATATAACTTGTGTTGCAAAAAACAGTTGTAATACATATTTATGGGCGGTAGTTTTTCTGACTTACAGGTACGGTGATCACCAGGAAAGGTTAAATGTGGGAGCAATGGTAAGAATAATAATTAGTGATGTCGCGAACATAAAATTTTCGGAACGCGAACTTCTGTGAACCGGCGAACCGGGCGAACCGCCATAGACTTGAATGGGCAGGCGAATTTTAAAACCCACAGGGACTCTTTCTGGCCACAATAGTGATGGAAAAGTTGTTTCAAGGGGACTAACACCTGGACTGTGGAATGCCGGAGGGGGATCCATGGCAAAACTCCCATGGAAAATAACACAGTTGATGCAGAGTCTGGTTTTCATCCATAAAGGGCATAAATCACCTAACATTCCTAAATCACAATGGATATGGATTGACACCTGACATATGACATATTGACACCTTGACATATGGATTGACACCTGTCCTCAGAGACCCTGATACACACTGACACAGAGCAGAATGGGGACTGTTCCTCCTACATAGGGTCACTTGGCAGATATGGATTGACACCTGTACTCAGAGACCCTGATACACACTGACACAGAGCAGAATAGGGACTGTTCCCCCTACATAGGGTCACTTGGCAGATATGGATTGACACCTGTCCTCAGGGACCCTGATACACACTGACACAGAGCAGAATAGGGACTGTTCCCCTTACATAGGGTCACTTGGCTGATATGGATTGACACCTGTCCTCATGGACCCTGATACACACTGACACAGAGCAGAATAGGGACTGTTCCCCCTACATAGGGTCACTTGGCAGATATGGATTGACACCTGTCCTCAGGGATCCTGATACACACTGACACAGAGCAGAATAGGGACTGTTCCCCCTACATAGGGTCACTTGGCAGATATGGATTGACACCTGTCCTCAGGGACCCTGATACACACTGACACAGAGCAGAATAGGGACTGTTCCTCCTACATAGGGTCACTTGGCAGATATGGATTGACACCTGTCCTCAGGGACCCTGATACACACTGACACTGAGCAGAATTGGGACTGTTCCTCCTACATAGGGTCACTTGGCAGATATGGATTGACACCTGTCCTCAGAGACCCTGATACACACTGACACAGAGCAGAATAGGGAATATTCACTAAATGCCAAACATTGTTATACAGGGGAATATTCAGTAAATAAGGATAAGGGGGGGACCTACTGTCCTCCCCCCCGGCCCTCACCCCTACGTGGTGGGTGGGGGTCAAAAATCACAATGGGGGTGACCTACTGTATGTGAGCGGTGGGTGGGGGCCATAAAAATAATGGGGGGGGGACCTACTGTATGATGTTGTATCGATCAGGTAGTGTAAGGGTTACGCCCGCTTCACAGTGAAAGACCAAACTCCCCGTTTAACGCACCGCAAACAACCGCAAACAGTCCATTTGCACAACTGCAAACTCCCCATTTGCACAAGGTTGGATACCAAGCTAGCCATGTCCGTTCCTTGTCCTCACTGATGTCATTGAAGGTCTCTTCCTCCACCCAGCCACGTACAACACCTATGGTCCCCAAAAGGTGACAACAAGCCCCCTTGGACGCCTGCTGTGTTTGGTCTTCCGCTTCCTCAAAGCCACCTTCCTCCTCTGACGCCTCTTCTTCAGACTCCTCTCTCTGCGTTGCCTCTCTCTGCGTTATTATAAGGTGTGTTAAGTAGTACTATTCTAATCAGTTTAATCCCTGTTACGAGTAGAGGACTATTTCTTTGTTTCAACAAAACCCCTTCAAAGATGGAAAAAGCGGTATGAGTGGAAGAAATGAGGAAATGTGGTCAGGTGGTGGTGCCAGCCCCACCGAGGGCTTGTACCCAGGTATGCGAATAAACTGAAAAAAGAAAAAAATCTCCCAAGAAGGAGATCTAAAACTGGCATAGGAAAAGGTTAGACAACTATAATAAAGTGATACCTACAAATCCTAGTGAGCATAGGTGTATAATAGAGGGAGAAAGGGAAAGCAGAGTAATGCTTCCTAATACCGTGGTTAGTACCCTTTGTTAAAGTAAATTGAGTAATGGACAAAAGTCTTTATTGTATAATTTATAAATAACAAAGGGATACTATACTCATTCCCCTATAGTGGCTAATTGTGTAATAATAGTAATACTATAACCTATTATATAATATTGCCAGGGGCAAGGAAATTCCCTCTAAATAGATAGGTATAGGCAGAGAGTATGGAGACCGGAGTGATGCTGTCATAAAAAGTGTCAATACGGTGATATAAAGTTAAATGTATCACAGACACACAGCCACCCTTTCTCTTAGCTAGTTTCCAGAAATGCTGGATAGGTAGAAGGGCTATAAAGACTCAGAGAGCTCTAAGAAGAATCCTCTAAACTAGCCCTAATCTCCTTAAACACCTTAAAGGGTGTTCTAAGCTAAAGCTCAATCTAAACGTTTAGATGACTGCCTGATTTCCCATCACAGATGCTGGCTAGGAATAACACTGTGCAAGACAAAGAGTGGGTCTAAGTGCCCATAGTGCAGTAAAGTGTCCCTAGAGAAGTGAAAAAGAGAATAACGAGCTGGCGCCAAGAGAATAACAAGCTGGCGCCCTATCAGGGGACATGTATATGGCATTGATTTTAGGAACCGGGAGATGGAAAAAGATACTTGGTCGGTCCTCCTACTTCAAATTTGGGTCACTGCGCGTGCAATCTAATGTGCCACCAGATAGGAGTGGTGTGTTAAGTAGTACTATTCCTATCAGTTTAATCCCTGTTATGTGCCTTTTTTTTGGTTTGGTTTTTGAAGCCACAGTGCAGCACCAGAGGCCCAAAAAATTAGGCATGTACACATGCCTGAAAAATGAGGTATTGTTGCAGCCGCTGCTGTAGCAGCGGACAGAAAAATTGATGTTTGTTTCCCAGGCAGAAAGTGCACTAAAACATTGAGGCTTGAACCCTAGTTGGTGGCGGATAAGTCATGCAAGTCAACCGGCATTCAGAGCTAAAATACAGCAGCGTGTGGACCATTTTTAGCCCAAGGCAGCTCATCTCATCAGGTCTTTTGTAGTCGAATGTATCGCCCACTGTCAGTCCCTTTGGGATCCATCCCTCATTCATCTTAATAAAGGTGAGGTAATTTAGACTTTTTTGACCTAGGTGACTTCTCTTCTCAGTGACAATACCTCCTGCTGCACTGAAGGTCCTTTCTGACAAGACACTTGAAGCGGGGCAGGCCAGAAGTTCTATCGCAAATTGGGATAGCTCAGGCCACAGGTCAAGCCTGCACACCCAGTAGTCAAGGGGTTCATCACTCCTCAGAGTGTCGATATCTGCAGGTTTACCCAATGCACTAAAAAACAAAGAAAAACAAGTTACCTGTGCTCTCTCCTTTATCCCTATGTATTTTTAAACAAATACCTCCAATGGCCATGAGAGGATGAGCCCACCTGCCAACATCAAGGCAGACCCCCCTAGGTGGGTCCTAACTCTAACCATTCACCATGCTTCCTTGAGCCTCTGGCAAAAATCTCTAATGAGGCAGAAAGGGGTATTTTTTATATACACCCCTATACATTATTAACCCTTAATAGGGAACACATGGGATGGGCGGCTGCACTGTAACAAGGCTGAGTAATACAAAAATGGATACAAATGCAGAAAGAAAAGTCCTGCGCTCACTCCCATCACTACTGGGCGGCTGCAATGACTACAGTGCACATCAGCTGCAATATATAGTAAAAACCAATGAAAAACAAGTTACCTGCGCTCTCTCCTTTATCCCTATGTATTTTTAAACAAATGGAGGTCTTTTAGTTACCTCCAATGGCCATGAGAGGATGAGCCCACCTGCCAACATCAAGGCAGACCCCCCCCTAGGTGGGTCCTAACTCTAACCATTCACCTTGCTTCCTTGAGCCTCTGGCAAAAATCTCTAATGAGACAGAAAGGGGTATTTTTTATATACACCACTATACATTATTAACCCTTAATAGGGAACACATGGGATGAGCAGCTGCACTGTAACAAGGCTGAGTAATCCAAAAATGGATACAAATGCAGAAAGAAAAGTTGTGCGCTCACTCCCATCACTACTGGGCGGCTGCATTGACTACAGTACACATCAGCCCCAATATATAGTAAAAACCAAAGAAAAACAAGTTACCTGCGCTCTCTCCTTTATCCCTATGTATTTTACTTCCTTTTGCACAATCAAGTACAGGTTGGGGATTGCCTTTTGTGAAAATAAATTTTGTCCGGGTACCTTCCACTGCGGTATCCCAATAGCTACACATTTTTTGAATGCCTCAGATTCCACCAGCTTGTATGGTAAAAGCTGGCGGGCTAATAGTTCAGACAAGCCAGCTGTCAGACGCTGGGCAAGGGCGTGACTTTCTGACATTGGCTTTTTAAGCTCAAACATGTCCTTGACAGACACCTGACTGTGGGCAGAAGAGCAGGAACTGCTCAAGGCGAGAGACGGAGTGGCGGATGGTTGAGAGGGGGCAAGGAGGACAGCAGTGGTTGACGTGGCTGAAGATGCTGGACCAGGAGGAGGATGGCGGCTTTGAGTTTGTGTGCTGCTTGTACTCATGTGTTGATCCCATAGGCGTTTGTGATGTGCGATCATGTGCCTATGCAAAGCAGTTGTACCTAGGTGGGTATTGGACTTCCCACGACTCAGTTTATTTTGGCACAGGTTGCAAATGGCATCACTGTTGTCAGAGGCAGACACACAAAAAAAATCCACACTGCTGAGCTCTGCAATGACGGCATTCTGGTGGTGGACACAGCATGCGTTGATTGGCGTGCTGTCGGGCTGACCCCGGGTGCCGATGCATGCTGTCTGACTGTGCCACTGGCTGCTTGCGACGAGCTCCCCCTGCTTCCAACTCGTCTCCTCCTCCTCTCTGTCTCCCCATCTGAACTTTCCCCCTGTTCTTCTTCTCTTCTAGCGGGCACCCACGTGACATCCACAGACGCATCGTCATCGTCAACCGCTTCACTTGTATCTGAAAACTCAGCAAAGGAGCAGCGGGTACAACATCATCATCATCACACCGTACGTCCATGTGTGTAATGCTGCCTGACTGAGACATATCCCTGTTATCTACATCCTCTGGCAATAATGGTTGCGCATCACTCATTTCTTCAAACGGATGTGTAAATAACTCCTCTGACAGATAAAGTGACGCGGCTGTGGTGCTAGTGTTGGTGGTGGCAGCAGGCGGGTGAGTGGTATCTTGAGAGGTGCCCGAAGCTAAGCTGGAGGAGGATGGTGCGTCAAGGTTCCGAGTGGAAGCTATAGAAAATTGGGTGTCCTGTGTTAGCCAGTCAACTATGTCCTCAGAACTTTTCAAGTTCAGGGTACGTGGCCTCTGAAAATTGGGAATTATTCTAGGGCAAAAGGGAATCACAGCACCACGACCACGATGGCCCCTGCAGGGTGGCCTGCCTCTGCCTGTCATTTTTTGGGGATTAGTGGTACTATGCGTGCAAGCTACTGTGAGACCAGATATGAGTGTCACTGTGCAGTGGCAGAGGTTGGCAGAGTACACGCTGTAGGCCTGACACACCCGCTTGAAGACAACTAACAGCTATTCAATCTATAACAGTGAAAAAGGTTTTTTGGTTTTAAATGCACGCTATTGTGACACCAGATATGAGTGGCACTGTGCACTGGCAGAGGTTGGCAGAGTACAGGCTGTTGGCCTGACACACAGACGCTTGCAGACAACTAACTGCTATTCAATCTATTACAGTGAAAAATAATCTTTGTTTTTAAATGCATGCTATTGTGACACCAGATATAAGTGGCACTGTGCACTGGCAGAGGTTGGCAGAGTACACGCTGTAGGCCTGACACACACGCTTGAAGACAACTAACTGCTATTCAATCTATAACAGTGTAACATTTTTGGGGGGTTTTAAATGCACGCTATTGTGACACCATATATGAGTGGCAATGTGCACTGGCAGAGGTTGGTAGAGTACACGCTGTAGGCCTGACACCTGCTTGAAGACAACTAACTGCTATTCAATCTATAACAGTGAAAAAAGTTTTTGGGTTTTAAATGCACGCTATTTTGACACCAGATATGAGTGGCAATGTGCACTGGCAGAGGTTGGCAGAGTACACGCTGTTGGCCTGACACACATACGCTTGCAGACAACTAACTGCTATTCAATCTATAACAGTGAAAAAAAAAAATGTTTTTAAATGCACGCTATTGTGACACCAGATATGAGTGGTGGCACTGGGCAAGTGGGCACAGTATCCACTGTGAGCCTGACACAGAAGCTGGCAGGCAGGCAACTGCATTTAGATTACACAGGAAAAAAAAGCAGACTGATGTTCTAGCCCTAAAAAGGGCTTTTTGGGGTGCTGAGTCCTTCAGGACTGTGGTGGACACTGAATACACTAGCCTAGCTATCCATTTCCCTATCAAATGAGCAGCAGCTACACTTTCCCTCCTCTATCTAAGAATGCAGCTTCAGAATGAATCTAAAATGGATGCTGTACAGGAGGTGGGAGGGTATGGAAGGGAGGGTCTGCTGCTGATTGGCTGGAATGTGTCTGCTGACTGTGAGGCACAGGGTCAAAGTTTACTCAATGATGACGAATAGGGGGCGGATCGAACCGCGCATGTGTTCGCCCGCCGTGGCGAACGCGAACACGCTATAATGATATATCTCCAGATGAGAAGTGGATTGCACCCGTTTAATAGTGGAAAACACTTGGACAAATTAATAAATGCCAAGCAACTAGTATTCAACAAAGGTCAAAGAGAACACATAGCTTGTGTACCAGCCAATAACATATCAGCAAAAGTATATAAAGTTGTTTTTTTTTTTTAGCAAAATGTAAATGGGAAAGAGATCTATCGATAGAAATTAATATACGGGATTGGAACAGGGCTCTCCAAACAGTGTACTCTACGATACACTGTTTAAATATTAGGGAAGCTCATTAAAAGCTTCTAAACCGATGGTACTTGACCCCAAAAAAGATCCAGAAGTTTTCGAAGGGAGAGACCTCTAGCTGCTGGAGATGTGGTTGTGAGGGGGCTAACGAACTCCATATATGGTGGGACTGTCCTCCAATTAAAGCAGCATGGGGTCAATTTATGGGACACATTAACATACTTTTAGATATTACGCACAGTTGGACTCCAGATACTTTGCTCCTACATATAAATTTACCGCAACTAACAAAACACGCTTTGATGGCATTTAAATTAGCCATAGCAAAAAACTGGAAAAAAACTGGAATTGATTCTTGGCCACATATTAAGGCGATTATCTTAACCCAATGCAAAATGGAAAGGGGTATAGCATCACACTTAAATATTAATACCCGTTTTTTTGAGATATGGGATGACTGGATAAAGGTTCTTGAAAATCCTACCGACGATAGTCTCCTCACTGTTAATAGGAGTCCCTAAAAAAGTAGGATTTAAGTATGAATTAGGAGAGGTATAATTTACTAAATGACTGATAAAGAAAATAAATGTCAACTTTACTGTTTGTATGTTTGTATATGTAGGTGTTCAGAGACAGCACGGTTGCAGAGTAAGAAGTTAGGGGTGGAGGTCATTACAATTTCGGCACTCCTTCCTCTACCAAAGCTTACTTGTTAGAAGTATTTTGTGGAGAATAGAGAAATGCTCAAACATTCTTATAGGGTAATACGATTTGCAATATTGAGTATATGCTTCTATAATCTTATCTATATACACAATGTACTGTACCTGTTTGATGAATGTTTTACTTGTTTGTCTTTTATATTGTAAAAAATACCAATAAATAGAAATTAAAAAAAAAGCAAAAGTATATAAAGTTAAGAAAATAATGCTACTTTGTGATGTTTCATTGTTCAGCAAACTGGCACAGAGGGTAATGTGTGTAGGATAGTGTCGGCAAGAGAAGAAAGAGTTACAATATGAGGATCAGAGAATTATATTTACAGATGGACACTTTATCTTCTTAAAATGTCTAGAAGTGAAAGGATTCTATAGCAGGGGCGGACTGACAGGTCGGGCAGATCGGTCATGGACCGAGGGCCCGAGGCAGTCAGGGGCCCGGCAGCACAGTCATGCTCTGGCTGAGGAGATCAGAGATCTCCTCAGCCAGAACAACATGATTTCTCTGTTATTCCAGTGATATGCTGCAGGACCCCTCTGTAGTTAACCCCCTTCCTTCCTCACCCGTTTCCCCTCTCTCAGGGAGACCTGGCAGTGAGTATTCAGTTCTTGCTGCCAGGTCTCCAGCCGTGCAGTGCTGTGTGAGGAGGAAGAGGCGGGCTAGGAAGTGACATCACTTCCTGCCCTGCCTGAAGAGCAGCCGGAAGATATGGAGCTGCAGCAGCCTGGCATACAGCACAGGTAAGCTTCTTATAATTTTAATTCAGCTCAGCCCCCCTGTACCCACCTCTGCTCCCAACTTAGCCCCCTGTACCCACCTCAGCCCCCAGTACCCACCACAGCTCCCACCTTAGCCCCCCTGTACCCACCTCTGCTCCCAACTTAGCCCCCCTGTACCCACCTCAGCCCCCAGTACCCACCTCAGTGCCCACATCAGCCCCCCTGTACCCACCTCAGCCCCAGTACCCACCTCTGCTCCCACTTGAGCCCCCTGTACCCACCCCAGGCCCCTGTACCCACCTCAGCCCCCCCTGTACTCACCTCAGCCCCACCTTAGCCCCCCTGTACCCACCTTAGCCCCCAGTACCCACCTTAGCCCCCAGTACCCACCTCTGCTCCCACCTTAGCCCCCTGTACCCACCTCAGCCCCCCTGTACCCACCTCTGCTCCCACCTCAGCCCCCTGTACCCACCTCAGCCCCCCTGTACCCACCTCTGCTCCCACCTCAGCCCCCTGTACCCACCTCAGCCCCCTGTACCCACCTCAGCCCCCTGTACCCACCTCAGTGCCCACATCAGCCCCCCTGTACCCACCTAAGCCCCAGTACCCACCTCTGCTCCCACTTGAGCCCCCCTGTACCCACCCCAGGCCCCTGTACCCACCTCAGCCCCCCTGTACCCACCTCAGCCCCCACCTTAGCCCCCCTGTACCCACCTTAGCCCCCCTGTACCCACCTCAGCCCCCCTGTACCCACCTCAGCCCCCAGTACCCACCTTAGCCCCCAGTACCCACCTCTGCTCCCAGCTTAGCCCCCTGTACCCACCTCAGCCCCCCTGTACCCACCTCTGCTCCCACCTCAGCCCCCTGTACCCACCTCAGCCCCCCTGTACCCACCTCTGCTCCCACCTCAGCCCCCTGTACCCACCTCAGCCCCCTGTACCCACCTCAGCCCCCTGTACCCACCTCAGTGCCCACATCAGCCCCCCTGTACCCACCTAAGCCCCAGTACCCACCTCTGCTCCCACTTGAGCCCCCCTGTACCCACCCCAGCCCCACTGTACCCACCTCAGTGCCCAGTACCCACCTGTGCTCCCACCTCAGCCACACTGTACCCACCTCAGTCCCCCTGTACCCACCTCAGCCCCCAGTATCCACCTCTGCTCCCACCTCAGCCCCCCTGTACCCACCTCAGCCCCCTGTAACCACCTTAGCTCCAAGTACCCACCTCTGCTCCCACCTAAGCCCCCCTGTAACCACCTCAGCCCCCTGTACCCACCTCAGCCCCCCTGTACCCACCTCTGCTCCCACCTCAGCCCCCTGTACCCACCTCAGCCCCCTGTACCCACCTCAGCCCCCTGTACCCACCTCAGTGCCCACATCAGCCCCCCTGTACCCACCTAAGCCCCAGTACCCACCTCTGCTCCCACTTGAGCCCCCTGTACCCACCCCAGCCCCACTGTACCCACCTCAGTGCCCAGTACCCACCTGTGCTCCCACCTCAGCCACCCTGTACCCACCTCAGTCCCCCTGTACCCACCTCAGCCCCCAGTATCCACCTCTGCTCCCACCTCAGCCCCCCTGTACCCACCTCAGCCCCCTGTAACCACCTTAGCTCCAAGTACCCACCTCTGCTCCCACCTAAGCCCCCCTGTAACCACCTCAGCCCCCCATGTGCCCACCTCAGCCCCCCTGTGCCCACCTCAGCCCCAGTACCCACCTCTGCTCCAACTTGAGCCCCCCTGTACCCACCTCAGCCTCACTGTACCAACCTCAGTGCCCAGTACCCATCTGTGCTCCCACCTTAGCCCCCCTGTACCCACCTCAGCCCCCCTGTAACCACCTCAGCCCCCAGTACCAACCTTAGCCCCCAGTTCCCACCTCTGCTCCCACCTCAGCCCCCCTGTACCCACCTCAGCCCCCTGTAACCACCTTAGCCCCAAGTACCCACATCTGCTCCCACCTAAGCCTCCGTGTAGCCAACTCAGCCCCCCTGTACCCACCTCTGCTCCCACCTCAGCCCCCAGTACCCACCTCTGCTCCCACCTCAGCCCCCCTGTACCCACCTCAGCCCCCCTGTGCCCACCTCAGCCCCCCTGTGCCCACCTCAGCCCCCCTGTGCCCACCTCAGCCCCAGTACCCACCTCTGCTCCAACTTAAGCCCCCCTGTACCCACCTCAGCCTCACTGTACCCACCTCAGTGCCCAGTACCCATCTGTGCTCCCACCTTAGCCCCCCTGTACCCACCTCAGCCCCCTGTAACCACCTCAGCCCCCAGTACCCATCTCTGCTCCCACCTAAGCCACCCTGTACCCACCTCAGCCCCCAGTACCCATCTCTGCTCCCACCTCAGCCCCCCTGTACCCACCTCAGCCATCTGTACCCACCTCTGCTCCCACCTCAACCCCCAGTACCCACCTCAGCCCCCAGTACCCACCTCAGCCCCCAGTACCCGCCTCTGCTCCCACCTCAGCCCCCAGTACCCACCTCTGCTCCCACCTCAGCCCCCCTGTACCCACCTCAGCCCCCAGTATCCACCTCTGCTCCTACCTCAGCCCCCCTGTACCCACCTCAGCCCCCAGTACCCACCTCTGCTCCCACCTCAGCGCCCCTGTACCCACCTGTGCTCCCACCTCAGCCCCCCTGTGCTCCCACCTCAGCCCCCAGTACCCACATCAGCCCCCCTGTACCCACCTCAGCCCCCTCTGTACCCACCTCAACCCCCAGTACCCACCACTGTACCCACCTCAGTGCCCAGTACCCACCTGTGCTCCCACCTCAGCCCCCCTGTAACCACCTCAGCCCCCCTGTACCCACCTCTGCTGCCACCTCAGCCCCCTGTACCCACCTCTGCTCCCACCTCAGCCCCCTCTGTACCCACCTCAACCCCCAGTACCCACCACTGTACCCACCTCAGTGCCCAGTACCCACCTGTGCTCCCACCTCAGCCCCCCTGTAACCACCTCAGCCCCCCTGTACCCACCTCTGCTGCCACCTCAGCCACCCTGTACCCACCTCTGCCCCCCTGTACCCAGCTCAGCCCCCAGCACCCACCTCTGCTCCCACCTCAGCCCCCCAGTACCCACATAAGCCCCCCTGTGCCCATTTCTGCCCCCAGTACCCACCTATGCTCCCACCTCAGGTATGTGTGGCTCTCGGGCAGCCTACACATAATATATGTGTAAAAGCGGCAGAAAGAAGGGGGAGAAGAGTAGCAGGGGGCCAGAAAACCAGGAGGGCGGGCCCTTGATCACCCACTGCCCAAGGGCCCTGTGAGGTGTCAGTCCGCCCCTGTTCTTTAGGAATGATTGGGCAAGTTACTATGCCTGAATTAGTTTAGAATGGGTAATATCTGGAGAAGAGGAAAGTTGGAAAATGGAGAGGTGCAATAAGAAAGAATTATTTATTCAGAGATGAAGTGGTAAGGTATGGAGAGTCTCAGGAATATACATATCCAATTTTCACATTGAGGACAGTATCAGTGTAGCTAAGTGTTGACCTAAGCTTATCAAAACTGAGAGTGAACCCCAAGTCAAAGCATGTTGTAAACACAGTGAAAATATGTAATTTGGGCTACTGATTGAAGACTAGTTCAAACAGAAGACAGGCGTACAGACCATGCAAGAAGAGCCAGCTGTTAGAAGTCTCACATCCAAATCCAGAAATGCTATCACAGAGCATAGGAATGTCTGAACTGACAGGTTTTTAATATTAATATATATATATATATATATATATATATTAATATTAATATTAAAAACCTGTATTAAAAACCTGTCATATATATATGTTTCAAGTTGACCAGAATCTACCTGATAGATTCAAAAATAACCCTATAATTAGTTATAGACGTAACCGCAACCTGAGAGATTTACTCGTTAAAAATGACCCTCGACAATGCTATGCCAGGATGCCCAAAATCCAAAAGAAGGGCAGTTACAAATGCAGTGGCTGCGTTACATGCAGCCATATGCTTACTGGAACCACCTTTGCCCATCCCCATAATGGGAAAAGAATCCCCATCAAGCATTATATTACATGTAAGACTACACATGTAGTATATATGATCACATGCCCGTGCGGTTTATCGTACGTCGGGAAAACTGATATGACCTTAAGAGACCGAATCAGGGGACATCGATCTGGGATCACAACAGCCTTCAGGGATCAAAGAACAGACAAGCCTGTGGCTAAGCATTATTTAACTGCACAACATCACTTGCCTACTCTTCGTTTTATAGCAATCGACCACGTCCCAGCTCCACCAAGAGGAGGGGACAGATCCAAGCTATTACTTCAGCGGGAAGCTTATTGGATTCACCATTTAAACACAGTGACTCCGAAAGGACTAAATGAACATCTGGTTCTCTCGATGTTCTTGTAAAAACATAGATCTGTTGGTAAAATCTGCAGTCTAAATTTTCTTTCACCTGCATATAGAATTGAAAAAGTACAATTTATTTGAAAATTAATTAAAATAGCAAGGTGATCAGACCCCTTACACTGATATTGAATGGTGCTAGTTAATTTCTTTCACTATTGTTTGAGCTAGTCTTCTGCCAGTTTTCCGTTACATTTTCTAATATGCGGTCCTATCGGTGCACATTTAGTTCTAATGCAAATACCGCACTATGAATAGGCATTATGAGCTGCAATTTAGTAGCTATAGCCTTCAAATATAGAGACATGGTTTTCCTACTGTATAGATTAGATTTTGGAATAATCAAATGCACATCGATTAGGAATAATAATCGCATTATGTATAAAAGATACTGCTCCTTTAACCCCTTAAGGACACATGACATGTGTGACATGTCATGATTCCCTTT